>NW_004955413.1:4088084-4097380 GCF_000276665.1 Chinchilla lanigera | reverse complement strand
CAGTAGCTTTAAGTATGATTTCAGGTCAGGGATTGTGATTCCACCTGACTTGTCCTTGTTGCCCAGGATTGCTTTTGCTATTCTGGGTCTCTTGTGGTTCCAGATGAATTTAAGGCATGTTTTCTCAAGATCTGTGAGGTATGCTAATGTCAGTTACCTTATCTTTGACAAAGGAGCCAAACACCTTCACTGAAAGAAAGATAGCCTCTCTAATAAATGGTGCTAGAAAAACTGGTTTCCATAGGCTGAAGATTGAAACGAGACCTGTATTTTTCCTAAAGTTTAGTTTGCACTAACCTAAAATCTAAGTGGATCAAAGATCTAAATATGAAAACAGAAACACTAAATCTGCTGGAAGATGGAACAAGTATATCTCTTGAAGACATTGGTGTAGGCAAAGACTTTATGAACCAAACCCCATTTGCACAGGTACTATCACAAAAAATCAACAACTGAGATCTCATCTTATTAAAAAGCTTTTGCACAGCAAAAGAAACTACCAACAGAGTGAAGAGACAACCCACAGAGTAGGAAAAAATTTTTGCCAGCTGTTCCTCAAAGGACTAATATCTAGATTACATAAAGCACTAAAAAAGAAGTCAGACCCCCCTAATTTAAAGACCCATTCCAAAAATGGGCATCTGAAATGAATAGCACTTTTCAGATGAAGAAGTAGAAATGACAAATATATGAAAAAATGTTCAACATTACTGGTCATTTGAAAAATGCAAGCTAAAACAACACAAAGCTTCTATCACACCCTGAAAGAATAGCTATCATCAAGAAGTCAACCAATAACATGCTGGTGGGACTGTGGGGGAATAAGAAACCTGCCTCCACTGTTGGTTAGAGTGTAGACTGGTGCAAACACTGGAAATCAGTATGGAGATGCTTCAAAAAACTAGAACTAGTGGTTCCATTTGACCCAGCTGTGCCCCTTCTGGGTATCTTCCCAAAAGAATTAAAAGTATCATACCACACAACATGTTTATAGTGGCACAGCTTGTAATAGCTAAATCTTGGAAACAACTCAAATGCCCATTAACTAATGAATAGATGAAGAAGATGTGGGGTTTTTTATACAATGGAGTACTAGTCTGACTTAAAGAAAGATAAACTTGAGATATTTCTAGCTAAATGGATACACCTTGAGTCCATACTCTTAAGTGAAATGAGCACACGTGTAAATACTGCATTGTTTCTCTAGTATGAGAAACCAAAAGTGTAAATAAGGACCAAAATGTATAATAGATATTGGGAAATAGGAAGAAAATATTCAAATGAGAAGAGGAACAAGGGAGAGGGGAGGGGGAAAGAAAAAAAGGGACAAGACAAAGGAATAGAAGGAAAAAATGGAAACAAAGGTTTTGTAAATAAAGAGAGGAAAAGGGGTTGAAGAGAGGGGAGGGGAATGGAAAAAAAGATATATCATGTATAGGTACAAACTCCCTATGATGAATGTGATCATTATATATGTCTAAAATGTACCAATAAAAATTTTAAAAACCCAATTACTTCTCATTTTCCCTCTCTCCACACCCTATCAACCACCACTCAACTTTTCTCTGTAAGTTTCACTGTAGCAGAAAGTGCTCCCCCTCCAGCCAATATACTTCAGTTTTTGTTAGTTGCCCAGTTAACAGTTCCGGTTACAGTTCCTGTTACTTATGTTTCTTACAAAACGGCTGGTCATTGTGATGCATACCTGGTCCTAGGATGTGTATTGTACTTCCTGCTTGCTTATCCCATATAAGTCCCAAACTAACAAGGATCAGGGCTTGACATTTTTATAAGGGTTAATGTCTTGGCAGTGCCTGTTGATGTAAATAAATCTGCTTCCATATCCTGGGTGTTGTTTCAGTGTTTCTCTTTGCCGGAGCACCATTGTTCTAAGCATCTCATATGAGTGGAGTTTTATGGTATTTGTCTTCTTGTGGCAGGCGGCTCTCACTGAGCATGTCTTCAAGGCTTGTCCATGTTGTGTATGTCAGAATGTTATTCCTTTGAAGGCTAAGTAATATCCCATTGTGTGTATAATTACAGTTTGCATATCCATTCATCTGTAGGTGGATACTTGAGTTCCTTCCATGTTTCAATTATTGCTGTATCATATCATCATTCTATTTTAATTTTTTTTTGAGACAGGGTCCTGCAGTGTAGCTCAGGCTGGCCTTGAACTTGCAGTGATCCTCCTACCTCAGCTTCCTGCTACTTTTTTTGTAGGGGGGGAGGTTACCAAGAATTGAACTCAGGACCTTGCACTTGCCAGGAAGGCACTGTGCTGCTGAGCTATATCACTGACCCTCCTGCTATTTTTAATATTTGGGGAACCATCATACTGTTTTTCACAGTGGCTATACCATTTCATATTCCCACTGACAGTGCATAAGTTTCACTCACCAACACTGGTTATTTTTGGTAGTAACTATCCCAGTGTGATGTGAAGGGGTGAGTGCAGGAGGTGGTTTCTAACTGTGGTTTTGATTTCTACTTACCTAATGATTAATGGCTATTTGAGCATCTTCTTACGTGCTAATAAAAGCCATTTGTGTTTTCCTTGGAGAAATGTCTGAAGTCTTTTGCTCATGTTTTGAGTAGGCCTGTTTTACATTATTGAATTTAGGAGTTCTCTCTGTATTCTGGATATTAATTCCTTATCAGACGTGATTTGCAAATATTTTCTCCCATTCCAGGAATTGCCTTTTTTACTGTTTTTTTTTTTTTGTCTTTTTGAGACAGGGTCTCACTATGCAGTTCAGGCTGGTCTTGACTTCATGTTGTAGCTGGCCTCAAACTTGAAATTATCCTCCTGCCTCAGCCTCCCAAGTGATGGGATTACAGTCATGTACCATCATGCCCGGCTTCTATACTGTCTTTTGATGCACAAAATTTAAAAATTTGGGGCCAGGGATATAACTCAGTGGCACAAGTACCTGCCTGGCAAGTGCAAAGTCCTGAGTTTGATTCCTGGTACAGAAAAAAAAAAATTGTATGAAGTCCAATTTGTCTATTCTTTTTTAAAATTTTTGCCTATGCCATTGGTGTCATATGCATTAAGTTCTGAATGCAGGGTCATGAAGCTATTGCCCTGTATTTTCTTCTAAGGGTTTTATAGTTTAGGTATTTTTTTTTTTTTTTTTTTTTTTTTTTTGGTTTTTCTCCGGTACCGGGAACCGAACTCACGACCTTGCGCTTGCCAGGCAGGCGCTTTGCCGCTGAGCTAAATCCCCAGCCCCTAGTTTAGGTATTTTATAGGGAGGGTCTTGTTGAGTTTCCCAAACCGGTCTGGAACATGTGGCCTTCCTGTCTCAGCCTACTGAGTAGCTGGGATAATAGGTGTGTAACACCACACCCAGCTCAAAACTGTTTGATCATGTTTTATTTCTGAGTGCTCTATTCTACTGGCCTATATATTTGTCTTTTTGCCAGTACCACACAGTTTTGATTTCTATAGCTGGGTAGTAAATTTTGAAATTAGAAAGTGTATACAGTATCTTGCAGCATTATCTTTTCAAGGTTGTTTTGGGTTTTGGGGTCTCTTGAGATTCCATGTAAATTTGGGGTGTTATTTTTCTATTTCTGTAAAAATGTCATTGAGATTTTGTCAGGGATTGCACTGAATCTATAAATAGTTTGGGGTAGCATTGATAACTTCACAATATTAAACTTTCTTTTACCTTCTTTTGAGACAGGCTGGCCTTGAACCCCTGGCAATCCTCCTGCCTCAGGCTCCTGAGTGCTGCATCACCATGCCTGGCTTAATGATATCAAATTTTCTAGTTTATTAACATGGGATATGTTTCTGATCATTTACCTTTTTATAATTGTTTTCAGTAATAGTTTATTTTATTTGTTATTTATTTATCATTTATTTATTTTTATGCTGCTGAGACCGCCTGCTTGCTTGGTGAGTGTTCTACCCCTGAGCTACAGCCCCAGCACTCAGTAATGTTTTGCAGATTTCTTTCCCAGAACGCAGACGGAGGCAGATGAATGTCTTTGTTGAGGCTCTGTGTTGGTGAGTAGATTTCTCTAGATTTCTTGTAAGATTTTTAGCTTTACGTAGGAGATTATCTTCTTCAGTTCTCTCCCAGATTTCTGTCTGATGCATCCCGAGGTCTTCTCTTTCAGACACAAGTGGGCATTAGAGCTTTGTCCCTTGGGGCTGGGATATCATGGTAGAACTTGCCAAGCATGTGTGAGGCCCTGGGGTTCAGTCCCGGGCATCAGGACCTCTCCACCCACAGAAGAACCTCAGCCCTAGGTGACCCATGCTCACTATTGGTCAGGCCAAGCTTTCTGGGTTATGGGTTCACTGCCTGCCTGCAACCAACTATGAGAAAAGCACATGAAAATGGAAAAATTAATTTATTTATAATTTGGCCAAATTGAGAAGAAACCAGGAATGTCCAAATGTAGATTTAGTTGAGCTTTATCCCAGACAGCTGAATTCTTGTCTCAGCTTGGGGCTAGTAGTTTATACTCAGTATGGGAAAGCTGGAGAAGCAGTCTATCTCTAAAAGGAAAAAAATCCCAACTGTTTTTTTTTTTTTTTGTCTGAGACAAGGTCTCACTGTCTAGGATGGCCTTGAACTCACTAGATAGTCCAGGCTGACTTCAAACTCATGGTAATCCTGCCTCAGCCTCCCAAGTGTTGAGATTACAGGCGTGCACCACCACACCTGGCAAAACCCCTGACTTTTAAAGATCTAATTTAGCCTCTTGGCTAGGAAGTGACAGTCCCGGTACTCACAGCAGAGATTCTCATTCCCCCTGAGCTGTGCTCCTTATATAGAGCATTACAAGGCCTTTGTTGTGGGAAGTGGAAATTTCATCTTCCAGTGTTCCTGAAATGTAGCAGAAAAACCAATATCAATCCAAGTGGAAGACTGTGCACCAAGGAGTTAGAAGGCAGCTTTTATTACACGAGCGGGCTGGGGAACCCAGAGGTTCAAATCACCAGCCCAGAGTCAGGTTTGAGTTCAGTTTAAATAAGGTTTGCGAGTGAGAAGTACGAAGCTGGTAGCAGGTTATTACATGATTGGTTACATGGAATACAAGAATTATGTCATATGTTGTCAGGCAGGTTTACTGAAAAGGAACGGTATAATGTTCTGGGAAGGAGGGGAGGGAGTTGTGAGCGGAGCAAGTAGAGTTAAATGGGTCCTTGACTGGGCCAGGCTGTCCCAGACATGACGCCCTTGAAGAAAGTTGGAAACAAAATGTATTTTTCTAATTAAGGAAGACAGAAACTGGACACGGTCAAATTGGCTCAGCCCATTACCAAAGAGAAGTACAGGGAAGGCTATCTACATGACAGGCAGCATGAGCGTAGATAGTCACAGGTTATGAACTGATCTCTAACTTTTGCTATAATATGCCTACAAGTCTGCTATTCTATAAGTGTTCCCTTACAGTCTCTCTTTCTGAGTATTTTCTTTCTGAGTACTTTCTTCCTTGGGGCTTATTGACTCTTAGGAATTTACGTGATAAGTGGTTCAGGAAATCAGTTCTAGTCTGAAGTAAAGGTAATTTCAGAAATCAGATAGGGTTTGAGTGCTGACTTTTGAGGTTTAAGTCTATGTAGTCAGAAAAAGGTAACACCAGTAAAGGGAAATTCTAGAAGTTACCAGGCAAGGGGCAGAAAAATGAGGGAAAGATGTGGTTCTAAAGGAGAAGACTTACAGTTGATAGTAGCTAAATCTTGGAAACAGCTCAAGTGCTCATCAACCAATGCCTGGATAAAGAAGATTTTTTTTTTAATACAGTGAATAAAAAATCTGCCTTAAAGAAAGACAAGGTTGAGATGTTTCTAGCTAAACTGATGTACCTTGAGGCCATACTCTTAAGTGAAATGAATTGGACAAACGTGTAAATACCACATTGTTTCTCTGGTGTGACAAACCGAAAGTGTAAATAAGGACCAAACTGTATAATAGATATTGGGAGATGGGAAGAAAATATTCAAATGAGAAGGGGAACAATGGAGGGGGAAGGGGAAAGGGAAAGAAGAGACAAGAGAAAAAAGAAAAGAAGGAAAAATAGAAACAAATCTTTTGTAAATAAGGAGAGGCAGAGAGGTTGAAGTGAAGGGAGGGGAATAGGAAAAAAAGAAGTAAAATACATCGTGTACAGGTACAAACTCCCTATGATAAATATGGTCATTATGTATATCTAAATTGTACCAATGAAAAGAAAATGCAAAATGGGGGGCAGCCTTGACCAGGAACTGAGGGGTGAGCTAGGGGCACCCTTCCTCCTGAATCAGGAGGCTCCTGGGCTCTGTGGATAGTGCCTGACTTTCAGAGCCAGCCTGACCGGTGGTCCAAATGCTTCTCCGCCAGTTATTACCTGGATCGCCCCTGGCATGGCTCGGACCTCTCTGATCAGGTCTCATCTCCTTGGGCTGGGGTCACGTACCATGCTGCATGCTGGACAAGCAGGGGTGACAGAGTGTATGAAGGAAATGTCTTCCTTGTTTGGGAACTCAGAACATGTTTATTCTGTCTCTCCCTTCCCTGGTGGTCGAGGCTCAAGTGGTGAGAGATGGAATTAAAGAACAGCCAGTTAGCCTGAGAGCTGAACCAAAACAGCATGAAAGAGACAGAACAGTTTACTAAACTATAAACACACTGCATATGTGAGTAAGCAAGCCATGCACATGCAGTGTATGGCCCTACGGATCATTCATACTGCAGAAAAGTGATTTTGCAGGGTGCTGGGGGAGCATTTCCCTGACAATGGGCTTCTGGATCTCCCTCCTGCTTTTCCTGCATGATCCCTCCTGCCTGCCAGGTGAGTGTAGTCCGTACACAGGCCAGCCCAGCACCTGCCCTAATCCTGTCTAACGCTCCTGGGTCTAAAGCATCCAAATCTCATGGGTAACTGATTGCTCCATTTGCCCCCCTCCTCAGGTGTCATCTGAACATCTTGTACGGTCACTTCACTTCCCAGAGGTGAACTAGAACCAGCTGGTACTGTCAAAGCTGGATTGTTACATTTTCAGGAACTTTGCGAGCCACTTATACATTGCTAGCTTGAAATTGGCGTATTGGCCATGGAAGGACTGTTTGTAACTACCAAGTGGTATAGATTTAGGATTTTCCACCCCAGAGAGACAGCTATTAAATATTTACCACTGACTTGCTAGAGGAGACCCACGTGTTGCCTTTAATCATTTTTTGGACCCTGGAGAAGCAGTCTTTCCTACCTGGACTGCAGGCCTCTCCTGGCTTCTAGACAGATCTACTTATGGTTGATTTCTGCCTTCCCATTCCAACCAGCTCGAGATCCCAAACTAGCAGAGCTGGAAGGAAGAGTTCGGACCCCTGAGACCCTTCCATCACCATATCAGAACCCTGGGCTGAGGAGGTTCAGTGATTTGCTTCCTGGAACTGGGAGAGCACAGGTCTCTGGTCCTTCTGGAAATGAGTGTGTACAGAGCCGTTTCTGCTCAGATGCTCAGCTTCATTTTCAGGGGACCTTCTGAGCTCAGCTTGCAGAACCAGCTCAGCTGTTCATCCTGTTCCTTTCTGCTTCCTGTTTCAGACAGTTCCCCTACCCTTTCCCTCTAAGAAGTCACCTCAGCATTTGTTTCTTTTCTTTTGTTAAATTAAAATTTAATTATGCAAGAAAAACATTCATGCTGGGTGTGGTGGCACACATCTGTAATCCCAGCACTTGGGAGGCTGAGGCAGGAGAATTGTTGTGAGTTTGAGGCCAGCCTGAGCTATATGAGTTCAAGACCAACCTGCACTATGTAGTAAGATCCTGTCTCAAAAAAAAAAAAATTCATATCACGTTCTTATAGGAAACTAACCTTACAGCAAACCCCATCCTTTCCACCACTAGATATATATACACTAAGAACCTCGCGCCAGTGCCCTGGGAGACAGGTGCAAGCACTACTGTGCCTATGAGCAAAATAGAATGAAGTAACAGAATAGTGGATGGACTGACAAACTGAATATTCACCAAGTTTACTCTTTACATTGTAGAATGCTTTAGGAAAATGAAAATGTGACATCTACAAGCTATTTTGGCTGACTCTCAAAAACATAATTTTGTGCAGCAATGTGAATATTTTTAATGCCACCAAATCATACACTTAGAAATGGTTAATATGGTAAATTTTATGTACAGTCTAACTACAATAAAAACAAACAAATAAATGAAAAACCATAACTTTAAACTGGGAATAGTGGCGTATCCCTGTAATCCCAGCACTCTGAGAGGCTGAAGCAGTAGGACTGTAAATCTGAGCCCAGCCTGGGGTAACTTAGTGACTTAACAAAACACTGTTTCACTATTAAAAAAGAAGTATGAGGAGGTAGCACAGTGCAAAGGTCCTGGGTTCAATCCCCAGCACCATGAGAGAGAGAGCAAGAGGCTGAGTAAAGGAAGCAAGCCACCAAGAATATTTAATTATGCAGGACTGAGTAAGACTCCATTGACATAAAAGGCCAAAAATAGGTAAAGCAAAACATTTGTTGTTGGGAGGGGGCTCACATAGACTGTGGAACCACAAAGCCGAGTGCGGGCGCAGGGGCACGGCCTGGGGCTGGTGCTGTCTGGCCGAGGAGGGAAGGGCATGATCCCAGGCTTCTTTACTATTTACTTATTTAAGTGTTTTGCCATTGTATTATTTTTATTTAACAGATGTGGTAGGATAAATTGACGTATTGGAAATGTCATTCAGGGAGAGAGTTTTTTTGCACACTTAAAAAATCATTAGCCCATGTTAGCAGTACATAATGATTATGTTCCTTATGGAGAATCGGTATATGTACATGACACATCTCAATTCTTGTTTTCCCCTTCCCCTCCACCCTCGTTTGTTTTTTTATTTTTAATTGCTAGCATCAGATTTATTTATTTATTTTATGTTTTTGTCAAGTTAATTATCATAAACACAGATTAACAGCCAAACAGTCCAAAAATATATAAAAGCAATTATACTAAATCAAAGCACACTTTTAAATACGTTTTGAGACAGGGTCATTAAGTTCTCCAGGTAGTGCACAACCTTTTTTTTTTGTCTTTTTGAGACAGGGTTTTACTATACTTCAAGGTGACCTTGAACTCACTATATAGCCCAGGCTGACCTCGAACTTGCAACAATCCTCCTGCCTCAGCCTCCTGAGTGCTGGGATTACAGGTATATGCCAATATGCCTGGCCCAAATTTGAACTAGTGATCCTCCTGGTTTAGTGTCCCAGAATGTTGAGATTATAGGCATTTGTACTCACAACCAGCTCTTACTCTTATATACTATTCTTTAAATATATAACACAGTT
>NW_004955413.1:4086286-4087479 GCF_000276665.1 Chinchilla lanigera | reverse complement strand
CGTAACAGACGCTGGCGAGGTCCCTCCTCCACCGTGGCCCCACCGGTTCAGGCCGCAGCAGCGGGATGAGAGATACTGCCTCCGCCTCCCCGCATATGAGGCTGCAATACTTCTCTGTCTCTCTCTAATATGGGTCTCAATCTAATGCCCTAGCTGGTCTTGAACTCCTAGGCTTACATTTTTCTCTCTTTTCGGCCTCCCCAGGACCTTGGAGTATAGGAGTGTGCCACCAATTCCTGCAATAATTCCTACATGGAGCAAGAAACAAAGCCTAAGAAAGAAAACCTACACTGGTTTTCTCCACTGGTTGAAACTCATGTCTGGGAAATAAAACAGCTTGAGTCTGGCAGTTTCATGTTCTTCTTTTGCTGGTTTATAAAATCTATCTTTTTCCAGATAAAGAAAGACACAGTCTTGTCTTTATTGGTCTAGTGTCCTAGTCTGCCAAGTAGAAGTCTCCCAGGGTCCTAGAACACTCCTAGTTTTGTTTTGTTTTTTTCATGAGTGGTATATAGTGTGTATTATTCTAGGATTTGATTTTTACTTTTTTAGTCCAGTTACACGTCTCAGAGATCATTTTCATTTTATACACAGAAAACCAGTCATTTTGTTAAATAGAGAGTGGACATACAGAGGCTTATGTTTGTGAACACTGAAGTCGCTCCCAGCATTTCACTGTTACCATGGGGTGGCATAACGCATTTTGTATTTCCCTGTGCATGTGGGGCTGTCCCTATCAGAAAAGTGATGGTGAACCATTTAGAGACTGGGTGCCCAAACTGCAAGCCCAAACTCACTTATTTATTTCAAAATGCCAATACTGTAGTTAAATCTGAATACTGAGGTTTTAGTTTAGGGAAAAAACAAAAACCAATTCCTACACTCAGCTTGCGTGCGGACAGAGAGGATTTTGCGTGCTCACTGCGTCTTGCGTGCCACAGGTTCGCCACCAGCACTCTGGACTAGACACTGGGCCCTGGAATCGCTGAGTCCCAGAGTACACACATTTGTCTCCGTAACAGACGCTGGCGAGGTCCCTCCACCGTGGCCCCACCGGTTCAGGCCGCAGCAGCGGGATGAGAGATACTTCTCCGCCTGCCCGCATCCCCCAGAACAAGCGCTGTGGACGGCTTTACCAAGGCAGCGCTGTCTGCACGAGATTTGGGGCACATTCTTCACCGGATCCCTGTGGC
>NW_004955413.1:4064872-4085451 GCF_000276665.1 Chinchilla lanigera | reverse complement strand
TATATATTTTTTTTTTTTTTGGTACTGGGAATCAAACTCAGGACCTTGCACTTGCCAGGCAGGCGCTTGTGCCACTGAGCTATATCCCTGACCCTTATCCCATTATATGAATATGGATTTCTTTCTTTTGGAACCAAGAGTCAAACTCAGGACCTTGTTCTTGCCAGGCAGGTGCCATGCTGCTGAGCTGTACCCCTGGCCCTGTATTTCATTTTTTATTCATTCATCAGTTGATAGACATTTTGCTTATTTCCAGTTTTAGGCTATTTGGAAAAATACTGTCATAGTATTTATGTACAAGTATTTGTGTGACACCTATCTATCTATCTATCTATCTATCTATAGATATATATACATACATTTGGAGACAGGGTCTCCCTATGTAGTTCAGATTGGCCTTGAATTCAATATACAGTCCCGGCCGGCTTCGAACTCACAGTGATCCTTCTGCCTCAGCCTCTGGAGGGCTGGGATTACAGGTGTGTGCCACCTCACCCGCCTCTTGAATATATATTTTGCATGTGTTGGTGATACCTACCGGCGGAAGTGCTGAATCAGATGGCGTGTTCAGCTGTCTGAGGTGCTGGCCGGCTGTTTCCTAAAGCAGCTGCACATTTTACATCTCCACCAGCAGGCCACACAGGTTCCATCTTTTCTACGAGCTTGCCAATACACATTAATTTCTGTTTTTAAAAAATTCTTAGCTACTTTTAACTGGGGCTTTTGTAAGTCACACCTGGTTGCTGTGAAGTGGTGTTATGTTGTTCTGGTTTTGATTTGTATTTCCTGAAGACTAATAATATTGTTCATCTTTTCTCTCTATTTCTTGGCTATTTATATATGAATTCTCTGGAGAAATGTTTATTTAAGTCCTTTGCCCTTAACTCATAATTGCTGCTTTAATGATTCAGTTTTTGAGACTGGTAATTGTATGAAATTGCTATTGCAGTTTTATTTTCAGTATTATGTGCCTGTAAACCATGGTCCTCTCCCTTTGTAAAAAGACACTGTAGATAATTGAATGTTTGATTACTGAAAGGTCAAAAAAAAAAGTGGGTTATTTATCTTTTTAATTATTGAATTGCAAGGGATTTAAAATATATTCTTATTACTCAACCCTTATTAGATATGCAATTTTCAGATTTTTTTGTGTGTGTATGTAACTGGGTATTGATACTAGGCCTTTCATACTGAGCTATATCCTCATCTCTTTTTATTTTTTATTTTGAGACAGATCACTAAGCTGCCCAAGTTAGGCTCAATCCTTCTGCCTCAGCCCCTAGAGTGCTGGGATTAAAGGCATGCGCCACCGCACTTGGCTTCTGTTCTATGTGGGTTTTTTTTTTTTTAGACAGGGTCTCACTAAGTAGTCCAAGTTGGCCTTGAACTCACAGCAGTCCTCCTGCCTCAGCCTCCCAAGTGGTGGGGTAACAGGTGTGTGCTGTCATTCCTGGCTGTGGGATCTTTTTACTTTCTTTTTTAGTGCTGAGATTAAACCCAGGGCCTTGTGCATGGTAGGGATACTCTGCCATTTTTGCTTTCATGATAAGCTTCTTTGATGCATAAGACCTTTACATCTTAAGTCTAATCCACCTTTTTTTGCTTTTGTTGCTTGTGTTTTCAGTGTTATAGATATTTAAGAGTGTTTTCTACCCAAGTATGAGTCAAACATCAGATTTTCAAGAGTCATCACTTTTTAACTCAGAACATTTCCATCGCCCCTAAAAGAAACCTCATACTCATTTCCTTCTAAGAGTTTTATAGTTTAACTAATATTTAATTCTTTAATCTATTTTCAGTTTTTCCTTTTCATTCTTTGTTTTCTTTTCTTCTCCCTTCCCTCCCTTTCTTCCTCCTTTGCTTCTCCTCCTTCTCTCTTTCTGTCTGTCCCTCCCTCCCTCCCTCTGCCTCCTCTCTCTCCCTTCCTTCTCTCTTTTGCCCTGGGGAATCAAACTCCAACCTGTACTTGTTGGCCAAGTGTTCTACCACTGAGCTACACTCCTGACCAGAGTTAGTTCTTCATATGGTTTTATGAAGAGATCAACCTTTGTTCTTACGTCTATAGAGACACAATTGTCTCAGCACCTCTCGTTGAAAAGACTATTCTTTCCACATTGAATGCTCTTGACACCTGTATCAAAATCAATGGCTTATGCATTGATTCTGAGCTTTCAATTCTTTTTTTTCCCTCATTTTGGTTTTTTGAGACAGGGTCTCCCTATGTAGCTCAGGCTGGCTTGGACTCACGGTGAGTCTCCTACCTCAGCCTCTACAGGATTATATGCATGTGCTACTATGCTCAGCTAGGAACCTCAATTATTTTCCACTGATCTATTTCCATCTTTGTGCCAGTACCACAGTGTTAATTACCGTAGCTTTAAAGTAACTTTTTTTTTTTTTTTTTTTTTTGGTTTTTTCCGGTACCAGGAACCGAACTCACGACCTTGCGCTTGCCAGGCAGGCGCTTTGCCGCTGAGCTAAATCTCCAGCCCCTAAAGTAACTTTTGAAGTGGGAAGAGTAAATCATCCAAGTTTGTTCTTTATCGAAGTTAATTTGACTATTCTGTGCCCCTTGCATTTCCGTATGAATTTTAGATCCAGTTTATCCATTTTGGAAAAAAGAAAAAAAAGATAGCTGGAATTTTGATAGGAATTATGCTGGATCTGTGGATGGAGTCAGGGAGTATTGCCACCTTAATAAAGCCATGAACACAGCTGTCTTTCATTCATTTAGTACTTCTTTAAGATCTTTCAACAAGGGGCTGGGGATTTAGCTCAGCGGCAAAAGCGCCTGCCTGGCAAGCGCAAGGTCGTGAGTTCGGTTCCCGGTACCGGAGAAAAACCATAAAAAAAAGATCTTTCAACAAAAATTCATAATTTTCAGTGTGTAAATCTTGCAATTTCTTTGTTAAATTCATTTCTAAGTCTTTTCTCTTCCATACTATTGTCAATGGAATGCTTTCCTATAATTTCATTTTAAAAATATTTTTTCTCATTTCGTTTTTTAATTTGTTCATTGTTTGTGTTGTGTGCTGACTTTGTTTTTTGAGACAGGCTCTCGCTATGTAGTCCAGGATAGCCTTGAACTCACTATGTAGCCCAGGCTGACCTTGAGGTTATGGCGATCCTCCTGCCTCAGCCTCCTAAGAGCTGGGATTACAGGCCTCTGCCACCACACCCAGCAGGTGTATTGATTTTGAAAGCGGCAGTGTTTTCTCTGCTGAGTTGGAAGGTGATGCCTTGAAGCGTGGGTGTGTTGCTATGACACCCTGTGGGCCGTTTCTGCTGGGGCTTTTCTGTGACTTATCTGAAGTACAGATGGAGAGTTTGATGCTGTGACGGGAAAGGAAAACTGTGACTCATTTTTCCCACACTCCCTTTCCTTCTTCCATTGGCTCCACTGGCTGGGACAGTAGGAGAGGAAGAGTGGGCTGATGGCACAAGCGTCACCGTTTACCACAGCTACTTCCTCTGACCCTTCCGTCCTACAGGGCTTTGGGGCACATCCTGAAGGGACAGGAACTCCCAAAGGGCAAGGGCTGGGTTTAGGTGTCACACTTTACTGTATGTCTTGGTCATTTGTGTGTATTCTATGCAGAGGTACCTGTTCGAGTCCTTTGCCCATGTTTAAAGTGGGCAGCCTTTAATCACTCCAGAAGCGCAGCTCTGTTAGTGTCCTGTCCATAGAGGCTGTTAGTGGGAAGGGAGGAGGCAGGACCGTGGCAGTTGGTGGGGTCTGAGGAGTCTAGGAGACATCCAGGAGGAGTCAGATTCAAGGCTGATGGTGCATTCCTGCTGCCTGGCCCTGCTCTGTGGGATGTCTTTTCCTTAGTCACTTACTAGCTGACCAGCTGCTCAACATCTGTGATTCTGTTTCCAGGGTAGCCTGGGGCTGCCAGTGCTTTCCTGTAGGGTAGGTGTGAACAGTTATGCCTGGTCACCCGCGTAGATGCACAGGGCTCAATGCAGGACAGGAACATGAACTGGTCACCAGCTCTGCTTCCTTGACCAGGATGCGGCAGTGAGAGCTCCGGATTTGAAATCAAGCAGAGCTCACAATGGGAGGGATTTTTCTCTGGTACCGGGAATTGAACTCACGACCTTGCACTTGCCAGGCAGGCGCTGTCCCACTGAGCTAACTCCTCAGCCCCCAGAATGGGAGGGAAAGATTGAAGAAATTTAGGAGGAGGAGGAGGAGGAGGACCAATCTGTGGAGCGCTGGTGTGTGCAGCTGGTTGTTTCTGGGCTGAGAGGCCTCCATCACCTTCTCAGGCCGAAGCAATGGGGCCAGTGGGCAAGTGCCTGTTCAGGAGGTGGGTGCTGTGTGTTTGTGTGTTCTGATACTGGAGGATGCAGATAAAAAGCCGCCAGGTCTGTAGTGCCTGGAATTGCAAGCAGATATTAGTGTATGAAGTATGTAACCAGTGTTAGAGCTAGGGATATCTCAGTGGGAAGGTAGGTGCTTAGCATACATGGGCCCCTGGATTCTGCCCCTAGTAACCCCCATACCCACATAATCAATGTTAAAATCTAGTGTTCCCTGTGCCTTTTAAGTTCAAATTGCAAATTTTGTTATTCTGTGATGAATCTAATAATAATTGAAAATAATTTTATTCTTCAAGGTTTAGGTTTTGTTATTGATGATATAGTAAGACAATCATCTTCACTTTTTTGATGTCATACTTCTTTATTCACAAGCAGAAATAACCATGAAGTGTCACAATGCATTTATAATGATTAAAGAAGCAGACAAAATAAATCATTCTTAAACTATAGAAATTCCTATCAAGAAACTTTATCAGAATTAGACAAGAAAAAACCCTTACATCTATTAAGCTAGTTTTATAAAGCTACTTTATGTCATTTGATACTAGTTACTCTTATTAACACTATCTTTCCATGAGGAGTTTTTAATTTTGATGGGCTTAAATTTTGGATCTTTTAAAGGGGTATTGCTTTCTGTGATCTAAGAAACCTTTGGCTGCCCACATATCACAAAGATATGCACCTATGTTTCCTACAAAAAGAAAGCTCTGTACTTTTTAGCTATTACATTTTGATCTATGATCCAACTCAAATTCATTTTGGTGCGGTAGTGACAACCTGGTTCATTCTTCCCAATATGGATATTCAACTACATTATTCTGGTTCCACTTGTTGAAAAGATTTTCCTTCCCTGTTGGATTGCTTTGCCAACTTTGTTAAAAGTCAAGTGATCAGGAAAATATAAATCTCTTTTTAGATCCTCTCTCCTATTCCACTGATTTGATTATTAGATACTATTTTCTACAGTACCTTTTATTGCTTTATTTAAGCCTCAAATAAATATAGAAATTAAATGAATGAGATCAAAAATCAAAATGGTCCTAAAATAATTTTTGAAAATTGTGTGACAGCTTTGCAACACTCCATAATTACTACTGTATCAAGACCTACAAATATCTTGACCCACAAATAACTGAAAAACTTTGTGTGCTTCTTTATTACCTTCAACTGAAATTACATACAAAAACTATTTCATTAATTTTTCTTCTTGATTTTCTCTCAGGTTTCCTCATATTGGTTCTAAATTATTTAATAAAATCACAATTAGTAAGCTTTAAAAAAATCCTAAAAAAGTCATATGTTAAAGCTGGAAGATGGGTACACATTCTACTTAATGAAATAAATTATGAATTTATTTTACAATAAATAATAAGATGTTAAAAAGGTCACATATCAACTTTAAAAATGTGCTTGGTAAAGAAAAACGTAGACTAGTTCCTTTATAAAAAGAAGTTTTATAAAATTTCCTTTGAAGTTTAACTTAGAAAAGAAGCTTAGAAACAAGAATACAGTACAATATTAATTTATAAAATAAAAACCAGAGTAACTCCCAAAAGGGAAAAAATATAATCTGTTAGGAGCAAATTGTACGTGACTCTTAGAAACTGTGGACTCCACTAATTTTGTTCAAATTAATATAGACAGTTCTCTACTACCACTGTCATTTTTTTAAAAGCACATAAACCAAATGGTAAAACTTATAATTTTCAATACAGATACAGTTTAACAGCATGAGTAAAGGTTGCCCAATGCAAAGTAATGCCAAAACTCTTCAAGATTCACAATTTCTTCTTAACCTGGAATTTTTTTTTGAAGTATAACATCCAGACTTTTCTAGATACAATTAACTCCCAACACTTCAAGAAAGTTTGCTAAAACAAAATTGGAATATTTATTACCTTTTCTGTTGGCATCAGTGAAAATCACTAGAAACTGTACCTGTATTCTTTTCAAATGATCTGCAGCATGCCAGAGCGCAGGAAGACCCATCTTCACTTTCTAAAGTTAAAATTTGATGAACTCAAGCTAAACAATCTAGATTCCATTAGCAATAAATTACATTATAAGTATAGACCAATGAATATTCCCTTAAATATTTTGTTTTTTTTGCTTTATTATTAGTGTCATTAATTTTATGAAATGCTGGGGTTTTATGTATATAATATATTTTGATCTTATCCATCCCTCATTGCTCTCCTTTTACCTGCCCCTCCATTCCTTTCCTTCTGTCTAATCGTCTCCCCTCTACTTTTGTCATCTTCTTTAGATTTTGCATAGTTAAGGAGAACATGATATTTGTTTTTCTGAGTCTGACTTATTTTGCTCAACATGTTGATTTCCAGTTCTACTTATTTTCTTTTTAAATTCTTTTCTGTTTATTTTCTTGCAAATGACAAAATTTTGTTCTTCCATATACCGGGTTGCCTTTATTCATTCATCCATTGGTGGGTACCTTGGCTGGCTCCACATCTTAGTTACTGTGAATTGTGCTACAATAGACATGGGTATGCAGGTGTCCCTATGACCGACTTCAGTTCTTCTGGTATATGTCATGAGTGTCTGTAGCTGGATCAAATGGCAAGTCTAATTTTAGTTTTTTGAGGAACCTCAATACTGATTTCCATAGAGGCCATACTAATTTACATTCCCCTATCCTCACCAGCATTTAGTTTTTTGTATTCTTGGATAGCCATTCCTACTGGAGTGAGATGGAGTCTCAGTATAGTTCTGATTTGTGTTTTCCTAATGACTAAAGATGGTGATCATTTTTCATATACTTATTGGCTATTTTACTTCTCTGGAGAAGTTTCTGTTCAATTCATTTACCCATTTATTGTTGGGCTATTGATTTTTATATATTAAGTTTTTGAGTTTTTAATCTGAATATTAATATTTTGGGGGGAGTAGCTGACAAAGATTTTCTCCTATTCTGTAGGCTGTCTCTTTACTCTGCTAGTTGTTTTCCTTATTGTGCAGAAACTTTTTAATTTGATATGTTCCCATGTATTGATTCTTGCTGTTATTTCCTATGCTGTTTGAGTCCTATTTAGGAAGTTTTTGCCTGTGTTTATGACTTCAAGTGTTTATCTTATATTTTCTATTAGCAGTTTCAAAGTTTCAGGTTTTTTTTTTTTTTGGTCTTTTTGAGACAGGGTTTCGCTATATGCTTCAGGCTGGTTTTGAACTCACTTTGTAGCTGAGACTGGCCTTGAACTCACAATGATCCTCCTGCCCCAGCCTCCTAAGTGAAAGGTTCAGGTCTTACACTTAGGTCTTTGATCCATTTTGAGTTAATTTTTGTAAAGGGTCAGGGATAATGATCTAGTTTCAATCTCCTACAAGTGGATTTCGAGTTTCCCAGCACCATTTGTTGAGGAGGGTTCTTTCTCCAATGTTTATTTTTGGTCCCTTTGTCAAGGATAAGGTGGCTGTAGTTGTTTGGATTTGTTTCTATGTCCTCTATTCTGTTTTTTTCTTTTCTTTTCTTTTTTTTTTTTTGGTACCAGGAATCGAACTTGGGACCTTGTGCTTGCCAGACAGGCGCTTGTGCCACGGAGCTATATACCAAGCTGTGTCTATTCTGTTCCACTGGTCTCTGTGTCTATTTCTGTGCCAGTACCATGCTGTTTTGTTACTGTGGTTTTGTAGTATCATTTGAAATTGGGTATTGTGATGCCTCCAGCTTTGCTTTTTTTGCTTAGGTTTGTTTTGGCTATTCTGGGTTTTTTGTGTTTCTATAAAAATTTTAGGATTTGTTTCTAATTCTGTAAAGAATGTCATTGGTATTTTGATGGGGATTGCATTGAGTCTGTCAATTGCTTTTGGTAGTATGACCATTTTAACAGTATTAATTCTCCTGATTCTTGAACATGGGAGATCTTTCCATCTTCTACTGCCTTCTTCAGTTTCCTTCTTCAGAATTCTGAAATTTTCATTGTAGAAGTCTTCTATCACATTGATTAGATTGAGCCCTAGGATTTGTTTTTGAAGCTATTGTGAATGTAATTGTTTTCTTGATTTCTTTCTCAGTTCATTATTGGTGTATAGAAAAGCTATTGATTTTTTAATGTTGATTTTATATCCTGCTACTTTGCTGAATTTGTTTATCAGCTCTAAAAGTCTTTTGGTGGAGATTTTAGGGTCTTCTAAATATAGGATCATGTTGTCTGCTCTCTTAAATATTTTAAACTGCATATCTAAATTTAACATACTTGATTTGCTTTTTAAGTACCCAGATGCATGACTGGGCAAACATTATCTTAACAAAAAAAATCCTTAAATACTTCAATATCATTTGTAAATCTGATAAATGTTTACACAGAGTGAATTTTAACTTCTTAAGCATTGTAATTCTGTTTATAGTCAACATGTTTTATGCCCTTCTGTTTAAAATCATCAACTGAAGTGATTATACCTTTTAAATTGTACATTTTATATTATTTGTTTGTTTGAGTTATTTTGTACCAGGAATCAAACTCAGGTGGCTGCCTGCTATTGCCAGGCAGCCGCTGTGCCCCTGAGCTGTATCCCTGGCCCCTACATTTTATACTATTTGTAGTGCTGGGGATCAAATCTGGGCCCGTGTGCATGCTGGGCAATAAATTACACATTTTAAGTAGCATAAGTAGGTGAATGTGTAGCTCTACTATGTCAAGGTATCAAAGCCAGCAAGAAGCATCAAGCTCTAACTGTACTGAAAGGGGCAGGTGGTGCACTAGGTACTGGTATAAGGGCAGTGTAGGCCGGTTGCATAATCTGGACCTTCCAGCTTTGGCTCACTGCCTGCGCAGCCTCTGCTATACAGTTAACGCTCTGTGGTTTGCAAAGAAGCTGGACGCTCCTTGTCCCATCTGTCTGGGCTTTGGGTGCCCTCTGGTGGCAGAATAGTGACTTTGGTCTTAAGCATGTCTCATGCCCTCTAGGGTACCCAGCTCCAGCTCCACAGCCATCACTGTAGATATGTAAGGGTAGAGCCACAGCTCAGCAGCAGAAGGTGTGGTTAGCAGGCCCGAGGCCTTGGGTTCAGTCTCTGGCACTGAAAGGGCAGAGATGCAGATGTCTGTCCCTGGCCAGGGCTTTCCTGTGTCTGCAGAGCTGGCTGGTGTGTGACCCAGGGATGGGAAGAGGCCCAGGGTGGGGAACCGATATGGGCAGAGCACCTTGGTCTGGAGGACTCTGTGGCTGTCTCTCATCTGACCCAGGAGAACCTGCCAGAGCATTAATTGACCTTAAAAGCTTGTGGACTTTTTAGTCTTGTTTAGCCCATACTCTAGACCAGTGGTACTTAATTAGATTTTGGAGGTGATCGAAGGGCTCCTTTGAGCACTGTAAGAAAGATGATGATCTTTAGCTAGGCAGAAGCCTGTAATCTCAGCTACTTGGAAGGCTGGGATTACAATCTCAAAGTTGGAAGGCAGGGACAGGAGGCTCATAAGTTCAAGGCCAGACTGGGGAAGTTAGCAAGACTCTGTTTCAAAATAAAAAAATAAAAAGGATTTGGTATATAGTTTAGGGGTAGTGTACCCTTGTGTTTAATCTGTGAGAGAGAGGAGAGAGACAGAGAGAGAGAGAGCGAGAGACAGAGAGAGAGAGAGAGGAAGCTTCCTTTAGAAAGTGGCACACTTGCAATGTTGTGAATGGGATTTCATGGAGTCAGTGGTCCCGGGGACCAGGTGCCTGTATGGGGGTGATACAAGTCCCTATTCCATATCTCTGCTCCTGTGAGATTCTCCAAGGCTCAGTGCCCTAGGTAATGTGCTATGCTCCAAGGATGTAGACAAAGTACACTTAAGGGTACGTTCTCCAGACAGGAGGAAGGGTGCAGGATGGAATTTCTTCTCACGAGATAAACAGTATCAGCTTTAGACACGTGTGAAGGCTGTCTTGTGTTGAAAAACAGGCATTCATTCTATGAAACCATCTGAGACAAGTGACAGAAACAGATAATATATATAATCTCAAAGTTGTGTAGATGGAGGACTGAATGAGGTGAAAGGCAAGCCACTCTTGGGAAGGATTTCCTGAGGCAATTCCTCTTAAACTCCAGTTTTGGCCAATCTCGGAAGATATGAAATGTCTCTTACAGTTTCAAGCTTAATTCCTGACTGAGCATAAAGCAATTAGAATAAAAGCTGCTTGAAATTAGAATAAGAGCTTCCCCAAGAGAAAGGGGAGCCAGACATGGAAGCCCACGTCTGTAATTCCAATATTTTGGGCTGAGGTAGGAGGATTACCATGAGTTCAAGGCCAGCCTGGGTTACATAGTGAGTTCTAGGGCAGCCTGAACTGCATAGTGAGACCCTGTCCTAAAAAAAAAAGACCCTGTCCTAAAAAAATTTAAAACAACAAATTGATCCATATCCCTTTAAAACATACCTTTAAAGGGATATTTTAGTTGAATATCTTCATTTGCTCAACAGATATTTCCTTAATGCACACTGGAAAGAGAATTTTAGAGTTGGAAGGAATTGCAGGCAGCTCCTTTTCTAATTCCTTTATTCTCAGACAAGCAATGGAGCAACCAGCTGGCTAACCACTTCTTATGTGTCAAGAACTGGACCCTTTTATTTTCTGTCTTTTGAGACAGGTTTCTCTAGGCAGTTCAGGTTGGCCTTGAACTCATTTTGTAGCCCAGGCTAGCCTCAAACTTGCAGCAATCCTTTTGCCTCAGCCTCCTGAATGGTGGGATTATTCTTGGTGGGCCACCAAGAACTGGGCCTTTATGTTGAATCAAAGAAGAAGAAGTCCTGATCTAATGAGATAAGAGACATATATAGGGAAGCAACCATAATTTCAGAAAGAAAATTGTTTTTTTAAAAAATTATTTTTATTAGTATACCTTTGCAGTACATAATGTTTAATTCCTTCTGTGGAGTTGGTGCACGCACACAGCACAGCTTAATTCCTTTTTCATCCCCTTTCCCTCTCCTTCATCCCCTTCTCCCATCCTTTGATCCCATTTCTGGTTGGAAAAGAAGATACTATTTTGAAATATTTTTTGTTTTGAGACAGGCTCGTGCCATGTTGCCAGATCTTCCTATCTCAGCCTCCAGGGACCGCAGGTATATGCCACTGTGCTGGGTGTAAGATAACTGTTTTCATGGAGGCTATTCAAAAAGCAGAGAAAGCTTAGTAGAAAAGCCAGCTAAATCTGTGAGCATGAGTTCCAGGCGGGCTGGGCAGGTGAGCAGTGCCAGGCCGAGGGATAAGTCAGGTGTGAAATCTTGCCTGTGTCCACTAAGGGGGAGGGGGTCCTTTTCCTAATTTGTGCAAAGGCGTGATGTGGGCTTCAGTCCTGCAATGTGGGTGACTCATGGAAGTATAGAAAGCAAGATGCAGTAGGAGAAGTGTTAGTTCCAAGATTAGTTCAGAGCTGCTTAAGTAAAAAGGACAGAGTGAGGCCTGATCAGTTTGGGCAGCTGAGCAGGCCGATCATGAGGTGCACTTTCTACAACTGGAATGCGAGTCGCAGTAAATGTTGGGAAGGGAACCTGGGCACCTTCATTATCTTTTCTGCAGCATCAACTGTCTCTAGCCTAGAGGTAGGGAGTACACAGGCCTTGCCATCAGGGCTGCACAGTGAGGGAAGAGTGCAGAACCAGTGGGTCCATAGTGAGGATAGAGCAGAATGTGGTTAATAGCCAGGAAGAGGGAGCAGAAGGAGCAGAGGGTACACTCAGCATCCAGCACCCACTAGGAGTTTGTGTAAGGCCCTAAGCTGGGATTCAAGGGCGAGTCTGGCCAACCTCAAAGTTGGGTTCTTAGAGGCTTCAAATGGCTTAAAAATGTTCACTCTTTGATTCAACAGTTGGACTTCCAGGAATCTATGCTAAGGGAATAAGTGAAAATGTGTGCAGAGAAACAGTGATAAAGATTGTCTGTGAAAAACTTTTTATAACATGATTTTGTGTATGTGTATATATACCCAAAAAACTGTCTGAATGTCCAGCAGCAAAAGATTGAAAGTACATTTTATTATAAACAATGGAATACAAAATAGCCATTGAAATATATTAGTAGCATATTTATTAATATGAGAAAAGACTCATAATACATTAAGTACATTATTGAATGACATATGTAAATTAACCCATGTGCTGAATACTGTTTTTATAAATATATAGAACAATTTACGCCTGGTAGGGCAGAGTAGTAAAGAAAGGTGGTGGTGCTTTTTTTTGAGACAGAGTCTTCCTACATAGCCCAGGCTGGCTTCCAGCTGGGGGCAATGTTGTCTCAGCCTCCCGGGTGCTGGGGTGACAGGCATGAGCCACCACACTCAATGATAGTGGAGATTTTTATTTCATGCTTTTTTGTTAACCTCAATCTTCTAACTTTTTTTCTATAAAAAATAAGTCTTAGCTATGCAACAAGGCCAGAGAAAGTTGTAAGAGAGTATTTTCAGCGTTTGTTTCCTGGGAGATAGAGGAAGGCACTTAGGGTTCACTAAGAACATTGAAGCACTCAGCCTGGCATATAGTTAAGCACCACTAAATATTACTCCTGATGCTACTGCTGGTATACTGTAATAGCAACACAATGTCGGCTACCACGACTACTCCAATTACCAGTGCTATTACAGCAATAGCACTACTGCCACACTGTGGCTATGGCCACTGAGCTGTGACTGACTGTGACTCAGGGACAAGGCTTGAGACTATGGAAAGCACAGGCTGGAGCCATGAGTTTTGGTCCTCAAGATTCATTACAAAGTCAAAAAGCCTTGTTCTGGCCATAAGGTCTGTATGGGAGGAAGAGTTGGAGACAAGACAGTGAGCTAGAAACTCATCATCAGGCCTGCTCCTGGCCTTGGTGACATTGGGTTCCATATTGGAGTGTGGGGTTGGACTGCTGGAAGTGCCTCCATCTCTGCTCTAGGCAGCCTTGGTCTGGAGGCCTGGGCCTGGGAGGCCAGCAGAGGCAGAGACTGCTGGGAGAGCTTCACTCCTGCCTGTGCCAACCACACTTGCGTTTGTCCATGTTCATTTGAATGCAGCCAATTGAGAATCTTCCTCTCTTGAGTACATTCTTGACAAAGTTGCACCCTGAAAAGATCACCCTGGCCCTTCCTTCTACTTTTCCTCAAGCTCTTATGCACTGGAGTTCCACCTTCCACGTCAGTATCACATCACTTCTCCAAGCTGCCCTCAGGCGCCCTCTGGACTGTGAGCCACTCCGTAGCTCTAGTCAGCTAAATCCAACCATTTTTGCCCATTTAATCAGTATTGCCTCTATATTCTAATACTCCAAAGGTAATGATTTTGCATTTGCCCCCCTGATAACATTTTTATTTTTTTTTATTTTTTTTATTTTTTATTTTTTTTGGTTTTTCTCCGGTACCGGGAACCGAACTCACGACATTGCGCTTGCCAGGCAGGCGCTTTGCCGCTGAGCTAAATCCCCAGCCCCATCTGATAACATTTTTAAAGGAAGATTTGCAATGTGGCAGGATCCAAAAGTACCTGAAAAGGATTTGATTTTTCAAAAACTTAAGAAGCTGGCACTTACTTTGAAGTATAATCTAATATAATAAAATACAGATGTTAAGTGTACAGTTTGATAAATTTTGACAATTGTGTACACCCGTATAACTACATTCTAATCAAGTTATGGAATGTTTCCATCACCCCAGGAGGTTCCTTTTTCCAGTTTATCTTCTTGCCCCACCAAATGCAACTACTAATTTGTATTATCAAAGACTAGTTTTCCTTGTTGTAGGATTTCTGTTAATGAATTATTATTTCTGTCTAACATAGTTGCTTAACAAAATGCTTTTGAGATTTGCCTATGTCATTGTATGTGTCTTAGTTTCTTGTGTGTCAGCACAGTAGAATATAATGGGTTACTACTATTATGAATATAGAATAATTCATCTGTGGATGGACATGGGTTATTTCTCGTTTTGGGCTATTATGAACAAAGCTGCTGAGAACATGTTTCTACAGGTGTTTTGGGTATATGCTTTTATTTCTCTTGGACAAATCCCTACTAGCGGAATTTCTTAGTCACAGGTAGGTATGTATTTAACTTTATAAGAAACTCCCAAAATGTTTTCCAAAGTTGTAATGCATTAGACTTGCTGCAACAATTCATGAAAGTTCCAGTTGCTCCCCATCCTTGCTGACGTTTGCTGTTGTCACTAGATGGACCTCTGTCCATTGTAAATAAGGGAAGGAGGTAAGGGTGGGTGCAGATGAAGTATTTACAAATCTGGTGCTGTTTAGTATTTTGATGATGGTAGGTGCTAGGTCATCTGTTGATAGAAAAAGGATAGGGCAGAACTTGGAAGTCTGAATAAAGGAGGTATAAATGGTCACTGCATGGAAGGAAAGAGCAAGTTGGCTAGAAAGATACAGGGTCACCAGCCAGGTTTGAAGAATAGTAGTGACCATGAATTTAAAGTAACAAAGCATGTGAATATGTGAGATTGCCCAGTGTACTCAGGGACCAATTGTGCATATAGAGAAGGAAATTCAGTTCATCCAGGATTTGGGTGTTTCCCTAAAGGTGTTATTAAAGTTTACAGAAGTAAAGGAATTTATAGTATTGGTGACAAAATGACAAAAACAGTGGGCTGTGGCATCTAAGATGAAAAAAGAGAAGTGAAAATGGAGGAGATGATGGCTGAAATTCGAGGAGAAGAGCCAGTGGACAGGCAGCCCTGAGGAAAGATCAGGTATAGTGGAAGCAGCTGGGCAAAATTTGAGGTTGTGGTCAAGTCTTCATATGTGTGAAATGGAGGAAAAGCAGAGTTTTAAAGATGATTATATGAAAGAAAGCATGTGATTCAAAAACTTAAATTCTGTACCAAGGTTTGTTTTTCACTGGACTTCCAGCTTCTTGAAGGCAGGAACTGTGCCTCAGACATCCCTGGCCCTACAATGGTGCCCATGAGTGCTAGGAGGATGGAGGAATGAACTACTTTCCCTTGAAGTTTTGGCTCTGTGATAATTTCCTGTACTCTCTAGGATAGAAAATAGCCTGTCATTTAATATTCTTGTACCCAGAATATTCTACACCAGACTTTTGTACACAGAACAACCCATTGTTCCCAAATTGGAGAGATTGACAAGAAGAATACAGGGAACCATAACTCACCAGAGCAGGAAGCCATAGGGGACCTCTGGAGAATGCTGCTGCGTAGGTGTAGGAGCCTGTCCAGACCTCGTTGCAGTCTGGAGGAATTTATAATTGTAATCTCAGGGAAATTTATTGGAATTCTTGCAAGTAAATTCCAATTTACCACTTCCAATGCAACTCACGGCAAGAATAAAGAGACAAAGACATATTTGCAGTTGTGAGGAGCCAAGGGGGTCCTAAGTCCAGTTGGGACAAAGGCTAACTGGAACAAATGCCACAACCAGGGCTGAACCTGGGTTTTATTAATTCATGAAGAAGGAAGTGGCTTGGGATTAAGTAACCATGAGAGTAGCGGGAAGTACGTGAGTGCTGTGTGAGCTGGCCTAGGTAGGAGGCACAATGGCACCTCTGCAATACGCAGAGAGAGGTGTGGAGAAAGTACCAGATTCCAGTAACAGGAGCCTCTAAGTTTGGAAGGATCTGCATAACACAGGTTGAGGAAGTATCTTGTGTTTGGGGTCAGCTGCCTCAGCTCTGATGTCTGGTGTTCGTTGCCCTGGGACCTCACTGCCTCTTTCTTGAAGCTCAATCCCAGCCAACAGTGCGCTATCCATCTCACACTTAGGTGAGGGACCTATAGGTGAAGCATCACAGACTGTCGCTTTGCCTCAGAGGCTACACATTGGCTGGGCTGGACCCATTTGTATTGCTTAAAGCCAGTTGAGGAGGTAGAGCATTTCCCTAGCCACTCTGTGCATATCAGCACACGGAAGTAGGGCAAAGGTGGATCAAAATGGAGGCAAATTGTCTTCTTTCAGGGGGAGCCGTCCTGGTGATCCTCCACAGGTAGGAAAGTGGGAACTTTATATTTGGGGAAAGTTTAGAAGTTTATATTTGTGGAAACACCCAAATCCTGGATGAACTGAACTCTTTCCTTCTCTATATGCACAACAGACTCCTGAGCACACTGGGCAATCTCACATATCACATTGGTGAACTGCTGGCTGGGTATGGACACACCTGACAGATGAAATTCCATAGGGCACCCGTCCTCCCTGTACTTCGAGAGTTTTATTTCCACCAAATTCTCACAAGGAATATGGGAGAAAAATCCCCTCATGTTTCTGCAAGGGAAAGGGAAAAGGAACCATTTTTAAAATACACTAAAATGCTGGGGATATAGTTCAGTGGCATAAGCACCTGCCTGGCAAGCACAAGGTCCTGAGTTCGATTCCCAGTACCAAAAATAAATAAAATAAAATAAAATACACTAGAACATTCTATTCTTTCTAACAAGATGTGCCTTGAGGAGAAACTGTTTGGCTAGAGCTTAACCTGCTGGGATTGAATCAGACTCTAAGTGACCCAGCGGAGAAAAATACCCAACCCTCCCTTCTGTAGTCATTCTGTTCTACCTCAGGAGAGGAACCCAGGGAGCACTTGTGAAGTCACATCCAGAAGCGCATGCTCACCAAAAGATTTAGACCTGATTCTAGAACTGTAGAAGACTCCTTCCACTACATCTTACCTCTGCATAATTAAGGGTCTATTTTTAGTAGTTCCTTTTACCTATTACCTCATGTCTGACTATTAAGAAAAAAATTACAAGTCATACTAAAAAGCCAGAAACCAACTAATCAACCAGCCAATCAGTCAATAACAAACCAAACAAAAAACACAGTTTGAAAAGACAGAGCAAGTGTTAGAACTAGATTCAGATATGGCAGGGATGTTCATGAAGTGATCAGACTGGGACTGTAAGACAACTATGACTCATATGTTAAGGACTGTGATTGAAAAAGTAGATAACATGCAAGAACAGGTGAGCAATGTAAATAGGGAGATGGAAATTCTAAGATAACCAACAAGATGCAGGGCGTGATGGCACACATGCCTGTAACCCCAGCACTTGGGAGGCTGAGGCAGGAGAATCATGGCGAGTTCAAGGCCAGCCTGGGCTACAAAGTGAGCTCAAGTTCAGCCTGAACTCCCTAGTGAGACCTTGTCTCAAAAAGTCAAAAAAGTCAACAAGAAAAGCTTGATGTAAAAATCACTGATAGAAATAAAGAATGCTTCTGATGGCTCATTAGTGGAGTGGACACAGCCTGAGGAAAGAAAATCTGAGCTCAATGATATCTCCATGGAAACCTCTCAATTTGAAAGGCAAACAGAAAAGAGACTGGGAGATACAGAATAGAATATACAGAATAGAACTGTGAGAAACCTTCCAAAAGTGTAACATACATATAATGGGAATTGCAGAAAAGAGAAAAGGAACAGAAGAAATCGTTGGAACAATAATGACTGAGAATTTCTCCAAATTAATGTCAGACACCAAACCACAGATCCAGGAAGCTCAGGGAACATCCAGGAAGATAAATGCCAAAACAAACTCCTCCTTTCCAAAATGCAGAAAATTAAAGATAAGACAGGCACGGTGGCACATGCTATTGTCCCAGTTATTCAGGAGGCTGGGGCAGGAAGATCACTTGAGCCCAGGAATAAAGGTCAGCCTAGGCAACATCATGAGACCTTGTCTCAAATAGAAATAAATACAGAGAGAGAGAGAAGCCAGGGGAAGAAACACCTTACCTAAGAAGAATAAAAAGATAAGAGTTACATCTAACTTCTCAGACACCCTGCAAGCAAAAAGAGAAATGTTCAAAGAGAAAAAAACCCACGACCCTAGACTTCTGTACTGTATAAAATTATCCTTCAAAACTGCAAGAAAAATAAAGACATGCTCAGACAAACAAAAATAGAAATAATTTACTGTGAGGAGACCCACTTTGTTAGAAATATTAAAAGAAGTTCTTTAGAGAGGAAGAAAATGGTACAGGCCAGAAATTTGGGTCTATGTAAGTAAAGAAAAAGCACTGAACAATGCACAAGAGAAAAAAATAACAGTTTTCTTATTCTTAATTGATATACCAAGTGGTTTTCTTTGAAATAATAACAATTATATTTGTATATGTTTATATGGCTTTGTATAATTGAAATGAATGACACAAATGATACAAAGGTAGGAGGAAGAAATTAAAACTATTATTATAAGGTACTTATACTACCTGCCAAGTGGTATAGTATTATTTGATCTTATTGTTTGTTTTTGTAGTACTGGGAATTTAGTCCAGGGACACTGTACCACAGAGCTACATTCCCAGCCCTATTTATTTATTTATTTATAATTTTAAATTTTGAGATAGAGTCTTGCTAAGGTAACCAGACTGACATCAAACTTACAATCCTCCTGTTTCAGCTTCCCAAACTGCTGAGATTACAGGTGTGTACCAACATGCCTGGCTTCATGTTATTTGAAAGTGGACTTGGATTAGGTGAAATGTGTATTGCAAACCCTAAAACAACCACAAAAATTATTTTTAAAAAGTATAACCAATAATGCTAAGAGAAGATAGAAATGGAATGATAAAATACTCAATTAAAAATCACAAAAGGCAACAAAAGAGAAAACAAAAATGGACTAAAGGATAAGAGCAACAAACAGAAAACAGTAAGAAATACCATAGTTATTAATCCACATACAAAAATAATCACCTTAAACATTGAAGGTGTAAATATATCATTTAAAAAGCAGAGATTGTCAGAATGGATTTATGAAAAGAGACTATGTTAGTCAGCTCTCTGTTTCTATAACAAATGCCCAAGAAAACCAACCTTTGATCAGGAAAGGTTTACTTCGGATCACCGTTTTAGAGGTTTCAGTTGCCCCCTGGGTACATCATGGCAGGAATGTGGGGAGGAGCAAAACCACTCACTTCATGGTTGAGAAGAGAGAAGAAAGAAGAGGCCAGCGTCCTTTGGAGAGCCCATCCCCAGGGACCCCAAGGCCTCCCACTGGGCCTCCTTATTAAAGTTTCCATGATCCCCCAATTGTACCATGCTGGCGACCAAGCTTTTAACAAGTGAGCTTTTGGGAGACATTCCCTATCTTGATAATAGCAAAGACTCAACTATATGTTGTCTCTGAGAAACCTACTTTAAAGAGAAAAACACACATGCAGCAAAAGTAAATGGGTGGAGAAAGATTATAACACACTGATCCCAAAAGAAAGAGGGAGAACTCAAACAGCAGAACTCAGAGAGTTATCTAGCATAAAAATAAACATTATATATTGATAAAGGGGTCAAGTCTATAAGAAGACATAAGCCTTAGTATGTACGTGCTTAATGACAGAGTATTAAAATATAGAAGGTAAAAACTGTTAGACCTGCAAGGAGAAATAGATGAATCCACTATTATAGTTAGTAATGTCAGTGTCCTTTTATCAGAAATGGATTATCCGGGAGGTAGAAAATCAGAAAGAATCTAGCCAAACTCAGCAACATCATCAGTAACTGGATAGACTTGAGGCAGGAAGATCATAGTGAGTTTAAGGCAAGCCTGGGTCACACAGTGAGTTCAAGACCCGTGTGAATTACCTAGTGAGACCCTGTCTCAAAAGACCACCCAGCCAACCAATCAACCAATTAACAAACAAAAACCAAAACTGGATACAATGAACATCTACAGGCAACTTCATCTAAGAACAGAGTACATATTCTTCTCAAGCTCACATGGAACATTCACCAACACAGACCACACTCTGGGCCACAGAATACATCTTACACATTTAAAAGAGTAGAAATGATACAGTGATAATTCTCATACTATAATGAGTTAAACTAGAAGTTAATAAAACAGAAAGATATTCAGAAAATCCCAAAATACTTAGAGATTAAACAATGCACTTCTAGATAACACATGGGTCAAAGAAGAAATCTCCAGAGAAATTTTAAAAATATTTTCAATGAAAAAATAGTTCCTCAAAATCTGTAGACTCTAGATAATGCAGGGCCAAAGAGGAAATTTATAACATTGGATGAATTATAGTAGAAAAGAAGAAAGATCTAAAATCAATCATCTAAGATCCTACCAAGAAACTAGAAAAAAGAAGAGCAAATTAAGTCCGCAGTAAGCAGAAGAAAAGAAATTATAAAAATTAGATCATAAATCAGTGAAATTGAAAACATGCAGTCTAAAGAGAAAATCAACAAAAATCAAAAGCAGGTTCTCTGAGAAGATCAATGAAATTGGCAAGTCTCTATTGGGGTTAAGGAGAAAGAGAAAAAGAGAGAGAGAGAGAGAGAGAGAGAGAGAGAGAGAGAGAGAGAGA
>NW_004955413.1:4052471-4064772 GCF_000276665.1 Chinchilla lanigera | reverse complement strand
AGAGAGAGAGAGAGAGAGAGAGAGAGAGAGAGAGAGAGAAATAGTATCAAAAATGAAAGAGGAAGGGGCTGGGAATTTAGCTTAGTACTGCAGTGCCTACCTGGCAAACATGAGGTCCTGAGTTTCCTGGTACCAAAAAAAAAAAAAAGAGGGGACATAATTACAGAACCCAGAGATATTAAAAAGATAATAAAGAAATATTATGGACATTTCTGTTCCTATGAATTGATAGCTTAGAAAAAATAAACCAATCCTCTTAAAGACACAATCTGTCAGAACTTACAGGAGAAGAAATAGATAATCTGAATAGGCTTGTCTTGGTTACTTTTTTGTTGCTGAGACACAATACTTGACATTCACAACTTAAAGGAGGGAAAGTTTATTTTGGCTCACAGTTGATAGAAGTTTCATTCAGTCAATAGCTGGCTGACTCCAAGGTGGGGTAGCATGGCAGAAAGGCTGGCAGAGGAGAGCTGCTTAGGGCATGGCTGCAGGAAGTGTATAGAGAGAGATGGAGGGAGGAGGAGGGGAGATAGACCTTCCCAGGCCACACTCCCAATGACCTACCTCCTCTGACCAGCCTTCACTTCCTGTCTTAGTTACTTTTTTCATTTGTCTTCTGATAAAAGTAATTCTTATGCCAAAGTGTCATATTTTGGGTACCATATTCTAATCTGCTTTACTTTGTTACCAATAAAATTTTATCAGATACATGCTTATTTATATGTTTTATTATAGCTCATCAACTCTCATTACTGTATACCAGTGATGGTCAAACTTTTAGAGACAAGTGCCTAAACAGCAACCCCAAACCCACTTATCACAAAGTGTAAACACTGCAATTAAACTTGAACACTGAGGTTCTAGTTTAGAAAAAACAATTCATGCACTAACATCTTTCTCTTAAAAGAAAAACACACAGCATGTGTGCTATAGGTTTGCCGTCATGGCTTACCATTCCATTGTGTGACCATACTATTGATTATGATATAAACTTGTAGTTTATTCCAATTTTTGGAACTGGAATTATGAACATTGCTTCTATTGGCCTAATTGTACCTGTATCTTAGTTATCATATGCATGCATTTCTCTGGGTATGTACGTTGATTTTGTTGGATCAGAGTACTGTCGGCAACTAAGGGAGGACAATTAGATGTAAAAAGAATTGAGATGTGCTATGTAGATGTATCAACTTCCCACAATGAATGCAGTCATTATATACTACAAGCATGTACTAATAAAAGTTTTTTAAAATGTCAAAAAAACAATTGAACCAACTGAGATGCCCTGGGTAGTATATGGGAGTCCAAGTTGTTCCACTCACTTAATCAAGTTTTAGTGCAATGGCAAGCAGAAACCCTGAAATGACACCCAGAATTTGGAGGCAGATTTATTTATGTCAATGGGCACTGATTGGGATCACTCCCAAAATATCACCTTCTGATCTTTGGTGGTCTAGGGTTTATATTGGATAAGTAAGCAGGAAGTACAGAGGCAGAACGGCTTGTCAATTGGGGATTGGTTTATGCAATGTGCATCATACTGACCAGCACTTTCTAAGAGACAGAAGCAACCAGATCTGGAACAGGAACTATTACCTGGGCAACTAAGAAACTGAAATATACTGGTGTGTATGTGGAGGGGCACATTTTCTGCTACATTTCCCCCCTCTTTTAGTTTCCCCGGCAAATCTTTGCTGGGCATATTACATGTGGTGTTTTGAGACAAGGCCCAACTAGAATCTAGGCCTGTCTGTTCTGTAACATTTCTCTGGTAAGATAGTGAGGAAGTTAATCTGATCTAGGAGAGTGTCCAAAGTGCCTTGGACACTCATCAAATCTTGGTCAAGTGTTTGATTGATCTATTCTCTTGGGGCAACCATCCATACAGTTTAGGGCAAAACAAAACAAAAACAAACAAACAAAAACCAGCTAAGACTGAGGTAAGCAGAATCCAGGTCAATTAACAAAAGCTACAGCTAGCAGGGGGGCAGGGAAGCAAGGACTGAGGTAAACAGCCTGAAAAGATGCAAAAATCAAGGGGAATAGACATGGAACAATCCTGTGAACAATGCTCTCAGGCTTCAGTCCTGCATGCATTGTCTCTTTAGAGTGAGCCTAGGAGGAGCTGTCTGAGTAAATTTTTTAGTGGATCTAAGGCTGGATTTCTGAAACTAGAGGTAATTAATATATACCTGGGTTATATGTGTGTGCAGGAATGTCTACAGATATAGCTGGTCTTTTAACTGGTTACAAGCTGGTTTTTTAAAAAAATGGTTTTTTTTGAAGAGCTTTGTGGTCTATATGCTGTCTGTAGTTTTCATTTAATCTAGTTTTTTAGTTACCTCTGCTATGAATGCAGGCCTGTTTTTGCTGCCAATGATCAAGGGTAGGCCATATCTAGAGATGATTTTTTACAACACCCTACAGACTTTTATTGTCTTCTCAGCATAGGTAGGGAATGGGAGGTCAGGGTCAGTAACACAGACTGAAGCCTGAGCTGGCTGCAGGGGGACCCGTGCCAGCACAGCAGCTGGAGCTTGCCGAACAAATGGGGGAGGCGCAGGTCTGGCTCTGATGGATGGATGAGTTGCCCAAGTGCATTCTGCAGTCTCACCATGATTGCACAGAATCTATACAACAATTTAGGGAGTATGGCCATTTTCACAATGTTGGTTCTTCCTATCTATGAGCAAGGAATATCTTTCCATTTTCTGAAATCCTCTTCAACCTCTTTTTTAGAGTACTATAACTTTCACTTTATAGATCTTTTACTTCCTTTGTTAGACTGATTCCTAATTATTTCTTTTTTTAGATGCCATTATGAGCAGTGTGATTTCCCTAGTTTCTCTTAGTCTGTTTATTGCTTTTTGTACAGGAATGCTATTGATTTTTTGAGTGTTGACTTTGTATCCAGCTATGCTACTGAATTTGGTTATTAAATCTATAAACCTTTTGGTGGAGTTTTTGGGGTCTTCCATGTAGAGTATCATGTCATCTGCAGATAATGATAATTTCACTTCTTCCTTTCCTATCCTTATTCCTTTTTTTTCTCTCTCTTGTCTAATTGCTCTGGCTAATGTTTCCAGAACTATACTGAATAAGAGTGGTGACAGTGGACATCCTTGTCTTGTTCCTGACTTTAAAGGGAAAGCTTTCAGTTTTTGTCCAGTTAGTATGGTGTTAGCTGTTGGTTTGTCATAGATGGCTTTGATCAGGTTAAGGTAAAGACCGTCTATTTCTATTTTCCATAGGGTTTTTTTTTTTTTTTTTATCCTGAATGAGTGTTGGACTTTATCAAAAGCTTTTTGTGCATCTATTGAGATGATCATGTGATTTTTGTCTTTGGCTGTATTGATATGGTGTATTACAAGAATTGATTTGCATATATTGAACCATCCCTGCATTCCTGGAATGAATCCCACTTGGTCATGATGTATAATCTTCTTGATGATTTGCTGCATTCTGTTTGCTAGTATTTTATTGAAAATTTTTGAATGTATATTGATTAGGGAGATTGGCCTGTAGTTATTTTTTGGTTGTGTCTTTCTCTGGTTTTGGTATCAGGGTAATATTTGCCTCTAGGAAAGAGTTAGGGAGAATTCCTCCCCTTTCAACTTCATTAAAGAGTTTGAGAATAATTGCCATTAAATCTTCTCTAAATTTCTTACAGAATTCAGCTGTGAATCCATCAGGATATGGGCTTATCTTTGTTGGAAAGTTATTTATTACATTTTCAATTTCATTGGTTGATATTGAGTTATTCAGGATTTTTATATCTTCTTGATGCAGATTTGGTAATTCATATGTATCTAGGTATCTGTCCATTTCCTCTGTGTTTTCCATCCTATGAGAGTAAAGGTTTTCAAAGTAGGTATTGATGATCCTCTGAATTTCTATAGGATCTGTAGTGATTTCATCCTTTTCATTCTTTATTGCATGAATTTGAGTTTTTCCATTTTTTGATAAGGTTGGCTAGAGGTTTATCAATTTTATTTATTCTTTCAAAGAACCAACTCCTTGATTCATTAATTCTTTGTATTGTTTTCTTAGTCTGCACTGCATTAATTTCTGTTCTGATCTTTATAATTTCCTGCCTTCTTTGGGCTTTGGGCTTGACTTGTCAGCTTTTCTTTTTCTAGAAGCTTGAGGTGCAGCATTAGAGTGTTTATTTGTGCTTATTCTGGTTTTTTGATGTGGGACTTCACCACTATAAATTTCCCTCTGAGAATTGCTTGCATTGCTTTCCACAGGTTCCTATAAGTTGTATCTGCATTTTCATTTGATTGTAAATATTGTTTAATTTCTTCTTTAACTTCATCTGTGACCCATTGGTTGGTCAGGAGGGTGTTATTTAATTTCCACATGTTTATGGAGTTTTTGTGATTTCTTTTGTCATTAATTGCCAGTTTCATTGCACTATGGTCAGATAATATGCATGGGATAATTTCAATTCCTTTGCATTTACCTAAGCATGTTCTATGTGCTAGTATATGGTCTATTTTAGAGAATGTCCCATGTGCAGCTGAGAAGAATGTAAATTCTGATGTTGTTGGGTGGAACACTCTGGAAGGGTCTACTAAGTCCATTTGTTCACAAGTTTGGTTTAGTTTTGTTATTTCTTTGCTGATTTTTTGTCTAGTTGATCTATCTCTTTGTGACAGTGGAATGTTAAAGTCTTCTGTTATGATTGTGTTGCTGCTTATTTGATTTTTCACATCTGTTAAAATTTGTCTTATACAGTTAGGTGCTCCTGTATTTGGTGCTGTTATGGCTGAGGAGTCTAGAAGCTTAACTAAGTGACTCAACAGTTCTACATCCTGGGGTGAAAAGGACATGCCCTTCCCGCTCTGGGATGTTGTTCGCTGTGTCAATGTGAGAAGTTTAGAAGGTTACCTAAGTGACTGAGCAGGGTCAGGGTCCTTACTTTGTAACATCCTGAGCCTATGCAGGAGGACAGCATGGAGACTGTGATGGATTGACAACTGGTGGTCAACTTATAACATCCAGCTGAACTGAGTAAGTGTGGTGCTGAGTGTGGGAGGCCCACCTAAGGATTGTTGCAGCAGCATAAGAGGCAGAACTAGATAAGAAGTTTGGCTGTTAGGAACTGAGGAAGGATGTTGGGAGCTGGTAGAAGCTGTAGGAGCTGTTGGTTCTTTTGGAGGAGCTTGTCATGCTGGCTTTCCTGATGAACTTGGCTGTTTTCATTCTCTGAGGACCTTGTTGGCACTGAGAATAGCTTCAGTTCACTTTAGGGAGCTCTGGTCCTCACTTTGAGCATCGTTTCCTGGCTCCAGAAAGGACAATGGTGCACTGGCAGTCTCCTAGACAGACTTGTCACATTGGATTTCCTGATGGGAACTTGACTGTCCTGATCATTGGAGGAGCTTGGGACCTCACCATTGCTGAGGATAGCTGTGGTACTTTTGCGGGGAGCTGTGGTTCTTATTTTGAGCATCGCTTCCTGGCTCCAGTATAGATCCCTCAGCTTGCTAGCACAGATCCTTCATTCTGGTGGCACAGACTTTCTAGCTTCCACCACTGACCTTTGGGGCTTTCCAGCACAGATCTGTGAAACAGGTCTGCATGAGATATCATTATGGGCTCTAGGCCTCCAGCTGGACTTGTGGGAGGCATTGTTTTGAGCTCTAGGTCTTTAGCTGGACTCATGGAGGACATTATCATGGGATCCAGGCCCTCAGCAAGACTCTTGAGTCTTTAGTGTCTGGACACATTTCCTCTACTCTCTGTTTGTATATCATTCTTTGGGTGATTATTATAAATCATCTTATAAAATATGTGTCCTGTGTTATATTGTTCACCTTGCAAAAAACCCCAAATCATAACAGAGACTATGTGAGTGCTATATGCTCCCTGGGTGGGGGTAGCCTGCTTACAATATAAGGGAGGAAAAGAGGCTTGTTCTCCCTCACCCTTTTGCTCTTGCTGCTTTTGCTGTCTTGTGCCACCTTGAAGTGTTGTCCCTGTGCCCTGCAACCCTGCCTTGTTGTCAGCTGATTGTAGACTGAAACCTCCACAAACTGAGCTAAATAAACCTTTCCTTCCTTAATTTTGGGCATCAAATATTTTGTCTCAGCACTGAGAGAAAAGTAACCAAGACATGTGCATAAATGTTTGATTATTATCTCTTTCTCTTGCAGTTTTCCCCTAACAAGTATGTAATGACCTTTTGTGTCTCTTTTGATTGTTCTTGAAGTTCACGTTGTCTGCAAACAGAATAGCTACTCCTGCTTTTTTCTGGGTTCCTGTTTCATGGAGTATTGTTTTTCATCCTTTGACTCAGTCTATGAATTTCCTTTTGAGTTAAATGTGTTTCTTGTATACAGCATATTGTTGGATTTTGTTTCTTGATCAACTCAGTCAGTCTGCTTCTTTTGATTGGTGAATTGAGACCATTTACATTGATGGTTATAACTGATATGTATTGGCTTATCTTTGTTGTGTTATTTTCCTGCTGTTTGTTCCTCCTTTTTCCCTCTGTTTAATTCCTTGCTTTGCTTGGTGGTTCCTTTCTATTGTTGCTCTTGAAATTGTGGTCATTTTTATTTCTTTCTAGAATATCTTTTAGTACTCTTTGTAGGGTTGGTTTGGCACTCATGAATTTCTTCAGCTGTTCTTTATTGTGGAAATATTTTATTTCTCCATTAATTTTGAAGGATAGTTTTGCAGGGTACATCAATCTGGGTTGGAAGTTGTTTTCTTTCAGGACCTAAAATACTTCACTGTAAGCTCTTCTTGGCTTGATGGTTTGTGTTGAGAAATCTGCTGTGATTCTGATGGGCTTTCCTTTATAGGTGATCTGTTTCTTTTCTCTCACAGCTTTTAATATTCTGTTCTTTTGCTGAATTTCTGGGATTTTGATTATTATATGTCTGGGTGTAGATTTATTTTGGTTATGGCTAATTGGAGATCTATATGCGTCACTTACTATATGCATCACTTATCTATATATGTCACTTATCTGTATGTCAGATTGTTTTTCCATGCATGGGAAATTTTCTGCTACTTTGGCAAGTAGTTCCCTATCTTTTATCCTGTATAATAATCAACTCAAAATGTATCAAGACCTAAATGTAATACCTGAAACTTTAGTGCTAGTAGAGAAAAACATATGGGAAACATTTTGAAATATAGGCCTAGGTGTTGTCTTCCTGAATAGGACTCCTATAGCTTAGAAAATAAAATGGAGGCATCAACAAATGAGATGGCTTTAAATTAAAAAGGTTCTGCTCAACAAAGGAGCCAATTAACAGAGTGAATCAACAATCCAAAGAATGGGAGATAATCCACCAGCTATTTTTCTGACAGAAGATATTCAGAATATATAAAGAACTAAAAAAATTAGTACCAAAAGAATGAATAATTCCCCCCAGGCAAAAGAACTGAACAGACATGTCTCAAAAAGTACAAGTGAAAAAAAGTACAAGTCACCAATAATTATATGAAAAATGCTCAGTGTCTGTAGCATGTTGGGAATGCAATGTGCTAAATCAAAACTCTGTTGATTTGGTTTTGGAAGTGAAAGTCAAAACTACATTGAGATTTTATTTCATCCCAGTCAGAATGACTGTTGTCAAGAATACAAAATAAATGCTATTGCAGATATAGGGAAAAGGGAGCCCTCATATACTTTTGGTGGGAATAAAAATTGTTATAGCCACTATGAAAATCAGTGTGGCAGCTCCAAAAAACCTAAAAATAGAACTACTATATGATCCAGCTATACCACTCCTCAGTATATACCTGTTAATGGTTTGTGTCTAGATGTCTCCCCAAAGCCCCATGAAGTCATGGGGTGGGCTTCTAGAGTTTATGATTGATTCATGGTCCAATGCTGGGATTATGGGTGTGAGTGCTACACACACCTTGGAGCGGATAGCTTCCACACAATATAAGGGAAGGAAAGAGGCTTGCTTACTGCTGCTTCTCCATTTTTGCTCCTCCCACTTTTGCTATCTTCCTTTCCACCACCATGAACTGTTGCTGTCTACCATGTGCCACTCTGCCTTGGAGCCAGGTGAGTATGGACTGAAATCTCCACAAACTATGAGCTAAATAATCCTTCCCTTCCTTAATTTTGGGTGTCAAGTATTTTGTACCAGTAATAAGAGAAAAGTAACCAAGACATTACCCAAAAGAATAAAACTGAACATAGTAGAGATACCCATATACCCTTGTTTATCACAGTACTATTCACAATAGCCAAGTTATGGAATGGCCTAGATGCTGTCAACAGTTGCATAGATAAAGAAAACATAGTTTAGGTATACTAGAGTACTATTCAGCCATAAAGAAGAATGAAATCAAGTTGTTTACAGGAAAATGGATGGAACTGGAGGTCAACCTGTTAAGTGAAATAAGCCAGACTCAGAAAGACAACTATTACATATTTTCTGTCGTGTATGGAAAATAAAAAAAGAAAGGAAAATGAAATGAAAGTAGAAGGGAGACTATGAGAGAAGAGGAAGGGGATGGGAAGGAAAGGAGAAGGAGGGTAAAGAAAGGCAATGGGGGAAGAACATGATCAGAGTATGTCGTATGTGTGTATTAATATGTCAATAGGGCCCCTGTGAGACAGCTGACCTGGGGTGGTGCCCCACCTGCTCTGTGAGAGAGCAGACTGAGATGGAGGAGTGGTGCCCTCCATCCCACTGTACCCAGGGGAGCACAGTGTGGGGCAGCAGAGGCAAAGAGTAACCAAATGACCTGTCCCGGATGAAGACAGCAACCAGCAGTAGAAGGGAGCAAATGGACCCCACAACTGTCAACATTAAGCCCAACAACTCATTTAACAACTTCCCCAACTTGTGGGGGATCCACAGAGAACAGAGGGCTGATCGTGTTCCTCACCTACCAATGGGAGCAAGGACACATCTTGGCTTGAATAGCAACCATGGTCTGGAGAGAATGAGCAGAGTGGTCTCTAGTACAAGGAAGGCACCTCAAAGGTCCATCAGCCCTAAGCTAGGCATAGAAAATTGTGTGTGGCTGGACCCCAAGACTGCAGATTGTGGAAAGGAATCACTCATTTGACAACACAGGAAATTTGCTTTGACTTAACCTTTTTTGGATTTTAAAATTTTGTATTATTTTTATCTTTTCTTCATTGGTTTCTTACAAGGTTATGAGTTTTTCTCCCACTGTATTTTTTCTCTTCTTTTAGTTTCTTTTTTTTTCCTTTTTATCTTTTTCCCTTCCAACTTCTAAAGAATCTTTCTTCTTTCATCTCCTGTTTTTGCTGTTTATCTTTTTTCTTGTTCATTTTTTACCAGAGTGTTCTCTATCACTATTAAATTCCTTTTACTCTTTAATAGGATACCCTAACTTACTTTACTTACTCTATCCTACTGGTTAATTGATACCTAACTTACTCTATCCCATTGATTAATTTTTCAAATTTTGCTTTTTTTATCCTCCAGTTCCACACCCACTCCACCCTCACTACTGAGCTTTAAGAACCCCTAAATATATAGTTGCCTTTATGCTATTACTATTGAATACTGTGTTCTTGTTAGTGGAGGTAAAGTTGTTCCATTTAGTAGATATTTATGCTGTGTATGTAGCTCAGTGGCACAGCGCCTGCCTGGCAAGCGCAAGGTTGAGAGTTCGATTCCCGGTACTGGAAAACAAAGAACAGCAACAAAAAAATGTAGTAGATATTTACTCTAGGTCAATAGTAGGTCAATATTTAGTTTGTCTTAGTGTTCACAGTATAGTATAGATCTCTTTTCTATGGGCAAAGGTGATACTTTATTGGTCCTCAGGGTTTGTCAATATTCATCTTGTATTTAATGCTGATTTTATTACTGTAGCCAAGGAATCATAGCTGTTGTTATTAATTGGTTTTCTTGACAGGTCAATACCTAGATTGCCTAGGGGTCATAAACAATATTGTCCTTGAAGGTTGTAAGAGATTTCTGTAATGTGTTTAATGTGCCATAGGTGAAAAAAGGATCATAATGGTTTACTAGTATATGAAGGCCCATTGTCAGTCTTTATGGTGAATGGAACACCTATAGAAGCAAATACTGAGAAGCAATGTTGTTGAACATGGCAAATTTTTCCTCCTGTGTGGCAAGTTGCATGAATTAAATGAGAAGACATAGCAACAGATATATGAATACAGTGCAGTTTGCCAAAAGAGGAAAGGTGTGTAATATCCATTTGCCAAATATCATGTTTTAAGCCTCTGGGGTTACTGCCCTCTTGTGGCACAGGCATAGAAACCTTTTGACAAGTAGGGCAGGACATAATAATTTGTCTTGTTTGAGACCTGGATAGTTGAAATTCTTTGGTTAAAGCCTTACTATTTTGATGATGGGATGAATGAGGTTGTCTAGCTGCATCAAATGGAGTAAAAGTGATTAATGAATCAGCTTGCTGATTCCCATCTGTTAAAAATCCAGGTAAATTAGAATGAGACCTTATGTGACCAATATAAAGGGGTGCTCTTCCATTATGAATTGTCTTTTGTAGCCTGAGAAACAAATTAAATAAATGTGGATTAAAGTCGACCATATGTGGCACTCTTGAGTCTCTGAGTAAGGTAGACTGTGTAGGCTGAATCACAAATTATGTTAACAGGTTTAGAGTTAAATTGTTGCATGACAAATAAAATACCAGTAACTTCAGACCTTTGTGCAAAAAGTCCTGGAGTCCCTATTACCTGCTGATAATCCTTACTCCAAATGGTGGCCTTGCCCTTTGATGAACCATCAGTAAAATAGACTACTGCATCAGAAATGGTTCAAATTTAGTAATTTTTGGAATAATACGTGAATGCTTGAGAAAAAATTGAAAGATAGGATCACTGGGAAAATGATTATCAATTTGTCCTCTAAAATCTGCAAATACTATTTGTCAACATAGAGCTTATCTCACTCTCTGTAAAGCCTGCAGTACAAAGAGCTGGCACAAAGTTGGAGTATTTTGCATTGCTTGAGGTTATGTGACCCATTGATAACACTGTATTGGCTCTTTAAAGTTTAAACTAGGTACAGAAAAGGCAAAATGTGGCCTCTCTGCAGGAAAAAGAGGAATGTTAAAAAAAGCAGTCTTTTAAATCAATTATGATGAGGAGCAAGTCTCTGGGAACTGTAGTTGGGTTTGGCAGTCCTGGTTGCAGCACCCTCACAGGAAGTAAGCAAACATTTACAGGTCTTACATCTTGCGGTAACGTCCATTTACCCGATTTCTTTGGAATAACAAAGACAGGAGTATTCCAAGGGCTAACTGAGCTTTCTAAATGTTCTAGCTGGAATTGTTCAACTAATTTGTGTAGGTGGATGAGTTTCTCCACCTATTAAGAGGCCACTGACCTACCCAAACAGGCTCCCCAGTTTTCCATTGAAGAGGCAGAGCTGTTTTAGAGGGAGAAGCATCAGTGGCTCTCGTTTAAAAAGAACCTGTTAAAACAAAACAAAACAAAACAAAAATAAAAAGAACCTGTTGATATCCGATAGCATGCTTGTCATTCTTAGTCCTTACAGGCTCTTTGATTCCCTGTAAGTTCTTTCTTAGACCTCTATCCTCTTGATATCCCATGTTAATCATCATTTGTCTAATTTTAGGATTCAAATCTACTTGTTTAATTTCAGAATCAGAATTTGTCTGTTTAAAGTTAATATCAGAGTCATTAGTCAATATTAATTTCCACTTTTGTAACAAATCTCTTCCCAAAAATTGACTGGAATAGGTGCCACATGTGGTAAAAAGAAGCCCTTTTGCTGGTCTGGCCTCTCATAAGGAAGGGTGAGGAACTTTGTAGTACTTGCTTAAGGGATCCCAGTCCTATTAAAGGGGTAAGGGTCCTTTGTGTTGGTCATGTGGTGGGCCATTATTTTAATGCAAGTACAGACATGTCTGCACTAGTATCTATTAGACCTTCAAAGCATTTTACATTGATCTTTATAAAACACATAGGCCTGTTTTTAGTCACTTCCTGTGTAAAATAAATTTCTCCTTCTGTAGTCTTGCTCTGAGGGTCTTGTTCCCTCATGAACTATCTATATTTAACAAAGAAGGGGTTATCTGTAGGTAACAAAAAGCAATTGTGTCACATTTTCTCCCTGGGCTAAAATGCAGGGATCCATAGCACATGCAAAAATTTGTATCTCATCTCAACAATCACTATCAATCACACTAGGCAAAATAGTCTTTTAAATTTAGATTAGCCTTTCCTAGTACAAGACCAACTGTTCCCTAAGGTGGAGGATCCTAAACTTCTGTGGGAATTGGAGTAGGTTTTTCAGCCCTGATAAGAGCGCCTCTGCAAGCT
>NW_004955413.1:4051314-4052371 GCF_000276665.1 Chinchilla lanigera | reverse complement strand
TGGAGTAGGTTTTTCAGCCCTGATAAGAGCGCCTCTGCAAGCTGCAGGAAGAACTAATCCTGTATTTTGTTTTTTTTGTTTTGTTTTGTTTTTTCTCCGGTACCGGGAACCGAACTCACGACCTTGCGCTTGCCAGGCAGGCGCTTTTGCCGCTGAGCTAAATCCCCAGCCCCAATCCTGTATTTTGTATTGTTGCCCTGGTGAGGGAATTTATATCTCTATAGGAAGCCATCTTTGAGGTTGTTGTTGAATCTGCTGGTGTGTTTGCACTGGATAAAGCTGACTGATATTCTGACTCAAGAGTTATATTTCCTCTATTGTTTTGTGAGCCTGAGGAAAGGCCCTTATCTCATTTTTTGGCAAAGGTGTACCATCATTATGGATTTTAGAATGACAGTGTCTGGCCCAATGTCTCTCTTTTTGGCATCTCAGATAGGGTCAAGGAGTGGGACCTCAGAGCTGATCCCCAAGAAGCACATAGTGACCTGTCTGAGAAAGCATCTCTTCATTTATTTCTGGATGTGGATTAGGAACCATTCTGTTTCTATGAGCCTGCTCCAAAACAAGACATTTAAATTGTACATCAAAATGAAGAAATTAAACAGGAGACAGGCATGTTTGTGCTAGAAGCCTGATATCATATGGTGTCAATTGATATGTATGCAAAACATTCTGTAGAACTCCTGCCATAAATGGGCTCTAAACCCCATTATTAACAGCACTTTAAGATTTTTCTTTTTTTTAGCATCTGAATTTCAAAAGGCAAAGGAGAAACAATCTTCTCCTTATGATCACTTTGCTGAATTCCAACTGGGAAGCAAGTGAGGGTACCAATGATTTCTTCTTTTGTGGCTGCTTATTCCTTTAAAATCTGTAAGTTTCTAGATAGAGCCATATGGGATGTTCTTTTGAAAGGCTCCTGCTCTTGCGTAGCTGTCTGTGCTGGGAGCTCTTTTGTTTCCTCTGTATCTAAGTCAGAGGCTTTTGACTGTAAGCTCTGCAACAGACTTAAAACTGAATGAACTATGTTCCAAGTTGAAAATGTCTCAGGAGAAAT
>NW_004955413.1:4048724-4050809 GCF_000276665.1 Chinchilla lanigera | reverse complement strand
AAAAAAAAAAAAAAAAAAGAAAAAAGAAAAGCCCATTGGTTAATTTAAGTCCTGCTCAGGGCTGCTTCATAGTGGTCTCCATCACAGGAAAACTGGATATTAGGCCAAACACACTGCAACCTCCTGTCTCAAGTAAACAGAGGTGGTTGGATTCTCGGACAGAGGCAAAGGCAAGTAGCTAGCCATGCCCAGAGAACCTCACTGAAAAACAGATAGTAACTAAAGTGGTCTCCATACTGGAAACAAAACTTTCCACTAGAATAAGCTTACAAGCCTCAACACAAAACAAACAAATAGAAAGAGAAATGTGAGAAGACAAACCAACAAAATGCCTGCCCAAACTCCCAACTCCCACAAAGTTGATCCATGGGACATCAAAGGGTGGGGAGAACCAAAAGTCTCATGCCCAAATTATATGAAAAGTTACCAGAGGAGACAACAAAATGGTTCACCAAGGCAACTGGCATACAGGTAATAAGGTATTGGCCCAATTAAACAAAATCATCAGCAAGACTAACCGAGGCACTAACAAAAAGATAGAGCTAAACAAAATGATGCAAAACATGCATGATCAGCATAGAAAAAGATTAGAGTCCACAAAAGAGCTTTAAATAGAAATTCAGGAGATTAAAAATTCCACTGAAACTACGGGCAGCAGAAGTGACCAGTGTGAGGACAGTCTCAGAAATAGGAGACAGGGCTGTTGTCAAATTAATGAGACATCTTAAAAACAAGAGAACGTGAAAGATGGATCCAGTAGCTCCTAGGTGATGCAAAGAAGACAAATCTGAAATTAAATGGAATTAGTAAAAAGTCAAAGAATACACACATGGTATTAAAAATGTGTTTACTGAAATAATAGCTAAAAGCTTTCCAAATAAGGTAAAATAATTTAATATAAGGTAAAATAATTTAATATAAGGTAAATTAATTTAATAAATAGTAAGTGAGGCACATAGAATCCCCAAAAGCCATGATCTGAAAAGAACCTCCTCATAACACATCATAGTCAAAATCATAGAAGTCCAACACAAGAACAGAATCTTAAAAGCATTTAGAAAAAAAGCAACAAATTGTTTATGAAGGAAAACCTATTATTAGAATAACACCAGACATCTCAACACAAAACTTAAAGTTCAGGAGAGCTTGAAGTGAAATGTTTAAAGCCCTAAAAGAAAACAATTTCCAACCCAGGCTGACATATCCTATGAAACTATCTTTCAAAATTGATGGAGAAAGGGGCCAGAGGTATAGCTCAATGGCACAGCACCTGGCAAGCACAAGGTCCTGAGTTCTATTCCTAGTACAAAAGAAATCAATGGAGAAATAAGATATTTTCATGATAAAGAGCACCTAATGAATTCGTGACCATCAAATCAGCACTCCAAAAAAAATTCTCAGGGCTATCCTAGAAAGAAACAATGAAGCTAACAATAACAAAAAGTCTAATAGGATGAATATGCCAGTTAAATAGAAGGAAAAAGATAAGGAATCAACAACAGGGAAATAAGGCAATGACAGGAATAAGTCAATACTTATCAATAATTTTCAATATAAATGGTCTCAACTCCCCAGTCAAAAGACACATACTGGCAGAATGGATCAGGGAATAAAACCCAACAGTATATGGCGTCCAAGAAACACATTTAGCTGAAGAGGATATCATAGACTAAAAATCAGAGGATGGAAAACAATATTCCATGCAACAGGGAACCTCCAAAAGCAGAAATACTATCTTATATTCAGACAAAATGGACTTCAATCCAAAACTGATCAAAAGAGGCAAAGCAAGTCACTACATATTGGTTAAAGGAACAATCCAACAGGAAAAGGTAACAGTTCTTAACATATATCCACTGAAGAACAGTGCACTGAATTTCATAAAACAAGGACTACAAGACATAAAAGATCAAATAGACATAAATACAATTATAGTGGGGGACCTCAATATCCCACTATCACAAACACATTAATTAGACAAAAAGATAACAAAGAAATATCAGAATTGAGCAAACCTTTGAACAAATGGCTCAGTAGATATTGCAGTGTTCCACCCAATAACAACAGAATACACATTTTTTTTTT
>NW_004955413.1:4027899-4048094 GCF_000276665.1 Chinchilla lanigera | reverse complement strand
ATCTATTCCCTGGCAAACCCTAACTACAATGCAGCCTTAAGTAAATGTTAAAGAATTGAAATTATGCCAGGAATATAGCTCAGTGGCACAGCACTTGTCTGCAAGCATGAGGTCTGGAGTTTGATCCCTGGTATAAAAAAAAAAGAATTGAAATTATACCATTCATTTTACCAGACTGCAGTTCAATGAGGTTAGAAATCAATGACAAAAGAAAACACAGAAATTATGTAAATGCATGGAAATTAAGTAATACACTCTCAGCTCAGAAGGGTTACAGAAAGAAATCAAGGAAGAAATCAAATAGTTTTAGAACTACATGATAATACCAGTACAACATACTAAAACTTATGGGACACAATGAAAGCAGTCCTAAAAGGGGAAGTTTATAACTGTGAATGCCCACATCACAAAAACAGAGTGAGCCCCCGCAAAAAACCTAACAATGCAACTCAAGGTCTTGGGAAAAAGAAAACAATAATCCAAACCTAATGCTAGTATAAGGAAGGAAATTATAACGATCAGGGAAGAAATCAATAGATTTGAGACTAAAAAAAATACAAAGAATTAATGAATCTAAGAGTTGATTCTTTTAAAGAATAAAAAATATAGACAAATCCTTAGCCAATCTAACCAAAAAAGGAAAAAAAAAAGATCCAAATTATGGAATTAGGAATGAAAAAGGTGAAATCATAATGGACACTGCTGAGATAAAAAAATCTTGCTACCAACTACTTTGCAAACCTATACGCCAAAAAATTGGAGAATTCACAAGGAATGGATTGATTCCCAGATACGCATGAACTACCAAAATTGAACCGAGAAGACTGAAAACCCTTGAATAATCTAATAACAGGTAATGAAATCAAAGCAGTAATAAATAACCTACCAACTAAGAAAATCCCAGGACAGGCTCACCACTGAATTCTACAAAAAGCTAAGGGAAGTTCTAACACCAATACCTCTCAAGCTTTTGGTGAAATTGCAAAAGAAGGTATACTCCCAAAGTCATTCCTAAAAGCTACCATTGTCCTGATTCGAAAACCAGACAAGGATTCAAGCAAGAAAGGAAACTCTCGACCAAGCTCTTTAATGACTATAAATGCAAAAATCCTTAACAAGATACTGGCAAGCAGAATGTAGTGCATCATCAAAAAAATATGTATTATGACCAAGTAGGTTTCATCCTTGAACCAAGGATACAGGATGATTCAATGTACACAAATTGATAAATGTAATACATCACACAAATAGAAACAAGGACAAAAATCACATGATCATCTCTATATGCCAAAAAAATCCAACGTCCTTTCATGATAAAAAATACTGAAGAAAATAGGTATAGAAGGACTTTATCTCAATCTGATAAAATCTATTTATTTATTTATTTTTTGTGGTACCAGCAATCAAACTCATGACCTGGCGCTTGCCAGGCAGGCACTCACACCACTGAGCTATATCCCTAGCCCCTGATAAAAATCTATTGCCAACATCATATTAAATGGAGAAAAACTGAAAGCTTTCTCTCTAAAATCAGGAACAAGACAAAGATTTTCTCTATCACAACTTCTGTTCAACATAATACTTGAAACATTAGCAAGAACAATTAGGCAAGAAAAAGAAATAAAAGGGATATGTATAAGAAAGGAAGAAGTCAAATTATCATTATTTACAGATGACATGACCATTTATATAGAAGATTCCCCCAAATATACCAATAGGAACTTAGAATTAATAAGTTCAGGAACTTATTCAAATTCAGAATTAATAAGTTCAGGAACTTATTCAAATTCAGGAACACAGCAGTACACAAAATCAACACTTCAAAATCAATAGCATTCTTGTACACTAATAATGAACCCACTGAGAAGTAAGTTAGTGAAAAAAATACCATTCACAATAGCACTAAGAAAAACTAACTACTCAGGAATTAACCTAAGTAAGCAAAAGACCTCTACAATGAAAACTACAATACTCTGAAAAAGAAAATGAAAAAGGTCACCAGAAAATGAAAAAATATCCCCTGTTCCTCGATAAGTAGAACCAATATAGTCAATATGACCATATGTCCAAAATTGAGGCATAGATTTAAAGTAATTCCAATAAAAATTCTAACAGCATTCTTTACAGAATTGGAAAAAAAAATCCTAAAATTTACACGGAACTAGAAGAGACCCAGAATAGCAAAAGCAACCCTGGGTAAAAACAGCAAAGTGGGGGGCACCTCATTCCCAGAGGTGAAGGTATATTACAAGGCTACTGTAATGAAAATAGCATGGTAAAGGCACAAGAACAGACATGAGAATCAGTGGGACAGATTAGAGGGTGCAGAAACAACTCCAAGTATATTCAACTATTCAGTCTTTGACAAAGAGGCCCAAAACACACACTGGAAGAAAGATAGCTTCTTTAATAAATGATGTTGGGAAAACTGGCTATCCACATGCAGATTGAATCTAGACCCATATCTTTTACTTGTACTAAACTAAAATCAAAATGGGTTAAAGAACTAAATGTTAAACCAGAAACACTTGGCCTATTGGAAGGTAAGGTAGGTAAAACTCTTAAAGTTATAGGCATAGGCAAGGACTTTGTCAACAGAACCCTAGTTGCACAGTAAATAGTTCTGAGAATCAACAAAGAGGATCATATTAAAAGCTTTTGCACAGTAAAAGAAACAATCAATAGAGTAAAAAGACAACCTACAGAATGGGAAAAAAATTTTGCCAATAATTTCTCAGAGGACTGATATCTGGAATAAATAAAGGACTCAGAAAAATTAGACCCCCCATAAAACATTCAATGAAAAATGGGCAAATGAAATGATTCGACACTTCACAGAAGAAGTACAAATGACCAATAAATACATGAAGAAATGCTCAACATCACTGGCCACTAGAGAAATGCAAATTAAGACAACAGATTCCATCTTACCCCAGGAAGAATGGCCATCAAGAAATCAGGGAAGCAGAAAGCCAGGAAGGGTGTGGTACTGAAGAACTCTATCAACCAACTTGACCAATTGACATTTATGCAACAGCCCACCCAACAGCATCATGAACTGTTTCTTCACAGTACATATGCAACAAAATCAAGATAGAACATGTTAGGGGCTGGGGATTTAGTTCAGCGGCATAGCGCCTGCCTGGCAAGTGCAAGGTCATGAGTTTGATTCCTGGTACTGGGAACCCCCCCCCCCAAAAAAAAAGATAGAACATGTTCAGGGCCCTAAAACAAAGTTTAACACACTTAAAATAAATCATATAAAATGTCTGCTGAGATCATAATGAAATTCAAGTAGAGATCAATCACAGAAAAATGTCTGAAAGTCCTCAAATATTTGGAAGCTTAAACACTCCTAAATCACTCTTGGGTCAAAGAGGAAATTCTTAAACAAGTTGAAAATGAAAATACGACATATTGAGATTTGTGGAATGCATCTAAAATAGTGCTTTGAGGTAAATTTATAGAATTAAACACATATATTAGAAAAGAAGAAGCTCATCAATAACCTAGGCTTCTACCACAAAAGAAGAGAAAAAATTTCTTTCTGTTCTTTTTTTGATGCTGGGGGTTGAACTCAAGGCCTTGCACATGCTGGATAAGTGCTTTATCACTGAAGTGCATTCCCGGCCCCAACAAAAACAAATTAAAGCAAACAGAAGGAAAGAAAGAAATAGTAGAGGCTGGGTATGAGGCTCAGTGGTAGAGCACTTGCCTAGCCTGAGTAGAGAAAAGTCAGTGAGGGGCTGGGGATTTAGCTCAGCGGCAAAAGCGCCTGCCTGGCAAGCACAAGGTCGTGAGTTCGGTTCCCAGTACCGGAGAAAAACCAAAAAAAAAAAGAAAAGTCAGTGAAATAAAGAGCTAATTCTTTATAAAGATCAGTAAACTTGATGAAGCTCTCACCCAGTAGAGACAGGAGAAGGAAAGAGAAGGGAGGAAAAAGGAAGGGAGAGGAAGAGGTTACAAATACTAGCAATGAAGACGTCACTACTGCCACAGATATGATAAAGGGACATGGGGCACAGCTCTGTGGCCATAAATTTGATAACTTAGATCAACTTCCTTGAAAAGACACAAACTTCCAAAACTTACTCAAGAGGAAATATCTGGAAAGGAATTCAACTTGTAATTAAAAACATTCTAAGAAACAGCTCCAGGCCCAAAGGATTTCACCAGTAAATCCTACCACTTATCCAAGAAATAACCTGAATTCTGTGGTCTATTCAAGAAAATAGGCTGGGGAATATTGCTTAACTGATTTTATCACTGCCACAATACCGAAATAAGATAAAGATATTATAAATAAACTACAGGCACCAATATTCCCTATGGACATAGATGGAGAAATTCTCAATAAAATATCAGCAAATCAAATCTAGCAATATATATGGACAACGCATGGTGATCAAGTGGAAATTATCCCAGGAGTATAAGGGTGATAGAGCCGTCAAAAATCAATATAGTACATCATATTAATAGACCATGTAAGAAAGCAATATGATCTCCATAGATGCTGAAAAAGGATCGGACAAATTTCAGGTCAACACCTGATAAAAACTTTCAGCAAACTAAGAATAGATGAGAACTTCCTCAACCTAATGAAAAGTATCTGTCAGCAACCTACAGATGGCGTTGTGTCTAATGGTTGACAGCTTGAGTTAATGCTGGGAACAAACCTGGCATGTCCTCTCACCACTCCTGTTCAGTATCATAATGGAAGGCCTAACCAGTTAAGTAAGGAAAGAACGTTAATAAAAGTCTTACATATTAGAGAGAAAGAAATAAAACTGTTTTTAGAGAACATGATTGTTTATATAAAAGTCCCAAATAACCTACATATGAACTGCTTTTAGGTTAAAATAAATTTGGGAAGATGGCTAGATGCAGGGCAAATCTACAAGTCAATCATATTTCCATATATTAACAATAAACAACTATAATTTGAAATTTTAAAAACAGATTTTTTTTTTTTTTTGTCTTTTTGAAACAGAATTTCACTATGCAGTTCAGGCTGGCCTTGAACTCACTTGGTTGCCCAGGCTGGCCTCAATCTTGCAGTGATCCTCCTGCCTCAGCCTTAAAAGTAGATTTATAATTGCATCCCCCCTTGTTCTTAAGCATAAATAAAACAAAATATGTGTAGGATCTTCATGTTGTAAAGTATAAGATACTGATGAAAAAATATTCATGAAGTTATAAATAAATGGAGAGAGATACTCTTCACAGTTTGGAAAGATCAATATTACAAAGATACTAACTTGCCCCAATTTTATCTATAGATTCAATGCATTTATAATCTTAATCACAACAGACTTCTTTTTTGGGGGTAAATTCAACAAGCTCATTCTAAAATTTATTCACTTATTTTTTTGAAGGGTCTTTCTATGTAGTCCAGACTGGCCACAAACTTGCAGTGATCCTCCTGCCTTAGCCTCCTAAGTGCTATGGTTACAGTCTAAAATTTATATAGAAAAGGAAAACTGAAAGGAACTATAAAAACAGTTGGAGTAATTATATAACCCTATTTCAAGGTTTCTACTACTCAGTTCAAAAGGATGAACACAAAGATCAGAGAGTCCAGAAATATTAAATGAATACAAACATTGTCAACTGATTTTTTAACAAAGGTACAAAGGCTTCAATGGAGAAAGAATTATCTTTTCAACAAATGAGGTTGAGACACCTGGACATTCATACGCAAAAGAAAGGTTTGCGTGGAAAAAGTAAAACATGGAGAGGAGTCACTCATGCTTCACATGTGTGAGGCCCTGGGTTCAATCCCCAGCACTAACAAAGAAAGAAGAAAAAGGAACGAATAGGATTTTTTTCACTTATAAATGAAGTATAAGCAAAATTGATGGATGGGGATAGAAATCAAAACAGTGAAAAAGAAGTAGACCTCTCTGGGGGGCACCCTGTGTCTCAGATCTTCTCCATCTCCTGTAAATTGGGAGTCCAGCTATAGATTCTGGGTGGCAGGGCATGCAGTCATCCTGTGTCTGCTGGGGTGGTAACAGGAGTGTGTCACAATTCTTTAGCCTCTGTGGTGGATTGACAGTGGTGGTCAACTTATAATACCCTGCTAAACTGAGTAAATGTGATGCTAGGAGTGGGAGGCCCTCCTGAGGATTGTTGCCAGCAGCATACCAGGCAGAACTGGAGGAGAAGAAGAAAGGCTGTTGGGAGCTGCTAGCGGCTGTAAGGGGTTGTTGGTTCTGTTGGAGGAGCTTGTCATGCTGGCTTTCCTGATGAACTTGGCTGTTTTCATCCTCTGAGCAGCTCAGGACCTTGTCAGCACTGAGAATAGCTTCAGTTCACTTTGGGGGAGTTCTGGTCCTCACACTCAGCATTGCTTCCAGACTCCAGAGGGGAAGATGGTGTACTACTCAGTCTCCTGGAGAAGCTTGTCGAGTTCGCTTTCCTGATGGGAACTCGGCTTTCCTGATCATTGGCGGAGCTCGGCACCTCACTGTTGCTGAAAATAGCTGTGGCACCTTTTGGGGGAGTTGTGGTTCTTACTTTGTGCGTCATTTTCTGGCTCCAGTGTAGATCCCTCAGCCTGCTAGCACAGATCCTTCATCCCACTGGCACAGACTTTCTAGCTTCCACCACTGACCTTTGGGCCTTCCCAGCGTGGATCCGTGAAACAGGTCTGCATGAGGTATTGTTATGGGCTCTGGGCCTCCAGTTGGATTTGTGGGAGGCATTGTTATGAGCTCTAGGTCTTCAGCTGGACTCATGCAGGACATTATCATGGGATCCAGGCCCTCAACTGGATTCTTTGGTCTCTAGTGTGTGGCAAGATTTCTTGCACTCTCTTATATATGATTCTTTGGGTGACTATTATAGATAATCTTATAAATATGTGTCCTGTATTATATTGTTTCTCCTTGCAAAAACCCCAAACCAACACAGCCTCTAAATCAAAGATTAATACACTTTCCCTATTTTGCTGCATTGGGAAAAAATTTTTAGTGGTTTCCTATTGCTTTTAGGTTAAAGTCCAAAATCCTGGCTAGACAGTAGTTTCTAAGTGCGAATGATCTGTTTCCTGCCTACTTCTCCAGTTTCATCTCTCTACTCTCAAACTTCTGTCACAGGGCCTTTGCACACCCCACCCACTCCTCCAGCAGGGCTCTCTCCTCACACACCTTCGCTCTGCTAACCCTTCATTATCTTCAGGGTGCCTCTCACATTTCCTCTGACATTTCTTGATCTCCAGGCCTCAGTTAGGTCTCTGATTACATGTTGTGCCTCTTAGATCACAGTAATCATTTTCCAAGCACAAGAAAGTTATGAATCAGCTCTGTCTTGTTTGCTCTTTTATCTTAAGATGCCTGGTAATAGTAGCTACTCATTTAATATTTTTTCCAAATATTAATTTTGAAAGTGAATTTAGATTAACTTAACAAAACAAGACAAAATAAGACCATAAAACAAGAGCTGGAATGTGAGCCCATCAGCACACCCTTCTCACTCTGCCTCCAAGGTACAGCCCTGAATCATTCACCTTTCCTCACATCCTTGCTGCAAAGCCTTCTCCCCGAGCTCCCTGCTCCCCTCATCCATTAATCACTGGGTTATTGCGAAACAGTAACATATGGCTGCTTTCTTAGCATAATAAAATCACTGTGCCTGTCTCACGCCCTGCTTGAGGAGCAAATATTAAAGGTATTGGCATGAAAATCAGGAACAAGACGCAAGTGTCTATTACAATTTAATGTTGTTCTGAATGTCCTCGGCAATGCCTTTATGTAAGATTCAAACTATTAGAAATGTAAAAATTAGACAGAGAGATTTCACATTACTTATAGATGATAATCTCAGACATTTAAATAAATAGTTAAAAAAACTATTGCAAATGAGAGAATTTGGTGGATGCCTGGGTTAAAAAAAATTAAAAGAGGTGACCTCACTTCCTTAGCACAAAGATAAACACCTACGAATGGACTTAAGAGATGCTCAAGATCTACACTAGGAAAACACTAAAATGCTACTGCAGCACAAATAGAAAGCTATCAGCAAACAAAGAAGGCAAACTGTGTTCTTCACAGAAAGAGCCCATACCAGGAAGATGTCAAATGCCTGAATTAATCTATACATTTAGTGCAATCTCAATGCAAATACCAAGAAGACTTTGTTTGCTACTAATACAGTACAGGTAGCTAGAATCCTAAATTTGAACATTGTCACATAGAGCTGTGCCTTAGAACCTTTTCTTCAGATATTTCTTCTCTTTTTATTTTGTTGGGAAATGTATAATTTTTTTTTTTTTGGGTCTAAGGGCATTGGAACAATTATGAAGGATTCACGTCTGGCTCTAGCACATTTAGGACGCCAAGGATGTGTCTGTGTAAAGATGTAGCTCACCATCGTTGACTGCACAAAAGGAGGCCGGATCCCATACTTTCACAGTAACCTTAAGTAACCTGTCACGTGCCCCAGATGACTCCTGGGGTTCGTGTTTGGCTGCTACACCATCTTGATGAAGGCCAGCAACAGAGCTCCTAACACTAGATCCACAGCAGTGACCTTTTATGGAAGGAGCAGTCAGCTGGCAGCCGCTCTCCTAGCAATCCTTCAAACTAGGATCGCCTCCGCCAAGCAGTGTGTATAACTATTGGGTAGTGGGGCAAACAGTTTTAATAAGAGTGCTAGAGAAAGGGTTTTTTTTTTTCCTAGTACTAGAGATTGAACCTGAAGCCTTTGCACTGATCTATACTCTCAGCCATCTCCTCACCCCGTTTTTGAGACAAGGTCTTGCTATGTAGTTCAGGCTGAGCCTGAACTCATGACCCTCCTGCCTCATCTTCCTGAGGGTTGGGATTACCACTGTGTACCACCACACCCAGCCCCTGCATTCAGGCGCACTGTGACTCACCAAGTCACTGAGTTGCTCAGGCCTGGCTCAACCTTGTGATCCTCCTGCCTCAGCCTCCCAGAGGGCTGAGATTACAGTTTTGCACCACCATGGCCAATGCTAGAGAGGTTTTAAAGATCTTTTTGAGAAAAGAGAAAATGAGATAAAAATAGATCGATCATCACAGGGTGCTCCCTCTGAGCTAAAAGGAGGCCACCTAGATGTCAGTTCAGCTACAAAGCATGAACTTGACCTGTTTCTGGTGCACATCTTTCAATTTAGCCAACCCTGGAGAGCATGTTTCACCTTGCATGGTGGCTGAAGTTTGGGGTGCAAGAGATCTGAGGGAGAAAGCTTCTACCATTCAGAGAGATTCTGGGGGCTGAGGGTGTGGCTTTCTCATCACATGTGTCCCCTGGGTTACACCCCCAGTATGGCAAAAACAAAAACAAAGACAGAAAGCCCCTGACCAAACAAAACCTGGAAGGTTATGGTTTATGAAGTTTTATTACCCCTTCAAACAGACCAACTAGGTACAGCTTTGCCATTTGCAACTGAACTGGGCAAGTTATTTACCCGCTCTTTGCCTCAGTTTCCTTATTTGTTAACTAAGAAAAGGATCTGCCTCATGGAGGTGTTGTGAAGATTAAAGACGTGACTATTATAAGGCGTGCAGAATATTTCCTACATTGTTAGCTACCTCTGGCTGATGTTGCAGTTAGCTGAGCTGCATCTCCAGGTCCCCAGAGAAATCCCTGTGTGGACTTGGACATCCTGACCTTTGCTTTGACATTGCCCTAAGGATCCTAGGTTGCTATATAAATCCCAAGAAAATCAGTTACCTGGGTCTCAATCTGCTCTTTATTTGCATGTGGTTACAATTTATAAATACACTTGTCATTTTCCTCCGTTCCCAAACTGTTCCCCATACCTGTAGCCCTACCCAAACCCTGAGTTCTGACTGACTCCATCTCCCCTCCTCCAGGAGGCGAGGGTCAGGAGGTTCTCCATATAACTTCATCTGCACCCAGGGTCCACCTCAGTCTGTGGCAAGTATGGACCCTCACAGGGCCTCCCAATCTTGGGACTGAGCACCATGAGTCCTCCAGAGATCCTGAAGAAGTCCTTGTAGGTGACCCACCGTGTGACCACTGAGCTCCCCTCAGTCCATGCTTGGGGTGCGGAATGCCGCGGCCGGCAGCAGTTAGTGTCACAGGCCCCATCTGTGCATGAGGCTGAGCGGATGCAGCTTCTGCGGGCAGTGGGTCTACACTGAGGTCGCAGGCTCGCCCAGGCAGGCGTGAGAGTCCTGTGGGGGCACTGTCCCCAACTGGGGCCCAGCCTGCTCTCTAGGAAGTATCTGAGGCCTGGTATATTGCAGCCGTGCCTACAGAGGTCTGCCCAGGCCCTGGTGAGTCCTGCGGGTGGGGCAGCCTTAGGAAAAAGGCCTCAGGTCCTCTTCTCCTTCTGTCTCTCAGACCACCGTCAGGCATGGGTGACGGATTGGCCCTGGGCCCTGTCAGAGGGCATGGAATCCCAGGGTCTCTGTCTCGGCCAGGTGCCATGCTTTGCCGTCTTCCTGGTAGGGCCTGGAAAGCTGTGAAGAGCCATGCACACCCTCTTCAGGAGTAGGGTACGGAGGCTCCGGAGGAGCCGGCGGGTCTCCAGGACCCCGTGTTCCCCCCAGTACTGGCCCATTGTAGATGTAGATGTTGCCGGTGACGGTCACAGAGCCCCCAGTGACATGAATGCCATTGGCACCTGTGGAGAGGAAGGTGGAATGAGAGGGGCTGAGTGAGCATTGGGAGGGAAGATCCCCAACAAGGGGTCGCACCACTGCTTCCAGCCCGCCTCTGGCTTCCCTCCCTGGCTCCCGGCTTCTGGAGCTCTGGGTGCGTTTCTGGGTTTCCAGACTTCCCATCTCTCTAGGTGAGTCGCTGGCTGGCTGTCAGGATCCTGTCCTCCCTGTCCTGGTGTTTTTGTTCCATCTGGCCGTACTTTCCCTCCTTCACACCGCCTTCCCCGCAGCCTGCCCGGACTCACCGTGGGCCACCTGGCCCTGCTCCCCCAGCTCAGCCTCTGGCTCTCTGGTCTGCATCAGGGGACACTGCTGTTGCAGCACCACTTCCTCCAAAAGTGGGGGTCCTGGGGTTCTGGCAGAGCTCGGGGACAAATCTCCAGAGATGGGCAGAAGTGGCTTTACCAAGTCAGGGACACCTGGGTTGGGCCTTGGAAGGGGGCAGGAGGGGGATTCCTCTCCCTGTGGAAGAGAGGCAGAGGACCAAGCACTGACGAAGGACCCAGACCTCATCTCACGTCACTCCTCACTTTGGTGACGCCTTCTGGCCCCTGCTCCTCACAGAGTCCCTGCCTCAGGCCCTTTGCATGATGCTTCTGCTTCCTGGAGTGTGCTTCCCAGTTCCCTGGCTGGCTCCCTCACTTCCTCAGCTCTGCTCAAATATCCGTGGATCAGAGCAGCCTTCCCTGCCCACTCTGTCTAAAACAACACACCCTCATCCTTTACCCTGATTCATAGCTAACTTCATTTTCACTGGTAGCACACAAGGTCCAGGTGGGCAGGTGCTTGGCTTTGCTCCCTTCAGTGCCCGGCCCCCAGCCTGTGCCTGGCACAGTGCCCGGTGCATGGCACGTTCAATAAACTACCAGTTTTGCTCTCTTCTATCTGCTCCCTACCCCTGATCACCTCCCTCACACGGATTCATTGTCAGACTCCCTGGTTACCTCTGGACGCCTCTTGAGCAGCGATCCTGCAATGAAAGTGAAACGGGAGAGACCTCAAAGCCCCAGCCTTCCACCCTCCAGGTGCCCCCCTGGGATGCCGCCCCACCCTGGGGTCCTGGGAGGAAAAGGCTGTTACCCTCCCTCATCTGCAGGCCTGGAGTGAGGGCTGGGGAGAGAGGGCTGAGTGCTGTAGCAGGGAAGTGGGGAGCATGGAGGGGATAGAAGGTCTGCCCTGGGTCAACTCCCCCTCTACTGCAAGCCCTGCTGGAGGACAGAGGGCTGGCTTCTTCCTACCGAGCTTTCTGCAGAGAGAGGGGTGGCTCTTCCAGGTGCAGGCGACGACAGTGGTGAGCAGCAGAAAGGAGACCAGAGGCAGCAAGATGGCCAGCACCAGCATCGTTCCTGCTGGACAGCAGACAGGATGGGGGTAATGCCGGAAGGGCGGGGAGGAAGCTAAGGAGGAGCTTCCTGTCCTTTGGGCAACCCAGAGAGGGAAAAGGGGGAGCAGCTTTTTCCTCTGGCCATTCTGCAGAATTAGAGCCATTTCTCTCGGGCTAGAGAGGAGCCCTAAGCTGGGCTTGGGAGGACCTCTTGACAGCCCTGGGAGTCCCTATCATGGATGGAGGGGCCTAGGGGTGCTGCAGGAGCCCCCCTGCTCAGAGACTAGGATTCGGGGAGAGTGAGGGAGCTTGGGCAGTTGGTTTTCAAAGGGGAGAGGTGGTAGGGGAAGTGGGGTTGGGTTGGGGTTGTAAACAGGCTCAGGCCACAGCATAGAGCCATGTTTCTGAGGGGAGCATGATAGGGGTGGCAGGACAGGGAAGCCTCACTTCTGACCTCTGCCTAGGGCAAGTTCTCCATCCCCTTGCTCAGGGCATGTTTCACAAAGAGGAGAGGGAAGGTGGGAGTTTGATCTTTCTGACCCTGATCTGTTCCTACAGGCAGTGTCTGTCTAGCTATGGCCTCAGTCTGCCACTGACAGCACGGAGTCAACAGTGCTCATCTGGGTTGTTTAGGGGAGAGTTAGGAGTGCTTGGATGTTTGTACACTGTGAGTTCTGTTTGTTGCTTGCTTGCAGTACTGGGGATTGAACCCAAAGAGCTCTACGACAGAGCTATATCCTCAGATTTTCATATTTTTTATTTTGAGACAAGGTCTTGCTAAACTGCCCAAGCTAGTCTTGAGCTTTCAAATTCCCTGCCTCAAGCTCCAGGGTAGCTGGGATTATAGGTGTGCACCCTGGCACCTGGCTGTGTCCTGGGAGTTCTACCCCTCCTGATCCACCTGAACCTGTGGTCTGAGGGAGCACTGCAGAATGGGAGGGACAGGAGAAACTGGACCAGGAGTGTGGCTGCGGGACACCTGGCTTCTGCCCAGCAGTGTGACTTTAAGGGATTTGCGCACCAGCCCTTCATATATAAAATGAGCTGATTAGCTTACATACTCAAATTCCACCTCCAAAGTGCCAATCTGTTTGATATGTAGTTAAACATTGTAAGAGAGGGGCTAGGGATTTAGCTCAGCGGCAAAGTGCCTGCCTGGCAAGCGCAAGGTCATGAGTTCGGTTCCCGGTACCGGAAAAACAAACAAACAAACAAACAAAAAAATTGTAAGAGAACATGGGAAAATAGATATGATACATCACTGACTAAAAAATCAGTTTATAGGGGTTAGGGGTGTAGCCTAGTGGTAGAGGGCTTGCTTAGTATGTGTGAGGCCCTGGGTTCCAGCCCCAGTACTCCCCCAATTAGATTATAGATCATTCAAATTATTCCACTTTTAGTGAAAAAATTCATATCTATAGATATGCATAGGAAAATGTCTGGGAGGAAATATACCAAAATATTAAGTGTGGATATGCTAACCAATGATTCTATAGGTGACTTTTAGTTTTGCTTATCTGCATTTTCTAATTTTCTACAGAGAGAGAAAGAGAGAGAGAGAAAGGGAGACAGTGTGTGTGTTATGCCATGGGCTTTGGAGTAAAAGAAACCTAGATACAGGTCTGAATAACACTGGTTACCACTGGGGTGATTGATCTTGGGCAAGTCACTTAACCTCCTTGACCCTTGACGAGGGTCAAGAACCTATGCCACATGATCAAATAACACGGTGAATGTTTCAATTTTTAAAAACTTAATTCCAGTAAAAGACACATTGCCATTAATCTCCCTCTAGATATTCCTTTGCCTTGAACACACTTCTCTCATCATTCTTGCCACTTTTTGCAGCAGTTCTGGATATCTGCTTTTGATAGTGTGTTTCACTGTACTGATTCAATATAAAAGGTTTCCCTTTCATGGTCATTTTGCCTTTGGGAAAGGGCTAGAAGTCACCTGGTGCCAAATCTGGTGAACAAAGGGGATGAGGACACACCGTAATGTATGAGCTTGCGTTTTTATTGGATGGCACTCAGCAGCAGTAGTCGCCATCTTTTTGATCATACCTTATAAAGACACCCATGAAAGAGAACTTCAAGAACTGCTTCAAAAAGTGGCAAGAGTGATGGGATGAGTGTGTTCATAGCAAGGGGAAGCAAACTACTTGCTGTGTGAGTGTCTCAAGGGGGTTTAATGGCAATGTGTCTTTTACTGTAATAATTCTTTTAAACACACAGTACCATATTTTTTGATCAGCTCTTGTATGACATAGATTCAGTAAGAGTATTACATGAGATAGTGAGTAGAAAGTGTTGAGGTGGTCTGACACACTATTCTCAATAAACAAAAACCATAGTTATAAATATTTGGTAATTTAAAAAAGCTAATAAACTGAATACAGATTATAATCATCAGAAGCACTCTACAGTCCTATCCACCGGACTAGGGAAATCAGTCCACAGGAAAAAACCAAGAGTGAGTACTATGGGAAGATAATCTCTCCAACAGCAAGTGCGTGTGACCTCATAAGGAGGTTTACAGTCCTGTAAGGGACATTTGAAGTCCAAAATGACAATGTCAGTTACAATTACGTCTCATTGGGAGGGTATACCTTGTCACAAAATTATCTCTAGTTTAAAAAGTGCATGTGCACGTAGGTAAACTAGCCGGTGCTCCAGTTTAAGGAACTTTTCTTCTTACCCCATTCTCAGAGGGAAGGATTAATCATCCCCCCACTTTACCAGGTGAAGAGGATTAAGGTGTTTTCCCAGACCTTGCCTCGTGCCCTGGCCTCTCACCTGGCATCTCAGGGGGCAGCGGCTCTGGTGGGTTTCTGCAGCCTGTGTCAGATTGTGCGGTGCCTGGAGCCACCTCCACCAAGCCCTGGTCCTCGCACCTGCAGAGGAAAGAGGACTGTGAGCCCCTCCGCCCCTGCCCGCCAGTGCCCTGTTTGAGGGGGCTGAGGTGGACATGACTTGGAGGGCCTGTGGGATCAACCATGGGAGGGGTGTGAGCAGCTGGGGTTTTGTGGCACAGTGGGGTGCTCTCACCTGGTGTGGGGCTGGCAGTGGGCACTGGAGGAGGAGGCATTCTGGAAGTACCCTGCCTTGCAGGGAATGCAGGTGTTGTCAGGCTCCTCATCTTCATCTGGCGAGAGAAAACAGGCCAGCCAGGATGAGTGGGCAAAAGGGAGCCCAGCTGTGAGCTTCCTTAATGCCCCCTGGATGGCCTCCTCACCAGCCACCACTCTTGCACACCCCTTCTGGGAGTCTTTTGCATAAATGAGAAGAGGCATCTGATGGCAAAGAGAACTACCCGAGGGTCATGCCATGGACACAGCACCACGCTCCCTGCCCTCTCTCAGGGTCGCCCACACCGGCCTCCTTTCAGGCTGCCCTCTGACCTTTAAGCTCAACTTCTGTGCCTGGGGGACACTCCGAAAGCAGCTCACAGTGCACGCACTCAGGGTCCCGGTGGGCACAGAACATTCCTTGCTGGCAGCGGCACTTCGTCTTGCGAGTGCTGGTGCAAGGTGCAACCTCCTGGAAGCCCAGCACTAGTGGGGAGACAGAGCTCAGAGCGGGGCCATGTTCCGGGTGGCCCCAGCCCAGCACCTCACTCACCAGGGTCACAGGGCCGGCACAGCTGGCAGATGGTGAGGTGGTTCCAGTGCTCATTGTAGGAGTTTTTGTCACATGTGGTACAAACCGTGTTCTGGCTGCGGTTGCATTTGGCTGTGACGAACGTGCCTACATGCAGAGGGACAGCAGGTGTCAGGAGGGCGAGATGCCGTCTCACCGCTGCTGCTTGCTGCATGACCTGAACTGTGCTCAAGGCCTTCGCCCCTTCCCTGCTCCCTAGCTTGCTGTCTTCCTGCCTCTCCAGGAGGCCCAGTGACCAGGGCGAACCTCAGTGCCTGAAGTGCCGTGGCCAGTGCTTCCTGCTCACTGTCTCTGCCAGTGAGTTTTCCTGGGGTGCAGGGTCTGCCTTCCCTCTGACCCACCTCGCATCCCCGGCTTCCGGGAGTCATCACCTCTCACCTGGGGGACACCGGGAGCAGCAGACCTGATGCTTGGGCTCGTAGTACTCTTTTTCCTGGTCCAAGCACACGTGGTTCTCAGAGTGGTATGGGGGCACCTTTGAGGGAAGAGGAGGTGAGGGAGAAGAACAAGTCAGGGGTCAGCTCGGGAGGGCACCAGGCTGCAGAGAGAGCTGCCAGGCGCCCTGTCCTCCTCCCTTGCCCTTGCCAGCCTCCCCACCCCTCACCATCTGGGGCTGAGTTGCAGCCAGGAGCCCACAGAGGCCCAGCAGGAGTGGCCCCCAGGCCAGGCCGGAGGGAGAGGCAGCCCAAGGCAGGCGCATGGCGGCCCTTTGGCCGGGGGCAAGCAGATGGGTGGAGGCCCGGGAGGAGAGTGGGAAGCCCGGGCAGCCCAAGCAGCGAAGGCAGCAGCTTCCCCAGCCCAGCTACTGGGCCGATGTGCCCCCCCAGGGCCGGAGCGGCCGGGCCTGGCCTCCAGGGCTCCAGCGCCAGGCTCAGGAAGTGGGAGTGGATCGAGCCGGCCGCGGGGCGGGGACAGGGAGGGCTGGGAGCGGAGGCCAGTCTGTCGCAATCGCATGGAGGAAGAGGAACAGGCTTGGCGGCCTCGCAGGGCGGGAGGGGGTGGCCGGGAAAGCACGTGAGGACAGCAGGCCCGGAACTGGCCGCCTCCTTGGGGGGAAGCTGAGCCAGAGAGGAGGGTTGCGGGGATAGGTCCATCTGGTGGGAAAGGGGCAGCAAGACTGAGGACACCCTCAGGCTGACCTCTGGGAGCCTGGCTCAGGCAAGGCCGGCTGGGAACTGATGCGTTTGGAGACAAAGCTGTGGACAGTGGGTGCCAGGTTGGAAAAATGGGAGGCACCAGGGATTAACTGTGTGCAGAGCAGAGACCCACAGCAAGCCGGCAGATGCAGCATCTGGGACCCACAAGTCCCACTGGGCAGATGCCAGCATGCCTGCCCTTCTCTGTGGCTTTTTAAGACAAGCTACCCAGGATAAGCAGCCAGACAGCTGGGCCTACACTTGGCTGACCCAGCGCAAGCCACACATGGGTGGGCATGCCACACAACACTCGAGAGTGCAGCTGGCCCTGTGCTGCTCTCCCCTGGGAGCCTCCCTCTCAAGAGCAGAGTGGGGAGGATGTTCTGGTGAGTTCCTGATGATTGGGGCCAGCTGTGTCGAGGCTGGGCGGCCTAGTCCCAGCTTCCTGTCCCATGAGCCTTTGGATGAGCCAGAGGAAGCTGAGTCCACCCAGTACAGCCCCCTCCCCTTCAGGAGAGCACTGAAGCTCAGATTGCCAGGCATAGCATGCCAGGTTGCTCAGCCTGGTGCCTCCCTTTCCTCCCATCATCTCCCTGAAGCCCATGAACAGCCCCATATAGCTACTTCCAGTTCCCCTTGCCTCCCCACCTGGCTGTCTGGTCTCCAAGCTGCAGTCCGCCTGCCAGTCCTGACCTGTTTTGGAGCGTTCACTCAACTAGCCCAGGTTGGTGTGTCGCAGGGAGCTCTGGTTGCAACCTGCTGCCTGTCACCTGCTTCCCAGCAGGCTGTGGGCTCCACAGTGGCCTGGACTGGATCTTGGATGCAGTCTTTGAGCTTGTCTTGGAGACTAGGAGAGACAGGCTCATGCCATGTGCCTGAAACATATTTATGGAATAAATGAACGATGCCCACATTCCTTAGCTGGTCCATGGCAAAACCAGCCAGGGCTCAGCTCATCCCAGCAACTAGACTGCTTCCTTGTGACTCAGGAGTATCTCTTTCGGGATAAGCCTGACTTCTTTCCTTGAGATGGGTTGCCTGGGCGCTGCCTGCCCTCCAGCCTCTGTTCAGGACTCATCCTTATGCTGGGTGGTCTGACGGCTGGACCACCATGTAGAAATGTGGTGTGGAAGTATGTCTTCTGGTGTAGAAGTGTGTCTGGGAGGAGAAGGAGCTGCTGCTCTTCCAGGTCTACAGCTCAGTGCATAAATGCATAAAGGAATAGTATATAGGTCCTTTTCTCTTTCTTCTTTTTAATTGTTACTGTTGGAATTTCATAACATAATAAAAGGAGAGAAAGTAATGTCAGGACCTGCTCCAAGTTGTGGGCAGCCTGCTTCCATCACATGACCCCTTCCTATGCACTTCAAATCCCCTTTGATTATTTTGAAGCAAATTCCAGACATCATATCACTTCATTTGAAAATGTTTCAGGGTTTGCTCTAAAGGACATATTCATTTTTTAAAAAAAAATTGGGGTAAAACGTGTATACAACAGTGTGCAAAATACATGAATCTCATACATACAGATTGCTAAAGTTTCACTTTCATCCTTTATCTATTTATTTGGTACTGGGGATTGAATCCATAGCCTTCACGCTGAACTTTTTCAACTTTATTTAAATTTTGAGATTAAGTTGCTTCGTTGTCCAGGTTGGGCTCAAACTTGTGAGCCTTGCTCCTGCTTCACTTTTGTGTGTTCTTGTGTAACCTTCCAGAACATTCTGACTCTGTGAAAGGTTGCCATGTGCCCTTCCCAGTCACAGGTAAGCACCATCTCAACTCCTTGATGGCCCTGCAGGCTAAACTGATCCTTTCTGCTGCTAGTCCCTGCTTTCACTTCATCTCCCAAGGACTCTCTAGGCCCTAGGCAAGGAGCCTGTTACTCTCGGTTTTGATCCTGGCACTGTCATTTTAACTCTGGTCCTCTTTTCTTGTGTGGCACATGGCCTGTTTGCTTACAGATCTGTGCTCCACCCTTTCCCTGCTCTGTGATGTGACTCTCCTGGGAACTACATTTCCCAGGCTCCTTTCCCTTGGGTTTGTGTGTGAGATCAGCCAGTAGGAGGCGCTAGTAGATGACCAGTGGGTGGGGAAGGGAAGAAGTTGGCTTCTCTCTCAACCTGCTCTGTGGCATCACCTGAAGTTGGTTGTGTTTCTTCCTACACTCCTTCTACAGTCCCATCTCTTACTGGGTAACTGCCATGGCTTAGTTCCTATTTAACACCTCTACAGGCTTCTTGGTCTACAATGCTGGATTACCCTGCTGTCTTTCCAGTCTTGGCGATGGCAGCTGCTTCTTGCTTTGCTATGTTCTGAGTTGCCTCTGTGTCTCCTCTTGCTTTCTCAGCTCTTCTGTCACCCACATAACAATTCCCTCTACTTCCGTCCCTCCTCTCTCCCTCCTTTCCATCCTTCTTCTCTCTCTCTCTTTCCCCCTCTCTCCTTCGTCACCTCTCCTGTCCTATTCTCTCTTCCTCTCCCCTCCCCTTCTTTCTCTCTCTCCACCTGTCTCTGTGTGTCTGTCTCTATCTCTCTTTCTCTCTCTCTCCCCTCGGCACTGAACCCAGACCCTGCCAGTGCTAGGCACTCTACCACTGACCCGCACACCCAGCCCCTCTGTTAAATCTCTTCCATTTGGAAGACCTGGAGTATTTCTTGTTTCCCACCTGGACCTTGACAGAAAAATCTCACCAGGTAGTGGTTATCACAGTGCCTTCCCCTTGAGGGATGGAGCCCCACGGGGGTGAGAATGCAGAAACTCCTTGTGAGCAGACATGGTGTTTCTCCTTTTCTCTGCTAGCTTCCATGAAGATATCCTGACATCCAAAGTGCACAACGGGTCTGGCTGTTCAACGGGTCGGGGCTTGCTCCTCTCCCAGGCCTCCTTTGGAGGGGTCACTGAGAGGTCCTTCTTCCCGCAGGCTCTCAGAGAATCTGAAAAGGGGACTGGGGTGAATGGATCCCTTTTAAATATTTTTCCTTTCTCTTCTCTTTCAACACTGCTCTTAGCAATCAGGCCCCTTGGGAAGGATCTGGGAAACCCTGAGAAACGAATGTGACCGATGAGGTTGACCTGCAGAGCCTTCTTATTTTTGGTGCAGACAGTGCCTTGACCAGTTCTCCACTGGGTGACTTGTCCCCCAGAAGTCACTTGGCAATATCTTGAGACACTTTTGGCTCCCACTACTAGGTAGGCACTGAGAAAGAGAATAGTGGTGGCAGGTACAGCAAGATAGGCTGATTTGGGGCTGGGGATTTAGCTCAGCGGCAAAAGCGCCTGCCTGGCAAGCGCAAGGTCGTGAGTTCGGTTCCTGGTACCGGAGAAAAACCAGCCTTGTATTTTTTTTATTTTAGAAATAAAAGGAGGAAAACATTAATACACAGACAACCTTTCACAAAATAGCAAGAGAACAAG
>NW_004955413.1:4003389-4027799 GCF_000276665.1 Chinchilla lanigera | reverse complement strand
AGAAAAAAAAAAAAAAAAAAAAAAAAAAAAAAGATAGGCTGATTTGGGCTGGCGTTTTTGATCTCTAGTTTTCAAGGCTGATTCTTTTCTGGCTAGGTCTTACTTTCAGGGAAAGAGGGTACTGTCTGCTAGTGGGTAGAGCCCCAGGATGCTGCTAAACAGCCCACAGCTCACAGGGCAGCTCTGTCAAAAAAGAATGACCCAGCAGAAAGATCTGTGGTGCTGAGGTTGAGAAACCCTGTCTTAGCCAAAGGGATAAAGCTGTAGCAGGGCCGCTAAGTATGCCTCTGGGTCACCAGACTAAGAGTAGCAGGAGGGACAGTTTGGTCCATCTTTCTAGATTTATTTTCTGTAAGTGAAGGTAAGAGGACAGCTGTCTTCCTCCGTACACAACTCAATGTGGAGCAGCTAATTAGCTCTTGTAAGACTAAAGAGTGCATTTCATTGAATAATTCATTTTTACCCTAGGAAGTTTAGAAGCTGAAGAGAAAAAAGTAAAGAAAACTTGGATTCATAGACCACAAATGAATGGGTTATCAGAGGAAGTCAGGATGATTTGGAGGATGCTTTCTCAGTGCACATTCCAGTCAAAAAGAAATCCCGAGTCTTACCCAGGAGACTAATTCTTTCTGCAAAGTGGATCGGTCAACACAAGTGACCTCTACACCTCTAGACCCTGTGGCCATCAAGATGAAAAAACTGGGTCCCTGTCCTCAGAGAACTCCTGATAAGACCCCCAAGTCCGTAAGGCTGTGCACATGTGTGCCTGGGCACAGACTAGACTAGTAAACAGCAGCACGAAGTAGGGTAGGTTCTGCCACAGTGTAGAGAAGTGATGCCTTCCATCAGGAAGACCTTCCAACTCCTTCCCCGCATCCCACTGCAGGTGCTCTGGCTCCGGTTCTTTCCCAGAAGCCTTTGCATATTACGGCCACACTGTGGTGGGGAAGGGAGCCCTGGGTAGGAAGGAAAAACTGGGCTCTGGGAGAGGCTGGGGGGCCCTGATCAAAGGGTCCTTCCTAGGCACGGTCTGGTAGGCTCCTGATCCCCTTCCTCTGAAGCCAGGGCAGAACTGAGCATGGACGGATGAGGCTAAGTTCTCAGCATGACCCCACCCCCACGCTGGGTGGTTGCAGGCAAGAGATTTTGCTTCTCTGGGCCTCACTCCGTTCCCTCACGCGCTAAGCAAGGGGCTCAACGCTGCTCAGCTGGCCACCCAGATGCCTTACCCTACCCCCTCCTGCCCATCATTTTTCAGACAAGAGCGCTGCAACCCAGAGAGATAAGGTGCCTTTTCCGAAGTCATCCAGCCTAAAAGCAAAAACAGAAATCAGAATAATACCTATCGCATGGTCCAACAAGCCTACAAGGGCACACAGAGAGATGCACAAATTACAGTGGGTCCCCTTGGGCTGAGAGGAGGAAAAAGAACAGGACAAAGGGAAGCTCTGATTGTTCTATGTACTTCTAATGAAAGCGCAGGTCTCAGTTTTCTGTTTTGCTCATGACAAGCTTGCTCTGGGCTGTTCCAGATATTCGCTGCTGTGACTTCTCAGCCGCTCTTATCCTGGCCCTTCCTGCCTGGGTCACCCCACACTCCAGACCAGGCCTCGAAGTGCTTCTCTTTAAGCCCTTGAGATGAAAACTATTTGTCATGTTACCTTAAGCCTGTGATTGGCTTGCAGGTACCAGGGAGCAAATAGAAAAGGCAGGGAGGAGCTTTGCAGAACCTTTGAGATCACACAGTCAGGGAGCCAGGCAACCTGTTTGTAGAATGCTAGTTTAAGGACCTGGCTTATTTCAGGGTGTCTGGGAACTGTGGAGTTTTTCTCAGAGCCAGGGACACAGTCCAGTACCCAGAGAGCTGCTGGATCCAAGGGCGCTATGTGGAGAGAACGAACGCCTGCAGGCCTGCAAGTCCAGGTGCAAGGGAGGCCTGATGGCCTCAAATCTGTGGCTGGTTTGGCTCCCTAAGTGAACGGTAAACGTGTTAAGCAGAAGTTAAGGGTTTTTTGGATGTCCCCCCTCAAAGCCTCATGTGTTTAGGGGCTTGTGGAAGGTGACTGGATTATATGGGCTCAGCTGTTCGGAGATAGGACCTGGTGGGAGAGGTGGATCCCTGGGGTGTGGCCTGGACATCTCCTGGGCTCTGCTGTTTTCTGCTTCCTGGCCACCATGACCTGAGCAGCTCTCCTCCACCCAGCCCCTTCCACCACACCATGGACCATGCAAGGACTGAAACTTCTAGAACATGAGCTAAAACAAACCTCTCCTCCTTCACCATGTGGGTGTCAGTGGTTTTGTCCCAGCAGCAAGGAAAGTGACTGAGATAGCAGACAACTCCTATGGAGCAGAATTCCTAATTCTGTTTATAACCCTGCTGTCATTTTGCTGTGGGATGTTAGAGAACTGGCTTGTGCTTGTAAATAGCCATTTGTGTCACCTGGAAGAATGAGCCAGCCTTTCCCTCCTGAGGCCGGTTGCATGAGCAGGTGTCAAGGTAGGCAGCTGAACCAGTGTTGGAACCCTGACTGACACTAGTCCTTGCTGTAAGAAGCCACAAAAGCGGGCTATACTGAGAGTCTGGAGGATCCCTCTGTCCCTCTTCTTTGCCAGGCAAATCCCTTCTTTTTCTCGATCCAGCTGAGATGTCACTATCTATGGGATCTCATGTGGAAGCAAGTCCTGGAGACTCCCACAGACTTGGTCCTTATCTTGCCTCTGGCGTCCTTATCTCCTCTGAACTGCCCTCCACCTCCAGGCCTGACTCTTGGCCCCAGCTGGGTTTGTGTCTGTAGGGGGAGCGCCCAAGACGGCCTATGCCAGCTGCAGGAGGGAGGGAGGCAGGAAGGTGCGTCCCCACCTCTGGCTGCCTCCCACAGGCCCAGGGGTGGCAGACCTGCCATTGGCTGTGCAAGGCCTGGGCTGTGTGAACAGACTCACTGTGGCTCCTTGAGCCACCTTTGAGCCGATTCTCTGACTTCCCTCTCCACCTGCTCACTGCTTGGTGCCTCCGTCTCCATTCTCTTCTGGACCAAGTCTGTGCAGAAGTTTTAGGGAAGCCAGAGCCCCTACCAGCTTAGCCTTTCTTTCCTTCCCTGGTCCTGTAGCCTGGGGTCACGCCACCTTCTTCCTCCCAAGCACCGGTGCTAACATACCCCACTCCCTCTCAGTGCCCGCTGGCTCTGCCTTTCTTGAGGCTCCTTGTCTGTGCCCACAGTGCCCTGTCCAGCCCGATGCTACCTCCCATGCCCACATTCCTGCAACCCCGTGACCACAATAGGGGACATTACACATTCTTGGCCTGGCAGCCAATGGTGTAAAACAGAACAGAATGTCCTGGGGCCGGGCCCAGCCCCTAGCTGCCCCTGGGCCCCTCCTTGGTCTGGAGGGGGCTGGGGGGTGAGGAGTCTGGAGACAGGAGGACGGAGAGGAGGAAGAGGCAGGTGGGGCTGCAAGGTGTTCCCACTTCTACAAAGACCCCTTCTCTGCAGGACCTTGCTCAAGGCTGACGCAGGCATTCCAAGAGGGGCCCCAGCAGGGTCTCCCTGCTCTTCTGCCTGAGGGCAGACCGGGGGTGGGGTGGCTCCCTCATCTGCGCCCTCTTGCTCTCTTGTGTCTTCACCTCATGGCCTCTTCCACCCACCCCTAGCCCGCTACCCTGTCCTCTTCCATCCCCTTTTCTGCCTTCTCTGTTCACCCGGCTTTTTCTGCCTTTTTCTGCCTTCTCTGTTCACCCGGCTTTCACACCCTGGTCTCACTCCTCAGGCTCATCCTCCTTTCTGTGTTGCCCTCCTGGCTTGGTGTTCAGAACCCTTCTACCTGTCTGAGATCTCTGACCTTCACCTGTCCTTCTGTCCCCAGTCCCCTTGCCTGTCAGCTCCCCATCAATCCCCAGCTCAGACTCTTGGTCTCCACTGGCCTAGGCTCACCTGTCCCCAGGAGACCTCTTTCCTGGGGAGAGCTCCCAGCCGGGACTCCTCCTCTACCCCTCCCCCTGCCCTGCTCACCTTTAATTGAGATGCTAATGAGGCTTCTGCCGCTTCCATCCCTCACCGACGGGCGGCCCCTGGGCTGCCGCTGCACCTGTCAGGTGAGGGGGAGGAGAAGCTTGGCTGCCAGACTCAACTGGAAAGGAACCAGTCTCAGCCCAACCACGCCTGGGAGTGGGGAGCTGGAGGCAGCTCCGACCTCCTGAAGCCCTGCATTCAGTGGGGCAGCGAGGGAGGCAGGACAGGGCAGGAGGCCGGGCCAGGGACAAGAGGGCCAGCTGAGAAGGAAGGCACGGGAGGAAGAGGAAGAGAGGCAGGATCAGAGGAGCTGGCACAGGGAGAAGGGGCAGGCAAGAAAGCAGAGAGACGCCCAAAGAGGAGCAGACGACAGCAGACAGGAGGTGAGAGGCAGGAGCCAAGCCAGAGTTCTGCAGGAAGAGGGCCTGAGGGAGTCCGAGAACCAGGCAGGACCTGCCGTGGAGACAACAGGGAGGTGCCAGTGCGGAAAGCCAAAGGTGGCTTTATCTGGAGGAGAGAGGCCGCTCCAGGGAGGCCCAGCGCCAGCCCATTGGCCCGACTCTGCAGCAGGTCAGCTGGCTCCTGGAGAGGTGAGCAGGGTGGGGTGCGGCGGGGGCGGGGGGAGTAGGCTCAGGGTGGATGTGGGCATTGGCAAGGGCAGCTGCCCTCTGGTTCAAGGTGGTGATGGGGGAAGGCTTCCAGAGCCCCACTCTCAGTCTTGACCTTGACCCTGACCCTTGCCTCTCCAACCCACCTTAGGGCTCAATGAAGGGTGATGAGCTCAAGGCGCAAGGCCCTCTCCCTCCCCGGCCCCTCCCAGGGCCGCTGAAGGGGGACAAGTGTGAGCAGCCAGGGCTGGGCCCAGAGCCCCCCGCCCTCCAGCAGCACACAGAGGAGGAGGAGGCCCTGATTGAGTTCCACCGCTCCTACCGCGAGCTCTTCCAGTTCTTCTGCAACAACACCACCATCCACGGCGCCATCCGCCTCGTGTGCTCCAAGCACAACCGTATGAAGACGGCTTTCTGGGCTGTTCTCTGGCTCAGCACCTTCGGCATGATGTACTGGCAGTTTGCCCTGCTGTTTGGAGAGTACTTCAGTTACCCTGTCAGCCTCAACATCAACGTCAACTCTGACAAGCTCGTCTTCCCTGCTGTCACTGTCTGCACCCTCAACCCCTACAGGTCAGTCTGTTTGCACCACTTGCAGAGGGTGGCCAGAGGGACTGATGTGCTCACCTTTCGTCAGGCAGACCCTCGGCCACACCACACTCCTGCAGACCCCCCAGGGACTCCCTCGGGCACCACAGTGAGCCCTGGCATCTCTGCCCAGTGGAGCTGTCCTGTCTTGGGTGTTGCCTGACACAGAGAGTGGGGTTGGGCCAGCAATGCCCTCCCCACCATGTCCCTGTCCCTCACCCTCTGGCAAGTGGGGGGGAGCACTGGGGAGGTCAACACACTCACTACTTCCAAAAGGACAGGGTCTAGGGCAGCCTCATCCTCCTTGGAGCAAGAGGACAGCTGAGAACAGAGGCTCAGTGGGAGGGTGTAGGGCAGCTCGCCGAGGCCCTGGGTTCAATCCTGGGCTCAAGCACACAAGTCCGATGCAGAGGTGAAGCCAGGTGACGTGAGGAGACGCCCTGCAGGCAGTGAGGAGGGTGAGGAGGAGGGAGAGGGGAGGTGAGGTTGGGCTTCGTGCAGAAAGCAACATGGCAGGCGCTAGAGGTCAGGGCTCCAAAGCCAGCCTTGGGGTAGGGGTTACAGAGCCCGCAGGAGAATGGGGAGCTGTGCCCTAAAGACCCAGGCTACTTGGTGAAGGTGCTCCCTGCTGGGCTGCTCCGTTCACCTGCCCAGGTGCCTGACCTTTAAGGGCTTGGGTGTGTCTCACAGTTTTGGGTTTCAGCAGTGCTCTTTGCCAGTTTGGGTTGGGAGGCAGAGGGGGTGGTAACCTTGGCGAGGAGAGGAGGCAGGGCTGGGTGTTTGTGCAGACCTTTTATTTGCATTCACTCACTAGGCACCACACCTTGGGAACACTTGCATCCCCGGGCACAGTGCTAGGCACCAGGTAAAATGAATTTATTAATAATTCAACAGCCTTTATTGAGGGCCAGGTACTTTTCTAGGTATTGGGCAGAGAAGGCTAAAAGCAGGAGGAAGGCATATAAACCCGCAACAGCAGCCTACTGTGATAAGAATAATAAAAATGTGTGAGGCCTTTAATGAGTGTTTGTCTGAGCGTGAGTGTGAGTGAGTACACACAAGGGGAATGCGTGTGATTATGGGTGATTGGGATTGGTCACATGTTGGGGTGGAGGCCTCCTGATGTGTCATGGGCTAAGAAGGGCTGGGGAGTCCTGGAGAGGGAGCTGCCTCCCACACTGTGGAGGGCAGAGCCACTTACTAAGGAAGCTGCTGTAGGCACCGAACACTGTGAGGATTTTACAGCCGTCTCAGTGATTTTCACAAACTCTCCCAAGGCAAGAGCTAATAATATCCCTATTTTACATGAAGAAACTGAGGCAGAGAGAAACAAGTCCCCAGGTCACAGAGACAGTGACTGAACCGTGACTCACTCTGTTTGCCTGCTCCTGTAACTTGCTCTCTTTAATACCCGAGATGTGGAGCTGGGACTAGACGACTTCCCAGTGAGACGTTTTCACTGCTCATTAGAGGGCCGTCTGGGTGCCTCTTCCCCGGCCTCCTTTCCTTGTAGGCCCCCCACCCCTTCTGCATGCTGGAGGGTGGGGGCAGAGCAGGAAGGGGAGGGCCTGTCAGGGGAGGGACGTGGGCTGGGTAGCAGCACTCAATAAATATTTGTGGCTGTAAAGATGTAGAGATATGGAGAGGGCAGGGGTGAATCTGCTCATTTTCGAGGGCTCTGCTGGGTGCAGGGCCTTGGAAAGGCTAAGCTCAATCCCCTGGGGATGGAAACCATAGTCCCCGAGGACCCCAAGTTTGGAAAGAGGTATCCACTGCTGCAGGGCTTAGCAAAGAGAGTGTGTCAAAACAGGAGCAGGAGACTGTTCCCCTATCTGTGCTGGACCCATGCTGGGTGCTTTATGAACACAGCCTCATTTAACCCTGGCAAGTCTAAGGGGGAGGGCATTTGGTGTATTTCCATTTTTCAGCTGAGCACACTGAGTCTCTGCAAGGTGAAAATGAGCAAGGCCATACAGCTAATAATAAAACAATAACAGGTAAAGCACATATGCAGTATTTCTAAATGAATTTAAATCTGAATTAAATTATTTAATCCTCACAGCAGATGTTGGAGGTAGTACATTAGTATTTCCATTTTATAGATGAGAAAAGTGAGGCCCAGAGAGTTGTGTAAAATCACCCAAGTTCAGAAAGGGCTGAGCATATAACCCAGTGCTCTGTGAGTTCTATCCCCAGTGCTGTGCCTGATCTTAAAACTCTGTCTCTCCAACTAAGAGCCAGTGCACCGCAGGTTAGCAGCCAGGCACAGACCAAACATGTGTGACATCAAAGTCCTCCTCCCATTACATTTTCAGAGGAAGCCACAGAGGCGTCCAGGGTTGAGACCTCTGCTGCGACCAGGAGAGGGCTGGGCATAGGGGCCAGGACCCAGGCAGGGCTCCAGGGGAAGGGGAGAGGCCAGTGTGTGGACAGCGTACCACCCTGGATGTGAGTCACTGAGGCCGGGCAGAGGCAGGGAGCTGAGCGGCTCCTCCAGGGAGGAACAGGAGGATATAGGGATCAGTTAAGACAGAGGAAGTAGACTGGGGCAGAGTTCCACCCTGGGTGTCCAACTGGTGAGAGATGCAGCCAGGGCCAGGGATATAGCTCAGCGGCACAAGCACCTGCCTGGCGAGCTCAAGGTCCTGAGTTCACTTCCTGGTACCAAAAAAAAAAGAAAAAATCCTTGCTGGGGATATGGCTCAGTGGCACAAGCACCTGTCTGGCAAGCGCAAGATCCTGAGTTCGATTTCCGGTACCCGCCCCCCCCCAAAAAAAAGAGAAAAAGATGGCCCTAGTCCTGTAGATGTGGTGCATACCTGTAATCCCAACACTCTGGAAGGCTGAGACAGGAGGATCACAAGGTTGAACACAGCCTGGCAACTTAATGATTTAACAAGACCAGTCTCAAAATAAGAACTGAAAAGGGCTGGCGCGGTAGCTCAGCACAAATGCCTGGATTCGTCGACCCCAGGACTGCAGGGGGCTGGTGGTGGCCGGGAGAGATCCTGACTGCAGAGCTTGTGTGACTTTGTCGTCTCTAGGAAAGGGAACAAAGACTGCCAAGCTGTCCACCTAAGCACAGAAGTGTTAACAATCCAGTGGGAAGGGTCACCCACTGTGGGGCTGTTCTTTCTCGTCTTGACCCAAAGGAGCAGGACAGCCAGGCTGTCCTTAGAAAGTGGAGTCTGCAGGCATACTTTTCACCTAGGCTCTGGGAGGGATTCAGACTGCACCTGAGGAAGACCTTGGGACTCAGGAGCAGGGACAGTCAGGGACTCTTCTACTCTGAGACAGCGGAGTGGGGCTGGCAGAGGAGTGGGCAAGGAGAGAGGCAGCTTCCCGCAGAGAAGCCAGGGTGCCCTGTGCCCCACATGGTCGGAACCCAGGCCTGGCTCAGAGCCCAGACCGCCATGGGGATCTGTCCTCTTGTGCTGGGTCCTTCTGACCTCAGTGGTGGAGCTATAGTTTATCTCCCTGCGACTGCCACCTTCTGGCCCGGGTTCCATCTCTGTGAAGCCATCTGGAGATGTCACCCCTTCCTCAGCCAGCCGCTGTCAGTTCAAGTGCAGCTAGGACAGTGCTGCCACTGTGTAGTTCGCCACACACCCTCTGGAACTTCGATCCCCACATGGGCTTCTTAGGTAGTGAGGGCTGGCCCCGCAGAGCCAGAGGAGAAAACCGGAAGGCTTTGCAGGGGTTGCCCAGCTGGTGAGTGGAGTCAGAACTGGAGTCTGGGTCTTTAGTTCCAGTTCTGTTAAGACCACAAAGTCACATGGCGGACAGGTGACAGAGAGTGCTGCTGTGACTGCTTTGCTTGTTTTTCTCTGAGGAGAATAACAACAGTGACACTCAACACAGCAGTGACAGGTGCACAGGACCCACTCTGCCAGGTACTTTGTGCAGGCTTCTCATACATAGTAACTCATGTAGTCCTCAGAATGACCAAGGACACCAGTGCTATTACTTCTCCCATTTCACAGATGGTGAAAGAGAGACCCAAAGATGGTAAGTAACTTGTTGGAAGCCAACCAGCTCATTAGTGGCGAGGTTCAGGTATGAGCCCAGAAAGCTCGTTAGAACTTGATTACTCTAACTTTTCCAAAAATGAATGATTTCTAGACCTCTTACTACCCTCGCTGTCCATCATCTGAACAGCTGTTGACTTGTAAGCATGTTTTGGTCTTAAAATGTGGCCACAGCTAGGTGTGGTGGCACATACCTGTAATACTAGCACTTTGGGAGGCTGAGGCAGGAGGATCACCAGTTGGAGCCTAGCCTGGGCATCTTAGTGAGACCCTGTCTCAAAATAAAAAATAAAAAGAAAGAGCTAGGGATGTAGCTCAGTGTGAAGGCCCTGGGTGCAATAATCCCTGGTAGTAAGAAAAGAAAAAAGGTTGTGGTCAGGACTGACCTCCATGTATAGTCTGAGAGCTCAGAACCCACTCAAAGGGTGAGCGCTGAGCTCACAGGGAACAGGGGTGAGGGCCACTTGTAGGGCACTTGCTGTGAATACCTTATGGTGAGGCTGGACTCAGAGGGGACATGTGGGGTGGGAGGGCTCTACTGGGGCTCAGAGCTCCCTGGGAGACAAGACTGGAGGTGCAGAGGGGTGGGGAAGAACAGGGTGGGGCAGAGGGCCTGGAAAGGAAAGAGAAGCTTCTGGGTAGGCAGGAGGCTGGCACGTTTCCTATGTCCAGCTCCGTCGTATATGCTGCACTGTCAATGAGAGTGCACCCTTGGGGGCCCTGAGTGGGGAGGATGGGCACCTCGGCAAGTGTGACAGCATGGGGTAGGAGGGGAGGAGGAGACAGATAGAAGAGAGCAGGGGTGTCTGCCCCCACACCTCCCAGGCCCTGCACCCTGCTGGCCTACCTGACCTTTACAGAGAAGCGGGGCTGGAGGGGAGGTGCCCAGCAACAAGGACACCAGGTGCTACGGTCTGATCTTAAGTGAGTTGAAGCTGGAGGCAGCAATGAAAAAAGCAGGAGCCCCTGCAGTCCGACCAGCCTGTGTTCAAATCCTGGGTACTGCCTCACTGAGTGATCCTGGGAAGTTGCCTAGTGGCTGAGGCTCAGTTTCCTGGGCTGTGGATGGAGAGAGCAGTTTCTGCCTCATGGAGTTATTCAAGGATTTGCCCAGGCTGCAAGGCAGGGCTGCATACCAGGGCAGAAGGGATGAGAGCAGTGGTCGTGGCCTGGACAGGAGGTCAAGGCTAGATGGGCTGGGTGGTCTTGCTCAAGCCCTATGGCAGTGATTCTTCACTGTGGGCCGAACCAAGGCCTTCACACTGTGCTATATCTCCAGTCCTTTTTTTTATTGAAAAAGGGTCTCACTAATTTGCTAAACTGCTCAGGTTAGGCTCAAATTTGCAATAGTCCTGCCTCAGCATCCCAGGTTGCTGGGATTATAGGTGAGCCCATTATAGGCCTTCTTGATCCCTTCTTTCTAGCCCCTGGCCTCCTCAGGACAAGAGTCAAGTCTTTAGTGTATTTTGCTTTGTGATCAATTCTCCCAACTCACAGGCCCTGCCTCATGTTAGAGGAATTCCTAGTGTCAGGGATTTAGGGAAGGAAAGATTTCTTTGTCAAAAAGGGGGGAGGTGACCTAGGAGAGTGAGAGTCCTGTGTGGAGCCTGACCTCTTCAAGGGGCCTTGTCATGGCTAGGTGTTGTACTGGGTGTGTGCTTGTAAGGTCCTCCTGGAGGAGGCAGGAGCACTGCAGGGAAAGCCCAGCACAGTGATGCGGGCACAGGGGGGGAGCAACTAGGAGAGCAGAATGGCCAGAGCAGTGACAGCTTGGCGTTGGTGATGGACGAGAGGGAGGCATATGGGGTAGTGGAGGAGCACAGAGGGGAAAACGAGGTCCTCACAGAGAAGTTATGGCTTGTGCCTTGGAAATAATTTCAGCCAAGCTGGGCCACCTGGATACTTCCTGTGTGGCCTAGAGAAAGACACCCCACTTTCCTGGGCCTTGGGTCCCTGTCCATATCTTCCTTTGTGACTTGGAATATTTCCTCACTGAATTTCTCAAGAGCTTTGTGTGAGGGAAGCTCTAGCACTGTACCCAGTTCATAGACGAGGAGCTGAGGCTGGGATGCAGAAGGCTCTGTTACCCTACCCAGCCTTACATGGCTAGAGCGTGCAGCTGGGACACCAGGATCCACATCTGGCTGCTCTAGCTCTGGTGGACTTTCTGGGACAGGACAGAAGACAGTGTGCTGGCAGGAGCACCATCCTATCCATCTCCTCACTGTGCTGTCTTCTAATGGATGTTACAGTGGCACTGCCCTAGGGTTTAATTTGTACTTCCTTCAGGATTAATTATGTCGAGTAATTTTTCATGTAGTTAGTGGTCATTTTTTTTTTTTTCTTTTTGAGACAGGGCCTCCCTATGCAGTTCAGGCTGGCCTTGAGCTCACTTTGTAGCCCAGACTGGCCTTGAACTCATAAAGATCATCCTGTCCCAGCCTCCTGCATTCCAGGATTACAGGCTTGTGCCACCACACCTGGCCCATTAATCTTTTTGTCTTTTTATTGTAAGAGTTTTTTATGTATCAGGATAAGTTATTCCTTAGATAGTTCTCTTTTTTTCTTTTAATAATAGCTTAATTGAGATATAATTTATATATGATACAATTTACCCACTAAACATGTACAGTTCAATAGTCTTTATTATATTCAAGAATTGTGCAATTATGGTCACAATAAATTATACAACATTTTCATTACTCCAAAAGGAAGCTCCATATCCTGAAGTGGTGCTCACCTTTTCCTCCACCCCACTCATCCCATTTTGGGCAACCAGTAATGTGCTTTCTGTCTCTATAAGAGTTGTCTATTTGGAGGATTTCACATAAATTGAATCATACCATATGTGGTATTGTCTGTGAGTGGCTTCTTTCACTTACTTCTGCGAGTGTAATGGCTCAAAATTTTTCCATGCTGTAGCATGTACTGGTACTTAATTCCTCTTCTTTGTGGAATAATATTGGAGTGCACAGGTGGACCATGCTTTATTTATACTCGTATCAACTGAGGGATATTTGGGTTTTTTCTACATTGTGGCTATTACGAGCTCTACTATGAACATCTGTGCAGAATTTTTCTGTGTAGGCACATGTTCTTATTTCTCTTAGGAGTGGAAATGGTGGATTATATAGATTATAATTTCTCTTTTGAGAAACTTCCAGATTCTTTTCTCAAATGCTTGTATTATTTTTCTCTCCAGCAGTGCATGAAGACCAGAGAGATTTCATAAAAATGTAAATCTGTTCATAAGAGTGTCTACATCATAAAGTTGTTGTAGGATTCTTCATTAGATATTTTTCTTACAAGAAAATTTTGTCTACCTCAGTCATGCAGTTATATTCCATTTTCTAAAGCTTTTATGGTCACGAAATTTACATTTAGTACTATGGTCAATCCCGAATTAACTTTTGTGCCTAGAGTAAGGTGGAGGTTGAGGGTCATTTTTTTCCTATACTGTATCCAGTTGTTACAATACCAAGTTTTCTATTTGCCCTATTGAATTGAATCAGTGCTTTGGTCAAAAATTAAGTGGGCATGGTGGTGCATGCCTATAATCCCAGTACTTGGGAGACTGAGGTAGAAGGTTTGCTGTGAGTTCAAGACCACCCTGGACTACTACCGTGTAGTTCAAGCCCAGCCTAACTACACAGAAACCTTGTCTCAAAAAAAAAAAAAAAAAAAAAGATTAGTTGACCACATTATACATGTGAGCTTATTTTTGGACTCCTGCTCCCATTCATTGTTTATCTTTTCTAAGAACCACACTGTTTTGGTTACTATGGTTTTAGAGCAAATATTAGGGTCAGGTAGTAGAAGTTCTCTCTCTCTCTCTCTCTCCTTTCCTGTGGTACTGGATATTAAAACCAGGAAGTCCTGAGCTATAGACCCAGCCCTTTTTATTACTTTATTCTGAGACAGGGTCTTGTTCAGTTGTCCAAACTGGCTGTGAATTTGTGATCCTCTTGCCTCAGCCTCTTCAATGGTCAGGATTACAGGTGTGAGCCACTCTGCCTACCTCAGTTTTATTTTTTTTTTTAATGTGGTACTGGGGCTTGAACCCAGTACGTTCACATTGAGCCTTCTCCCCACCCCTCTTTAATCTTTTTAAATTTAAAATTTTTTTTTATGTTGAGACAGTGTTTTGGTTAAGTCACTAAGTTGTCCAGCTTGGGTTCCAACTTCGTATCCTTCCAGGGCTGGGACCACAGGTCTGTGCTGCAATGCCTGGCTTTTGCTTTTCTTTTCCAAATCTGTTTTGGCTATTGTATGCTCTTTGTATCTCCATATCAATCTTAGAACCAGCCTGTCAATTTCTTTAAACATGTCTGCTGGAAATTAGGCCTGGATTGTCAAATCTAATGACCAATTTGGGAAGCATCCTAACTATACTGAGCTTCTGATCTACAAACATCTGTAACTCCCCCCCCCCTTTTTTTTTTGGTTGTTGTTGTTTTGTTTTGTTTTTTGATTTCTTCAGCAGGGTTTTCAGTGCAGAGGTCTTGCACATCTTTTATTAGACTTATTGCTCGATATTGGATGTTATGCTATATAGCATAGGGGTTGTTTTGTGATTTCATTTTCCTTTTTTGTTGCTAGTTTTGCATATTGGTCTTGTGTCCTGAAATCTTGTTTATTAGGTCCAGATGTTTGTTTTGGTAGATTATAATCGTAAAGCCCAGTGATATGAACTTTCATCATGTGGATGGTAACAGGGCCAGGCCTGAGAAGAAGGAATGTGAGGATTTATTCAGAACAGTGTTTATAGTGCCTGGCCCCACCCGAAACTCATTAAAACTGGGTCTTTTCGGGAGCAAGGGGGGTAGCTGCGGCAGCCCGTATTTTCAGAATTCCTCTGGAAGGTTCTTAAAGTGCAGCTGAGAACCCTTGATTGCAAAGGTTACAGGCGGCAGACAGTGGCCCAAACGCCACCCTCCCTGAGGGTCAGGGCAGGACAACCCGCGAGTGGCCGCCCCCGCCCCCCGCGACAGAGCCGCGAGTTCCGGTTCCCCGCGGGCAGCGAGGGACGAGGACAGCGCCACCCACGGGCGGCCGGCCTTGCTCCGCCACGGCCCGGCTCCTGGAGCCCCCCCCCCCGTGTCCCCGCGGGGCCCCCTGCCCGTGCAGCGACCCCCCGCAGGATTCGCGGGGATCAACCGGCCTGCCCCGTTACACTGGGGAAACTGAGGTCCAGAGGGGCGAGGGTTTCGCTCGCGTGGTCCATGTGCCTCCCCCGCAACACGTTCCAGGTACAAGGAAATTAAAGAGCAGCTGAGGGAGCTGGACCGCATCACAGAGCAGACGCTCTTCGACCTGTACAAGTACAACGCCTCCAGCACCCTCCTGGCCGGTGCCCGCAGCCGGCGCAGCCTCGAGGAGACCCTGCCGCACCTGCTGCAGCGCATCCCGGTCCCGCCCGGGGCCCGCAGAGCGCGCAGCAGCGAGACCTCCAGCGTGCGGGACAACAACCCCAAGGTGGACCGGAAGGACTGGAAGATAGGCTTCCAGCTGGTAAGGCCCCGCCCACCGCCCGCCCCGCCCATCAGCCCTCCTCTCCCGACCCCCCTCCTCAGAATAGCGATGGAGGCAGGACCATGATTTGCGGGCAAATAAGTAGTTAAATCAATCAGTCAATCAATCACATCTGTCTGTGCGGCAGCACGGCTTGTGTTGGGTATTTTAGAAAATGTACTTTCTGAATTCCCAGTCCCCACTGGTGTGGCAGACGCTGGGGGTGGACCTTCCAGTATGATGATGTAAGGCCCCAACAGTTTAAAACAGACGCTAAGAGGACAGTGAAATGGCAGATTTAAAGGTATTTTAAAAATACAATATAGAGCTGGGCGTGGTGGCACAAGCCTGTTATCCCAGCAGTCGGGAGACTGAGGCAGGAGGATCACTGAAGCTTGAGGCCAGCCTGGGCTACATAGTAAGACCGGATCTCAAAAGTCGAAAGTTAAAAAATTTAAAAAATAATAAAAGGGAGAATGGGAGGAAATAGGAGGGGGAGGGAGACCTCTGTAGCGACAGTGGGCCGCACCTCCAGAATTCTGCTGTTGCCTACAAACCGCTCGATCCCTCATCTTCCCCCCTTCCCCAGGGAAATGGGGTGAATCCCGCCCCCCACCCCCGGCGCGGGGCTGTGTAAATGAACCGAAGCCCTTCGATGTTTGGCCTACTGCTCCCTCCGTACCTTGTTCTCCCATCCACTCTCTGGGGCGTTTCTGCTCCTCTCTCCTCCTGTTCTACCCCTCCTCCCTACGCTCCCGGCCCTCAGGGCTCCTGACCCCTCTTCTGTGACCTTGGCCCCCGGACCTGCTGACATCAGGCCTCTGTGTCCAGTGCAACCAGGACAAATCGGACTGCTTCTACCAGACCTCCTCGTCGGGGGTGGACGCGGTGCGTGAGTGGTACCGCTTCCACTACATCAACATTCTGGCTCGGCTGCCTGACACCTCGCCCTCGCTGGAGGAGGAGGCGCTGGGCAACTTCATTTTCACCTGCCGCTTCAACCAGGTCCCGTGCACCCAGGCGTGAGTCTGCCCCAAGATCCCCCGCAACTTCTGCTCTCTGCAGTGTCTGGGTACAGTGGCCTCCCTTGCTCTGGGAATTGAGGTCTGGCTTTGAGAAAGCAGGGCCGGGAGCCCGGGGCTTGGTCTTTCTGCGGCTTCTTCCTCTTTGGCTCCGAAGCTTATGCAGGCCTGGCAGGTGGTCCTGAGCTGAGGTAATTGGTCACTGTCTTCGCCCTGTGATGCTGAGGAGTGCACATCAGCTCCAGAAACTTTCTCTTTGAAAACAAAACACAAAAAGGAGATTCATTCAACATGTGTTTGACAAACATTTTTGACTCTCTGAACTATGTGTCAGACATTATTCTAGATATCGGGGATACATCAGAGGGAAAAAATACAGTCCTTGCCTTTAGTGCCTTTTACTCAAGCGATGCAGCTGGTGAGGGAGGCACCCACAGCTGGAGGACAGCAGCAGGGCCAAGGGCCACCTCCTCAGCCCCCACCACTCCCCGGTGTGCACACACTCTGCTCCTGTCTCTAGTCACTGTGTTTGTTTGAGGGCAGAAGCTGGCAGCTGGGAAGCAAGGCAGATCAGTCTGAGTCAGGCCGCAGCTGCCACCAGCCTCCCCACTGTCACCGCCCACCTGCAGTTCTCACTCTTTGCCTGCTGTGCTGCTGCTTTCCATGGTAGCAAGTCCATTGTCCATCTTGGCTCTGGCGCTCAGGTCACCTCTTCCTTTCTCTCCTGGGTTATGGCCACCATGCTCTTTCTCATTTAAGTCCTCCTTTGCCCTGTGGCCTCAGGAAATATCTTAGTCTGTTTTCTGTCGCTATAATTGGGTACCACAGGCTGAGTAATTCATAAAGAAAAGAAACTGATGTCTCACAGCATTGGAGTCTGGCAAGCCTGAGAGAGTGGTGCTGGCATGGATGAGGCCTCCTAGCACACCACCGTGGAAAACAGAAGGGCTGTGGACCTGCGTTTGTGCATTTGAAAGAGAAAGCAGGAAGCACAGGCTCAAGTGTAGAACAACCTTTCCCACAATAACGAGCGCTTCCTCCATAATGGCATGGAGCCATTGCGGAGACCTAGTCACCTCCTGCTAAGCGCTCCCCACATCAGGGATTCAGCTTCTGATGCATGAATTGGGACACACATCTGAGCCACAGTGCAGGAAGCTTTGTATTCACTATTCTTACTTTACTGTACTTCAACTATTCCAGTTAGGCCTGTTTAAAGTCTTTCCAGGGCATTTAGAATCAAGTTGAACCTCCTTAGTATGATGTTCTCACCCCTCTCCAAATCCTGCCCCCTCCTGCTGAGTGTGTATGTGTGTGTCTGGGCACGCAGCTCAAGCAGTTTAGACAGGTGCTCTACCACTGAGCTCCATCCCTGGCCCGTGTCTCTTCTTTAATAACTCTTTACTGCAATATAGCTCCCAGGCTATAGAAGTCTTCCTTTCAGTGTGTGCAGTTTACTGGTTTTCAATATATCCAAAGTTGTGCAACCATCACTACTGTCTAATTTTAGACCATTTTTCTCACCCCCAAAAGAAACCTGGTCTCTGTTAGCAGTTCTTTTTCATTTCTGCCCTTTCTCCAAGCCCTGGCAACTATTAATCTGCTTCCTGTCTCTCTGGATTCCCTACTGTGACATTTCATATAAAGGGACTTATACAATACAGGGTCTTTTGTGACTGACGGACATGTTTTCATGGTTCATTCATGCTTAGTATGCATCAGAACTTCATTTCTTTTTATGCTAAATAATGCTATATTGTGTAGCTATACCGTATTTTTTTATTCATCAGTTCTTCAGTTGGGTTGTTCCCACTCTTTGGTACTAGGGATGGAACCCAGAACTCCTGTATGCTAGGCAAGTGCTGTATCACTGAGCCACATCCCCAGCTCTCTTCCCACTTTTGTTTTGGGGGAGGGGTTTTTTTGGAGCCAGGATCTCACTATGTAGTCCAGGCTGGCCATGGACTCACTGTATAGCCCAGGTTGGCCTTGAACTGATGGCAGTCCTCCTGCCTCAGCCTCCCAAGTGCTGGTATTGTAAGTGTGGGCCACCATACCTAGCTTATTCCCACTTTTTACTATTGTGAATAAAGCTGATAAGAATATTCCTGGGCCGGTTTTTGTTTGGATATATGTTTTCATTTCTCCTACGATACACCTAGAAGTGGAATTGCTGGGCCCTATGGTAACTACATTTAACCTTTTGAGGAATGCTAGACTTTGCTGAATGGCTGCACTGACATTCCCAACACCATTGTCTGAGGGTTCTAAATTCTCCACATCCTCCATTGTTATCGTCTGTCTTTTTAAAATTTTAAATGTAGTCCTCCTAATCCTTATAAATTCATTATCAGATAGCTGTCAATTAGTGCTAATGCTGTTCTGAGTGTAATTTGATCCTTAGCACCCCTGTGAGGTACTTTTATTACCCTCATTTTACACATAAGACAGCTGAGGTATACAGAGACTAAGTCACTTATTTGTTCCCATTTCTGATCCTTGCTAGACCTAGGACTCAAATGCAAGAAGTTCTGTCCTGGAGTCTGTGCTCTTTTTTTTTGGTTTTTCTCCGGTACCGGGAACCGAACTCACAACCTTGCGCTTGCCAGGCAGGCGCTTTTGCCGCTGAGCTAAATCCCCAGCCCCTGGAGTCTGTGCTCTTAACGATCCTACTACACAGTTTCTCATAGGCCACTATATATTAATGTCCTTGATGTATATTTCTCTGTGTGTTTTTGTAAAATTTATATTTGATTTACATAAGTGATGTGCTATCTACATGATCCCACTGCTCCTTTTTTTTAAAGGAAACTAAACTCTGCATGTTTCCCATCTGTCCACATTGCTGCGTCGGTCTGCTGACGCACCTGCTGCACGCACGCCCTCCATAGCACAGCCACCGTGCTGCGCCCGTCCCCTCTCCCAGCCAGTGGACGCAGTGGCTCTTCAGGACCAGCCACTTCCATAGCCTCCTCCTCATCCCTTCTCTGCCTCCACTCCAAATGCAAATACCAAAATGTACCCCAGTATTTCATACCTCTGCCTCTGCTTATTAAGGCCAGGGGTATTCCAGATCATCTAGCTTCACGCTCCCCATTTTGCAAAGTAGTTTAGAAGTAACCATGTTTTCAAGACCATGCTACCAGAACCCCACTCCTGCTGTCTGGCCTACCCTCTCCCTCTGACTTCTCTTTATTCCTTCTCTGCCGCTCACAGGGAAACCCCCATCTCCACCTTCCCCTGCTTCCATGACCAGTGTGGAGATGGCGGGGTGGTAGGACATAGATCCCACTCTGCCCAAGTGAGCTCTTGCTGCACTCCTACACAGCCTCCAGGCTTTGAACCTGCCATCTGCTGTGAAGTTATGTTGCCGCAGCATTGCCTCTGTGGTTGCTTTCTCTTGATGAGTCCTCCACCTGTCGCAGATGGGCCCTGGCCATAGCAATCTGAGACATGCTGATGAATGAAGAGGCCTCTTGAGAACACTCAGCCTCCTTCTTGCCCTGGCTCTGTACTTCCTCCTCTCAGCAGTATGCTCACCATGGATCTCACTCTCGAACTGCTCCCCTCCCTTTCTCCACCCATCCATCCACTCACCCATCCACCCATCCATCTATCCACTCACCCACCCCCCCACCCACCTATCCACCCACCCATCCACCCGTCCAACCCCCATCAATCTATCTACCCACCCATCCATCTATCCACCCCCATCCACCCACCCACCCATCCATCCATCCATCCATCCATCCATCCAACCATCATTTATTGACTGCCTTCCATAGGAGGGAACCATGTAACTAACCCCAAGAAGATACCGAGATGAATGAGATGTGGCTGCTGTCCTCAAGGAGCTTGCAATCCAAGTGAGGAACTAAGACTTAGACATGAAAAGTTAGGGAATAGCAAGAGTCTTCCTAAGGCACCACAGCAACACAAGACTACTCACCAGGCAGCATGGATAAGACCAGTGAGGTCACATGGCCTGTGGGAGGAGCCTGGGCTGGCAGGTGGAGGACCTGGATCTGAATCCCAGGTCCATCATCACTGTCCATGTGACCTTGTGCCAGCTGGAGCCTGAGCTTCCTCTTGTGTGATGAGAGGAGAGGATGAGGCTTCCCCAGGCTGTTGTCTGGAGTGACAGAGTGATCACGGGTAAAGCTCGCAGCTGTGTCAGCAGGTGATTAAGAACAAATGGCTCCTGGAGGAGTTGAAAGGAATGGTTTCCTCTCTCCGTCATCTCTCTGCTCCCCTGACCACCTGTACCTTCCACTCTGACCCTGCTGCCTCTCTCTCTCTCCTGCCAAGGAACTACTCTCACTTCCACCACCCGATATATGGCAACTGCTACACTTTCAATAACAAGAATGACTCCAGCCTCTGGATGTCTTCCATGCCAGGGATCAACAACGGTGAGAAGTCCTGCTTCCGGGTTGCCACCCTCTGCCCCTACCCTTCCCACCACCCTAGCCACCCACTTTTACTCACCTTGGGCTCACATCCGGGAGTTGCCGCGTACTTTTGGGCCTCTCTGTTCTTTCCGAGGGCACTGTCTACTCCAGGCATAAGGAAAATCCTATCCCAGTCCTTCCTCCCCAGAGTCCAAGTCCTCCTGGCCCCGTGGAGCTTAGCAATCAGGCAGGGTGGGCTGGTGAGTTTTCATCCTCTCCTCTTCTCCCAGGCTCCCCCCACCCCAACTCTGCTCCCACTGTGCCCCCAGGTCTTTCCCTGACACTGCGCACGGAGCAGAATGACTACATCCCCCTGCTGTCCACGGTGACTGGGGCCAGGGTCACGGTGCATGGGCAGGATGAGCCAGCCTTTATGGATGACGGTGGCTTCAACTTGCGGCCCGGTGTGGAGACCTCCATCAGCATGCGGAAGGCAAGGACGCCAGTGGGGTGCGGGGAGTTGGGGGGGCAGGTGAGCAGAGATCATGGAGCAAGTGCAGGGAGGTCTTCAGGAGCAGAATGAGGAGCAAAGGGGCTGGCAGAGGGGCACTGGGAAGTACCTCTTCGGTGAGAAAGGCTGAGAGTGGGTGCTGGACATGCTTAGGGCCCCAGGGGGCGCTCTGAGCCCTGTCTAGAGTCTGTGTTGGGGAGATGGGCACTGGGGGTGCCTGCAGTGTTTGCCGAAGGTGAGGCAGATAGCAGGTGCTGGGGAACTAGAACCCAGGACTGAGGGAAGAAGACGGAGAAGCCAGGCTGGAGCCTGGGCTGCTTGCTCTGACCTCTCCCCTCTGACCGCTGTATGTGTGGGTCCCAGGAAGCCCTGGACAGACTTGGGGGCAATTATGGAGACTGCACCCAGAACGGTAGTGACGTTCCTGTCCAGAACCTGTACCCTTCCAAGTACACTCAGCAGGTGAGGCCGCCTTGTTCCTCTGGCCACCGGTGCCCAGGCCTGCGCTGGTGGCCCACGGGGGAGGGGAGCGGCTGGGGGGCCTCTGGGAAGCAGGACACAGGTGCAGCCTGGGGAGGGACAGGGCCAGGCCTCACCTTTCCTCTGTCCTCTTCCAGGTTTGCATCCACTCCTGCTTCCAGGAGAGCATGATTGAGAAGTGTGGCTGTGCCTACATCTTCTACCCGCGGCCCAAGGGTGTGGAGTTCTGCGACTACAGGAACCACAGTGCCTGGGGTGAGAGTGGCTGCACCCAGACCCCCTCTCCCCAGTCCTTTCTCCCGGGACACCTGCCTGGGGTTGCTGTGGCTCCTGCCTGCCCTGCCCACATCTCCTGCTCGCTCTTGCTTTCCAGCCCTAAGTCACCGCCTGTTTCCCTCTCATGTTCCACCTCCCTCCTCTACCTGTCCCTCCCTGTCAGTCTTTTTCTCCCTGGTTTGTACAGATTTGTCATAGACTCACTGTCCTTTGCCTGCAGCAAGAGGAAAGGCCCTCCACGCTGCCGGCTGAGGTTCAGCTTGTGTCCTGCAGAGCCTGGCTTTGCTGCTCGTCCTCCTGGGGGTGCTGGGCAGGCTGCTGGGACACTGGGTGGAGTTGAATGTGTCCCTGTAGGTCTTTCACAGTGTCTCTTAGGTGCATTTTAGATTGTACACACTGCATGCATTAGCCGCCCCAAGTATGTCATTTGGAAACCAAATGCACGTATTGGATTTGCTTTTTAATCTGGAGGAGAGCACAGTGAACAGGTTTGGGGAGGGCTGGCATGCCTCCTCACCCTGGCACAGGAGTAGATAAATCTCCTTTGCCCTGGTGCTGAGCTGTTCCACAGGGAGCTGCATGCTGGGAAGCTGAGACAGGATGCTCCCAACCAGAAACACAAGGTGCCCCCAGAGTTTGCATTCCAGGGGCCCAGGCCAAGGACCATCGCTGGAGGGGACATGGCACTGCAGTCACAGGGGCCCTTGGGGGAGTTGTCTCCTCCCTGAGTTTGGTGTCCACCTCTCTCTTTGCCTGTGTGGCTGACCTGCTTTCTTTCCTATCTGGGTTGGCTCCACATGGTCCCCTCCTTCTACCTGTTCTTTCTGGCGGTGGCCTCCTGGTTTCTCTCCCCAATCTCAGAGGATCAGAGTGCATCAGAACTGGAGAGGAGCTGGGTGTGGTGGCACACACCTGTAATCCCAGCACTTGGGAGGCTGAGGCAGGAGGATCGTTGCAAGTTCGAGACCAGCCTGGGCTACAAAGTGAGCTCAAGGCCAGCCTGAACTGCATAGTGAGACCCTGTCTCAAAGAGATGGAAAAAAAAAAAGAAAGAACTGGAGGGGAGCTGGGCATGGTGACCACATCTATCATCCCAGCTCTTTAAGAGGCTGAGGCAGGAGGATTGTGACTTTAAGGCCAGGATGGGCCACTTGGGAAGACCCTGTCTCAAAAGTAAAGTTGGAGGTAAAGCTCATGGTTGAATACTTGCCTAGCAAGCATGAGGCCCTGGGTTCAATCTCCAGCACTGGGAAAAAAAGAAGAAGAAGAGGAACTAGAGAGAAACTGAGAGGCCACGTGACTTCTCGGCTCTTCTCTTGGATGGGTAAACTGAGGCCTGGAGGGAGGGCATGAGGAGTCACACACTCCAGGTATGCAGAGCAGTGGGGGTGGGTGGCTCCTCTCTACTTGTCCCTGCCCCCAGTAATTACTTCTAAGTTGGGAGCTTGGTGACCTTGGGAGTGAAGATAGCAGTGTCAATCCCTGAGGAGTTGTGAGGGTGCAGGGTGGGGAAGGTGGACCTTGGTCTGACGCGCCTCCAGGGCTTGGCCCCCCGGGAAATGGCCCAGGTGCTCCCCAGCATCCTTCCCACCTTAAGGACAGGTCCCCAGCCCTGTAGATGGAGCACTTTGGGTGAGAAACAAAGGCCTTTGGACTCGGTGACTAAAAGCTGCAGTGATGATGAAATAATCCTATTAGAACTGGGCAAATCCCAGGGGAGGGAAACCCAGAGTTCCCTTCTCCTTCTCTTCCTCTTCATCCTCTTCTCCTCCTCCTCACCTTCCTCCTCCTCCTCCAGCTCTTCCAGGTCATCTTTCCCCTCCTTCTCCTCCTTTGGGCAATAATTGATTTATTGAGATAATTCATATCCCATACAATCCACTCATTTAGTGTATATAATTAATTTTAGTAGAATTATAATTTTTAGCTTTAGGTTTTTGGTGTAGTCCCAGGACTGTTCAGCCATCACCACAATCAGTTTCAGAGTATTTTTCATCAACACCCCCCAAAGAAATGTTGTACCCATTAACAATCTCTGAGCTTCCCACTCCTCACTGCCAGCCCCTGGGCAACCCCTGACCTTTCTGATTATATTGATCTCCCTGATCCGGATGTTTCATATATATGGGGTCTTATAGAAAGCCTTATGGGGTCTTCGTGACTGGTTCTTTCATTTAGTGTATTTCCAGGTTCATCTGTGTTGCAGGATGTAATGGTACTTCATTCCTTTCTTATGGCTGAGTAATATTCCATTGAGGATAACACTACACAGTTTTTGTTTACTCATTGGTTGTTAGACATTTGGGTTGCTTTTATTTTTTTGTTTTGTGAATAATGCTGCTGCATACAAGTTTTGTATGGACATACGTTTTTAGTTCTCTTGGGGAAGAATTACTGAGATCATATGGTAATTCTGTTCAACCTTTCTGAAGAGTTGCCAGATTGTTTCCCAAGGTGGCCGTAGCACTTTCCATTCCCAACAGCAGTAAATGAGGTTTCTGGTTTCTGCGTATCTTTGCTAGTCCTTGCTATGTTTGTTCTCTCCTTCTCTTTCTTTCTTTCTTTCTTATTTTATTTTATTTTATTTTGTCTTTTTGAGACAAAGTCTCTCTATGCAGTTCAAAGTGACCTTGAGCTCACTTTGTAGCCCAGGCTGGTCTCGAACTCACAATGATTCTCCTGCCTCAGCCTCCCAAGTGCTGGGATTACATCTTTTTTTTTTTTTTATTTTAAAGAGAGAAGAAAAACCAAAAATGATACAGAATTTCAAAGCAAGATGACAGGAAATTAACAATGGTTATTATATTGCATATTGTTATCTTCAAAGTAGTTGCTCAGATTACCAGATATAGGCATGCAAAATTGATCAAGCAATATAAGCACTAACTGTGCCTATCAATGAACTAGTAGAAATTAGTAGTATAATTATCTTAGATATCTTGTGTATATATATATTTTTTTCCCCAATTTTCCCTTCCTTCTTTT
>NW_004955413.1:3979439-4002960 GCF_000276665.1 Chinchilla lanigera | reverse complement strand
TCTCTCTCCTTTTCTTCTTTCTTTTCTTTTTCTTTTTTTGAGACAGGGTCTCACTATGCAGTTCAGGCTGCCTTCAACGCACTTTGGAGCATAGGCTGGCCTGGAACTCACAGTGATCCTCTTGCCTCAGCCTCCCCAGTGCTGGGGTTACAGGTTTGCACCACTGCTCCTGGCCTTGTTTGTTTTCTGAGACAGACAAAAGCTTACATGTAACCCAGGCTGAGCTCAAACTCACAATCCTCCTGCCTCAGTCTCCCTAGGACTTGTATTATCTTCTTTTTATCTTAAAGGGTGTTTACTGGTTTTTCATTGTGGTTTAACCCTGTTGTTCTTACGCAACAGTTGTTCCCATTTTTCTTCTGAGGTTTAATTTTTGGCCACACATCGCATTTTACATGGTTGTAGCCTATTTGCTTTCCTGACTTTGCTTAATGTGTTAACATTTTTCTTGCTCCTACCCAGGACACATCAGGATAATGCTGCATAATGCTCTTGTTAAGTGGGGGCTCTGGGGTGTGGGGTGGAGAAGGCTGAGGCACACTCAGAACACAGGCACCTCTCTGTACACACAGGCTACTGCTACTATAAGCTCCAGGGGGCCTTCTCCTCTGACAGTCTGGGCTGCTTCAACAAATGCAGGAAGCCGTGCAGGTAAGCGCCCCCTGCTCCCAGGTCCAGGGTGGACAGTGGGCTGTGCGGCTGGGAGGATTCAAGACATGTAGCTAAACTTTTGAGTGGAAGAGCCCCAATCCATCACTAAGCACATTTTTAGCCAGGCGTGGGGTCCACTTGTAATACTACCACTTGGGAGGCTAAGGCAGGAAGATCACAAGTTTGAGGGCAGCCTGAGCTACATAGCGAGACTGTCTCAAAAACAAAAACCAAAACCAAGTGAAGTGCATTTCTTCATCCTCAGTGTGACCATCTACAAGTTATCTGCTGGTTACTCACGCTGGCCCTCGGCAACATCCCAGGTAAAGTGGGGAAGGGAGGAATGGGAGGTCCATGCACACTCATGTAACGTGTGACCTCATAGCCGCCCCCATCCTTTCCCAGGACTGGATCTTCCAGATGCTGTCCCTGCAGAACAATTACACCATCAACAACAAGAGGTCAGTCCTGCCTCACGGTAGTCCTGGGACAGGAATCCTTGGGAGGGAGGACAGGTCTGGGCAGAGGAATGGATTCAGCCAGTTGGAAGAGGGTCCAAGAAGTTAATGCTTTCTTCTTGCCTCTCCCCACCTCCCAAGAAATGGAGTAGCCAAACTGAACATCTTCTTCAAGGAGCTGAACTACAAGACCAATTCTGAGTCTCCCTCGGTCACGGTAGGGCCTGCCTCGCTGAGCCTGTGGCTCTCCTGGGGTCTCGCGGGGTCGGCCAGCTGGGAAAACAAGGGGTTGTCTGTGCGGCCAGAAGGGCTTGGGCCTCCATGAAAGAGGAGGGTGTGGCTGAGGGTGAGCAGAGAGGGCTGGAAGGAGGGGCTGGGGCTGGCGCATGAGGTCTTGGGGTACAGGGGAGGCACCTGTGTGCCGGATGGTGAGGAGGGGCCCAGACCTGCCCGGTTTCTGCCAGCCTCGCTGCCAGCTCTCTCGGCGATGCTGAGGCAGGGGCCCAGGGGTGGGGACACACAGGGTGCTGGCTTGGCTCCATCAGCGCCCCCTGCTGTATCCCTGCCCCCTCGCAGATGGTCACCCTCCTGTCCAACCTGGGCAGCCAGTGGAGCCTGTGGTTCGGCTCCTCTGTGCTGTCTGTGGTGGAGATGGCGGAGCTCATGTTCGACCTCCTGGTCATCACGTTCCTCATGCTGCTGCGGAGGTTCCGAAGCCGGTACTGGGCTCCAGGACGAGGGGCCAGAGCTGCCAGGGAGGTGGCCTGCACGCCCTCATCCTCCCTCCCTTTGCGCTTCTGTGCCCACTCTGCCTCCCCGACCTTGACAGCCCCTCCGCCCGCCTACGCCACCCTCAGTGCCTGCCCACCTCCGCAGGGCTCCGCGGGGGCCAGCTCGGCCACCAGTGCTCTGGGGGAGCCCTGAGAGTTGGCACCGAGGCTCCTCTGTGCCTGTGGTGCAGCGGGGAGGCTGGCTGGGCGAGGGGCGGCGGAGCGGCCCAAAGCTCCTGTGAGCGCAGGCAAGTCTCCCTTTCCCTTGGATCAGCGGAGCAGGACTTGGAGCTCTGGCAAGGAACTTCCCTAGGAAACAGCAGCAACCAGAACAAAACACAAACAAGGTGCACACAGAGCCTCGCCCAGGTCTCCTCTCCAGCAACCTTGAGCCAGCCCGAGATTGGCCTGGCCACACTGCCGTCCAGGGACACAGACACGTCTGCTCCTGTTCTTGAACTTGGGTGGGGAACCCCACCCAAAAGCCCCCTTTTTAGTTCTTGGGTAATTCCCCTTCCCTGACTCCTCAGGGCAATGGCTGGAACAGACCAGTTTAGTAAAGGTTTGGCCATTCCCAGCCATTCCCAGACTTCTCCGATTTCAGGCTTCCGGCCCTCACAGAGTCATAGTCCAGTGCCTCCGCTCTGAGCCCTTCACAGCTTTGCATGTTTGCTGAAGCAATTTCCTTAGCCTGGAAGTTTCCTCTGCCATCTCCTGGAGAGCTCCTATGCATCCCTCAGAACCCTGCTCAGACACCATTACTTCTATGAAAGCCTGTCTTCCGCAGAATCGATCACCCCCTCTCACCAGATGCCTATAACACACTATGACATCGACTGGAGCACTGGTGTAGCATTATACTTTTGTATTCATTTGTGTCTGCTCCCCTGACTACTGGCCAGGGACCAAGTTCTGTTCATTTACATGTTCTCTAGGTCTAGCCTGGCATCCTGCTTGGAGTAGGTAGGCAGGCACTCAATAAATGTTTGTTGAGGAAAACTGTGTCGTGGAGAGCTGGGTGGTTCCCCTGAAGTGGGTATGGAGTGGATACAAGCCCTGGAGTCACTGCCCACACTTCTGGGAAGTCTTAGGGTACAGGGAGGGGACAGACTCCTGTGCCCCTCCGCTCACCATGGAGGAGACCATTCTCTAGGAGCCATAGGAGAGACTGGAGTGATTCATCCGCCTATCTACAGGCAGAGTGTCTGCTCTGCGCTTATCCCGTTGATAGGCTGGAAGTGAGAGACCTGTGCTTCTCCTTTCAGGGACCCTGCTCCAGCGTGACGGGGACTACTCCACTTTCCCAGTGTCCCAGCTTCCTTTCCTACCCAGCTTTATTCGCCATTGAGCCTCTGCTCATTTGAACACCATACACCACTCATCTGCCCTTCTCCCTGTCAGCTCCTGTCTGGGGTTGATGAGATTCAGGCCAGTTTCTTCAGAAACCTCTGAGCCTGTGCAGGCTCGCTCACTCGGTGTCACAGAGCGCGTCTGCCCACTCTCAGAGGAGAAACAGGTCGAGGCCGGGTCAGGGATGTCCGAGGAAAGCCCAGCTTTTCGAGCTCCAGTCCCTCAGCCCACTCCAGCAGCAGACCTGGAACCGGAAGTGAATCTTTCTTGCTACCTTCAGGATGCTTCCTGTGCGGCTTTGGTCTCACTTTCACTCATTACACTCTCTCTGTCCCAAGGTCCAGAGGAGAAGCAGGATCTGAGGGAAAAGGACCAGGACCAAGTGAAGGGACGTAGGGATATAGGAAGGGTCATGACCTGGACCCTTGTGATGGCTTTGACTTCCCTTTCCGCGATTCTTGCTGAATGGGGGAAATGGCCGTCCCAGCCACCTCCTCCTTAGAGCCCTCAGGTGTGGCCGCCCTCAGCCGTGCCCCACCCTGTGCCCGTGCCCTTTGCCCTGGCAGGGGAGGAGAACCAGGTGGACATAGAGGGGTCTAGCAGGGATGAGTCTCCCTGGCTGCCTGTAAGTCCACCTGGAGCATCCCCAGCCCCAGCCCATCTGTGGGTTACCCCAAGGAGTTGGGTCAGGGCTCACGTCTCAGTTTCCTAATGAGGGTGGTGGGTGGAGTGGCTGGCCCAGGTTCATGCTTCTGACAGAACCAGCTGGGAACTGAGTCTCCAGCCTCCCTGGGAAGGGTGGAGCCCTGGATGACAAGGTTGGGTGAGCACCCATGTCAGCTGGACTCTGTCCAGTGTCCTTTCAGGTTCTGTGTGCATGTGTGTGTCTACGGGCGCTAAAGTGCCTGTGTGAGCCGTGAAGGGGGACAAGGTTCTGTTGATGTGAAGCTTTTTTCCTGTGTGGTACTGAGGATCAAACCTGGGCAGCTCTACCACTGAGCTATATCCCCAGTCCTTTTCAGTTTTAATTTTTGAGACAGTCTCACTATATTGGCCAGATTGGCCTGGGACTTTTGATACTCCTGTCTCAGCCTTCCCAGTAGGAGGGATTACAGACTTGTGCTACCACAACCAGCTCTCAAGCTCTTCATCATTGGCTCCCCAAGCCCAGCAGCCAACCCTGTCATCACTATCCCGGCCCTCTTCTGTTTTTCCATCTCTTCCCCAATCCAGCCACACCATCATTTTTTCTACTCTTGGAGGGACTATGGCCTCCTCAAGGTAATACCTAGGTTTTTGGGCTTGTTTTGGTAATGGGTATTGAACCCATTACCAATACCCATTTGGTAATGGGTGTTGTGTATCCTCGGCAAGTGCTCTACCACTGAGATACACCCTCAGCCCCAAGCAAGTTACCTTTTCATATCCCTAGATCTATCTACTTCTTACCACCTTCTCTTCTATTTATTTTTAAAATTCTGTTGAACAATTTAATACTACATGTGTCAAAGCTTTAAACTTAGTAAATCAGCATTTAATCTTAAATCATGAAGAGAATTCTTTTGTCTTGGGCTGTGCATAATAACTTTGGCAGCCTGTACAGACTATGCTAAAGTCTTTGTAACACTAAAAATGAACATGAAAGTTGTTATTAATATGAACTACTAATATTGCTAGGGCTTGTAGAATGTTTAATGTGTGGCAAAAACTTGCTAAATACTTTATCTGCACTTAATTATCAAATCAGCTCTGTGAGAGGTACTAGCATGTTAGCACATTTCCCATTTCATCTGTCATCTGTATCTATCTATCTTCAGTGCTGGGTGGATGCCAAAGCCTGGTGCTTGGAAGGTAAAGGCTGTGCCACTGAGCTATACCCCCTAGGCCTCTCTGTTTTTTTAGATGAGGAGCCTGAGGTTCTCCCAGCTTATTCACAGGACACACTGGCTAGTCTGACCCCCGACTTTATTTTAATAATCGTGCTTCTTCCAGAGCTCTGTCTGGGGTCCACTCCTCCCTCCCCCAGGGCTTTCATGTAGTGAGTCCCTTCCTCTGCAAGTCCAGTTCCCATATCCCTGGGTTGTCAGAAGTTGCTGGGTGGACCAGACTGGAGTCAGCCCCTAGGGCAGCGCACCTAGGCCCAGTTACCTAGTTATTCACGACCTAGATCTACTGATCTACCAATAGGGGTGCTGGAAATCACAGAAGGGAGACCAAGAGCCAGGAGTGGGCTTGGGGCTGGAGGTCAGCTGTGGATTAAAGGGAGAAGGGACTGGGAGCTCTGGTTCCAAGTGACGAAGCCCTAGGACCTTGCTCCTCTGGCCTCCCTGCTTTTCTCACACCTCAGTCCATGAAAGACTTGAGTTTGGGCTGGGTACAGGGCCGGTCACTGGGTGAATGTTGTGCCTGTATTGTGGAATTCGCTTGGGAGAAAACTTGCTCAAACAGAGATGCCATAGATGCCCATCTATAACAGGGGTCCAGCTCCAAGGGACAGAGGGAAAAGTGGCTGGGTGTCTCTCTTAGATGGACTGGGAGCTAGGAATTGGGGGTTCTCTGGTGGCTCTGCCTCCCAATGTGCTGGGCGTCTCTAAAGCCAGAAGGTTGTAGTAAATTATCTCTAGGCTCAGTGCACATGAGTGCAACTGAATATTTGAGGAAAGGATGCTGGGATGTTCTGGCAGCAGCCTCAGAGATACCCGTGTTTTCAAGGCGCCTTCACGGATGTGGTCTCACTGATCTTCCCAGCATCGCTTTCCTCACATAGGTGGGCACACATGTGCTTCCCCACTTAATAAATGAGGCTCAGGTGCGTGTTTGCCTGATGTCCCAGGATTGGTGGCAGTGTCAGGATGCCAGCCACCGTCACCTGCCAGATGAGAGCCAGAAGGAGGGGGCTGAGGGTCAAGGTCCCAGGCAGGGCAGAAAACTAGGCTTACGACTCATGCTGAGGAGAACTCTTGAGTACAGGGAAGGACCACTGAGGGATACCGAGTACTGTCGTTACCCTGTGTGACAGCCGCTCCTCTGTCCTGTCTCAGTAAACCCTCCAGAGGCCCTTTGAGAGACGCTATTTTCATTTCAAAAATTGGAAAATGGGCTCAAAGAGGTAGGATTATGTGTTTGGGCTCACCCAGCTAAAAAGTGGAGGATTCTGAACTGGAACACAGTAAGTTTGACTCCACAACTCTAGGTCTTCCCATTGTTTTTCCACCTGGGAAAGGCCAGTGATGGGCTGGTTTTCCATCTGGAAAATGCCCCGTGGTGTTCCAGGGGAGTGGTGGGATTTGTGAGCTGGGGGCACAGGCCCCTGGGTGCTGGTGGCACAGCCTGGGACGCTGCAAAGCGCTGAAGGCCTTCGCCCCTCCCCCTCCGCCTCCCTCCGCCTCCAGCCTCCTCCCCAGCTCTTCCTGTCTGTGCTCTTGCAACACCGCCCTCGCTGCTGCTCTCCCTTCCCTCCCACCCTCTCTCGCCTTAGTTTTCTCAGAGTGTTCAGACTCGGGCTTCAGTTCTGGCCTCTGGGGTTTGAGGACTGTGGGATGGGGCGGTGATCTCCATCCTGGTCTCAACGCTGCGTGCCCCTTCCTCCAACCCGAGGCCCCGAGGCGCCGAGGCTCCCGGGACCTTCTGGTCAGAGCAACTTTGGACACCACTGCCACCGCAGCAGTCCCGAGCCCCAATGGGGGAGTGAGAGGCCCCGCTGGCCGGATATGGGCCTCCCCACTGTGTCTGGCCTGCTGCTGCTGCTGGTGAGAGGGGAGAAGGAGAGGGCTGGTGGGGCCGGAGCCCGCTGGCAGGAGGGGGCCCTTCCCAGGAAGGGGAGACTTTCCTGCCTTGGCCTGTTCCTGCTGCCACCCTCGGGCCTGCTGGGACTAAACTCAGGCCCTGGCAGGCAGCTTTCCTGGTCACCCAGCCCAGGAGAAGGCAGCTGCCCTGAGCCGTCTGAAGAGGAGAAAGTGAAAGCCCCGGCTCCTGACAGCGGAGCAAGTTTGTCCTGGCCTGACCAGGCCTTGTGTGGGACCCTGGGGGCAGGCCACAGGCCTGTGTGGGGTAGGGGTGGGGATTTGGCAGGGGAAGAAGAGGCGCCTCAGAAGAGAGGCCAGGGCTCTGGGCAAGTAGACCATCCCGTTCTGTTCCGTCCGGCCCAGGAGGCTGGCCCCGGAGTTTGCCGGCTGTGGGGACCTGTGGAATCTGCCTGGGCAACCCTGTTAGAGAGCCGACTTGTGAAATGGGGAAACCAAGTCCAGGAAGGGGACAAGCTGGTGGGGTAGGTTTGGGGAGCTGTGTGATGGGGTACCTGGGAATGGAATGGGAAAGAGGACAGGGGCAGGACAGTCAGGTGGACAGGGCCTTTGCCATAGGAGCTTCTTTTTGCTTTTCCACCCCAGGCTCTGGTTTCCATATAGGTTGCCTCTGTTGGACTAACTATGCTGCCCAGGTCGCTAGCACCTCCGCCGCCTGGTCAGTGTCCCTGAGCTGGCTTCCCCACCCCCCAGACCTAAACAACAATCACTTGGTTTCTTACTCCACAGTTCAATTTGGGGAAGTTGGGAGCAAGTTGTTTTCGTCACTGGAAAATGTCCCTTTCTCTGACCTTAGCTTGTTTTAATGTGCTTTGACATTCCTCATGTCCTGGGGTCATCTTCATCACATACCCAGAGCCCCTCACCTGTCTAGTCAGGTGGACTTGCTGCTTGTGTGGGCAACCTCTTCCAGGTTGCTGGCCTTCCCTGGGCCAGGAACAATGGCCTCCCTGCCTGCCCTCTCCTCAGTGTCTTACATCTGTCCTTCCCACCATCCCTTCCTTTCCAGTCTGTCTCCTGAGCGCCTTTTGAGCCCCTTTCTATCCAGTCCCCTCCCTTTGCTCTAGTCCTACGTTTCTAGACCCCCACCTGCCTCTACAATGGTCTTGCTCTGTCCTCCTCCCTCCTCCTATCCCCCAGGCCCACCCACTCTCCCCTTCCAGAGACTTCCTTCCCTCCCCCTCACTGTCTAGCTGCCAGGTCCTCTTCATTCTGCTCTCTCTGTAGTTGCAGATCACCTGACTCCTTCACATCTTAGCTGAATGAATTAGGCAGGTTCTGTGACCCCTTCATGCCTTAATTTCTTTATCTCTAAAATGGGCATAGTGGTCACTACCTCCTAGTGTGAGTTTAAGATTAAATAGATGGGTACATGTGAAGTATGTATTCGGTTCATCAAGCATATACTCTGCTAAACTCTGTTTTAGGTGCTGGGATTACAGTGGTGAATGAAACTTCTGTTTTCTAGTTTAGGGCCTAGTAGGGGAAATAGGGTAAAGCAGGGAGAAAACACACAGCAAACACGTGGCTTTTATAGTGATGTTGTTAGGAGTATTTATTGTCCTTATTCTCTGGGAAGCTTAGAGTAAATGAAGGTACCTGGTGGGGGCTGCTGGAGCCAGGTGTGGCTGTCATCCTATGACGGAAGCCAGCCTGGAGCCAGGGGGACAGGGGACAGGTGAGGTCTGCAGAGGACTTCACAGTTTCTCACCATTCAACAGAGAATGTGAGTGTGGTGTGTATAGGGGGCGTGCGAGTGGGAGGTGCTGGGGGGCCGAGGGGATGGCAAAGACAGGACTGTGTGTGGCAAAGTGAGCTGAGTTTCTATATGATCCAAGATGGCTCACAGTGAAAAGGCATTTCAGAAACACTTGGAGAAAAGACTGCTGATGGCTTGTGGTCCTGCAGCATGGGAGGCGGAACAGGGAAGGGGACTGGCCTTGGTCCAGCTGCCTTGTTTTGCTCAGTGGATTTCAGCCTCAGGAGCTGACTCAGATGCCCTTCCTTCGATGTGGGCCAGGCACCCCTGCACAGGTCCAGGGCTTGCGGTGGGTGTCTCTGACCTATCCAGAGCTCTTCAAAGCATGAACTGGCCATTACCCATCCTGCCATTCCCAGCACCCAGGTGGGGCCTGGCCTGGCTAGAGACTGTGTCCCTGAACTATTGTTGAGTAAACAAAAGAACAAGGGATTGGTCTGATGGGTGAGGGAGGGAAAGGCCCCTAGAAAAGTAGGTTTGGAGCTGACATCTGAAATCACTTTCTCGCCAGGTGGCTAGGAAGGAAGGAGGCAGAGGAGCTGGGAGACTGGTTTGGGGGGAGGCAGAGGAATGGACATATGGGATTTTGTTGAGGAGTGGTAGGGACATGAGCTGAACACCTTAGCTGGGATGACCATTGTGAAGGACAGTGAGGATGGGAACATTGGGGTGAGTGTGGAAGATTGAAAAAAGAATCTTGAGTATGGATTCAGGTGGAGGAATTCTTTTCCTTTCCCTTCCTTTCCTTTCCCTTCCCTTCTTCCCTTCCTCTTTCCTCCCTCCCTCCTTCCTTCTTCCCTTCTTTCCCGCCTTCCTTCGTTATTCCCCAAGCCCACTCTGCCTGGACTGAGTCCTACAGCAGTGAGGGCTCTCCGGGGCACACATTCGGGAAAGGAGTACCCTGTGGAGATGTTGTTTGAAGTCAGGCCTGAAGGTGGAAAGGAGGATTCCCACACAGCCCTGTGCAAGCTGCAACATGCGTGCAGATGAAGTATGTGGGGAGCTGGGGGAGGCGCCTATAATCCCAACTACTTGGGAGGATGAGGCCAAAGAATGGCTTGAGCTCAGGAGTTTAAGGCCAGCCTGGGCACCATAGTTGGATCCTGTCTCAAAAAAGAAAAAAGAAGGTGGGTAGAGTGGATTGGGGTAGGAAAGAGGAAGACAGTTACAGTAATAAACAATCCAGGTGTGAGACAACCAAGAGAAGGGAGAGCACAGAGAGATCACAGAGGAAGGACTGGCAAGATGAACTGACAGCATGGGGCAGGGCTGGGGATGGGGTCATGAGCTGTGGCAAAGGTCTTGGTGCTGATGCCTAGAAGTTAGAGGTGTGACTTTCGTCTACACAAGGAGAGGAATGAATTCAATTCTGGGCACCCTAAGTGTTGAGGAAAGGCCAGGTGAAAGTGCAGGTCCAGCCACCTGGAGCAAAGGGTCTCAACCTTTCTCTTCCTCCGTATTGCTGGAGTGGCTGCACTCACTTGCCAGTGGTCTCAGAAAAAGAGTGAAGCCGGGCGTGGTGGCACACATCTGTAATTCCAGCACTTGGGAGGCTGAGGCAGGAGGATTGTTGTGAGTTCGAGACCAGCCTGGGCTACAAAGTGAGCTCAAGGCCAGCCTGAACTACACAGCAAGACCCTGTCTCAAAAAGACAAAAGAAAGAGGAATGTGTGCTCTGTTGCATGTGCATGTGGAGGAGGGGCATGGTTGGAAACTTCAGAGATAAATGTATTCCTGTGGGGGTTGCTGCCTCTCACCTCCCTGTGAAGGCATCGCTGGCCTCACCTGGAAGACAGATCATAAACTCATCTTCATGTGTCCTTCCCATTCTGCAGGCCTGGCTTTGGGTAGGTAGGAGGATAAGACTAGGTCTGACCAATAATCTCTGTGATGTCTCATCTCACAGGGCTTGTGGTCTGTCAGGGAGATCTTATCTACTTATCTGAAACAATCATATTATGATAAAAGCCCAAAGTAGACACAGTCAGTTTATTCAACACCAATGCCGAGTGTCCGATGAGCTCTGGTCTAGGAGCCGGGAGCTATTGGTGGAGGGGTTCACGGGCAGGAGGGGGACTTCAGCAGGCCCTGGGAGTAGTGGCTGCTATTTGGGCTCCCCTGAGGTTGTGACATGCAATGGAACAAACACATTTTAATTTAACAAACTCAGTGCTGCGGGGGAAGGACACAGCAAAGCGGGTCTCTGAAGGAGGTGGCTGGGTTGGGGTTAGACCACAGGGTCCATGTCCGCTTCTTTGCCCCCCTCTGCACCCTCTACACAGGAAGTCACACTTCAGCTTAAAGCCTCTCCAGGCGGAAGTTGTAGGGGAGTTGGAGAGGTGCTGGGCCACCCCCTCAGCTGTCTCTCCATAGACACCCCCTGCTTCCTGCCCTTCCTCAGCACCCCATGAGAGAAGCCCTCAGGTTGGGGTTGGCCCTCGGCGCGCACCTCTGCTTCTGCTCTTGATCACACCACGTGACTGCTGAGGAGGGGGTTCTGGCGCTGATCAGCTGTGCTCACTGTTGGGGAGCCCGAGGGCCCCGGCACTGTGGGAGTCAGAGAGGGCTGGCCTGGGAGCCCTGCTGTGGGCAGTGGATCTGGAGGAGTGCTGTTCCCACTCCTGCCTGCTCCCTTATTCCTGGAAGTGGATGTCCAGACTCTATATTTTTCCTGTGCAGCCAGTTGGCTTGGGGAGGAACTGTGGGGCCACAGAACTGGCCCTGATTCCCAAGGATTGTCCTTGGACCCAGGGAAGCCCCCAAACCTGATGCAACTCCCCAGACCCAGCAGGCTGTGGGAATGTGGTGAACCCAGGGTGGGAGGGCAGCCTCGCTTTTGCTTCCTGCTGGAACTGGGGAGTGTCAAGGGGCTGGTTCCAGAGCCCAGGGACAGGGAATGGGTTTATCTGCTGGAGCAGGACCAGGGAGTGGCCAAGTCCAAAGGAAGGATGCCGAGGGCAGGGAGATCTGAGCCGTCCTCCAGAGGGGCAGCTCCTGACCTGATGGGAGGAAGCCAGGGGTCAGGGAGACTTCCCTTTGGGATGGAGTAGGAGAGGGAGGCATTTCCCGAAATCTGTGGGCCAAGCGGGGCAGGGGTCCATTGCTGGACTCTTTGGAGGGGGAGAGGGGGTGAAAAGGGGCTCTGAATAGGGGTGGGAGGGAGAAGGATCAGATGGGGTCCCACTTGCTAGCTGGGCTCCCACTTGCTGGCTGGGCCCTTTCTTCTGCTGACTCATGACCTTTGAGGAGCTGGGGAAGCTGCTAGTTCCCTCTCCTCTCCTCTAGATCCCCTCCCTCTGGCCTGAGTCACCGGGGCGGAGCTGCTGGGAAAAGATTTTCCCTTTCCCGGATCTGATTTAACCCCCAAAGTTCTGGAGAAGGAGGGACAGGAGTGTGCGGCCTGGGAAAGCCTGTCTCCCCAGCTCCCTCTAGGGAAGCTCCCCCTCACCCCTCCAAGGCTGCCCCACTGGAGCCCCAGCCCTCCTCCTGACTGGGTCTGCCTGTTGGCTTTGCCCTCAGTGCCCTGGTGGCTTCCCAGATGCTAATGATCTTAGGTGCGCCAAGCTCTTCTTCAGGGAAAGAAACCGCTCATTTGGGGTTGGGAAGCTCTTCCCATAACCAGCCCTTCCTGTTGCCCTGGAAGGCACTGTCCTGAGTGGAGGGGGGCACCCGGCTACAGGGGCTGCTGCTGGGCTTTTGTGAGTGGCAAGTGGCATTCCAGGTTTGTGGCAGAGGCATGGGCTTCCGGACCCGTGCAGCTGCTGCAGTCGCAGCTCCCAGCTCCCCGCGAATGACCAGCTGTGACCTGCCTGCCATTTTATTTTATTTTTTTGTCTTTTTGAGACAGGGTCTCGATATGCAGTTCAGGCTGGTCTTGAACTCACTTTGTAGCCCAGGCTGGCCTCGAACTCGCAGTGTTGCCTGCCATTTTAAAAACTGGAGCTGTGAAGAGTTCTTCTCCTGGGCTGGGGTTTCTGTGATCAGATAGGTCTATTGCTCCCCAGTGTTTGACATTCTTGGAGGACACTTCTATCTTTACATAAAGTTACTCATAGAAGAGAGGAGAAATAATGAAGACCCAGGGAGAAGCAGAATCCAGCTGAGAGAGATCAAAGAGCAAAATCTGAAAATAGGAGCTAAATACTGACTTCTGGCTTTTTTTTTCTTGAAACTGAAGCCAGAAACAGGAAAGCTCCTCAGCTCCTGTGGGTTTGGCTCAAGACTATACAGCCAGCCTCCCAGAGTGTGTTTCTGTGCAAAGGGCGCCGGGACTCCCTGGCACACCCTCAGCTCCTGACCTGTTGGCCCACCTCTAGCCTGCTCTAGTTGCCTGTGACCCACAAGCCCTTGCTCTTTCCTGGCTTCCCAAGCTTTCCCACTCCTCCCCCATGCCTGACCCCTCAATTTTTGCTCTGACACCCGCCCCGTCTGTCTTTGCCAACCTGGGGTATGTGTGTAAACCTACCAGCATAAGGACAGGGGCAGGGAGTGTGAGGACAGCGTCCTAAGAAGGGTTTACCATAAATGTATAAAGAAATTCTCCCTTTTGCTTCTGCCCACTTCTCAGAAGTAGTGGTCAGGGGACACCACTTCCCTCCATGCCCATCTGATATTTTAAAAATACTTTCTGGTGTAGAACATAATCCAGGAGAGTTTATGGAATCTAACCATTCACCTCTGTGAATAGTTATTACACGAATGCCCAGGGAACCCCACACCAGCTGGAGAAATGCCTTCCCCCATCTTTAGGGTTTCCTCTCAGGAGAAAGGGCCATCGTCAAAGTAAACTGCCAGTTTCCCATCCAGAAGCCATCCTCTGGATTGGGGGTGTACAGTGTCTCACAGTAGACTGTGTGTTCAGCATGCACACACTGTGTCCTACACCAGAAAGTATGCCTCTGGTTCCATCCTCAGTACCGTGAGCAACAGCAGCAAGAACCGTAAAGCATTCCTTGAATATCTGCTCTGTCTCCAGCACTGGGGGCTGCAGGGGGCACTGTCCGGGTACAGCAAGGCTAGGCTTGGGGCCCACGACCCTTGGATTGAAGGAACAAGAATCAGCACATGGGACCATTAGAAGCTAAGCAGTGTACAGCTAAGGGAGGAGGCTGGAGCAGGGTCCTGAACTCAGAGGTGTTGGGGTGCTGCCACCCAGCCCCCCATGCCTGCCTCTCCTAATGGTATTCTCTTTCCTCTGATTTCCCCCAGGTGCTCCTGGCTCTGCTGGTGGGGATACACACATCAGGTGTCATTGGCCTGGTCCCTCCCTTTGGGAATCGGGAGAAGAGGGATAGTCTGTGTCCCCAGGGAAAATACAGCCACCCTAAAAATAACTCCATCTGCTGCACCAAGTGCCACAAAGGTAGGCAGAAGTGGTGACGGTGAGTCTCCCAGCTGTGGGGCCTGGAGTTTTTGTCTGCTTATTCCAGATATTCTAGGATTGAGGTCCCTGCTCCCAAGCCTCTCCCCCATCGCTGTGTTTTCTCCCTCCTTCTTCGCCTAGGGAGTTCAGGGAAGTGGCCCTGGCTGGTCTCCTCAGCACAAGGCTCTTTTCTCGGGTTCTCCACAGCAGCCTAACCCTGACATCCTGTTGTTCATAGGGACCTACTTGTACAATGACTGTCCAGGCCCAGGGCTAGACACAGACTGCAGGGAGTGTGAAAATGGCACCTTCACCTCCTCTGAGAACTTCCACCGGGAGTGCTTCGGCTGTTCCCATTGTCGGGAAGGTCAGTCTCCGGGCAGCGCTGGGCTCTGGAAGTAGGTGTGGTCCTGGCGCTGTGGCTACAGAGGCACCCGTGTGCTGCTGGGAGATCTGTGAATTGGTGCTGGTGGTGCAGGCAGGATGTGTGTGCACGGGTGTGAGTATGAGTTGCAGAGACAGACATGCATGGGAGGGATGTCAAGAAGGGATGCAGAAGCCAGTGACAGTGGTGCATGCTTGTAATCTCAGCTACTTGGAGGCTGAGGCAGGAGGGCTGTGAGCTCCAGGCCAGCCTGGGAAGATTAGGGACTAAGTGAGGCTCTATCACAAAATAAAAACTACAAAGGGCTGGGGTGTGGCTCAGCGGTGGAGCACTCTGGGCTCAGTTCCCAGTACTGCAGGGAAAGGGGAAGTAGAGTTAATCTGGGAAAGCAACGAAGGAGGCACACTCACTTTCTTCTTACCAGAACTGTTCCAGGTGGAGCTTAGTTCCTGCACAGTGGATCGGGACACCGTGTGTGGCTGCAGGAAGAACCAGTTCCGGGCCTATTTTGGTGAAAAACATTTCCAGTGCATCAACTGCAGCCTCTGCCTCAATGGCACTGTGACTATCCCCTGTGAGCACAGCAGGCCCACGCCCATGCCCTCTCCCCACCCCACCCCACGGCCAGCCCAGCCCAGAAGGAAGGGCGCCACCTTTTGCACCTTTCCCAGGAAGAGGCTCTTCCTCTCCTTCCTCTCTGCTCCCACGGTCTGCCCACCCCATCCTGCCCCTCTGCCTGCCTCTGGTTCTGGGGTACAGGGTGCATGTCCTTTAGCATGTGGCGCTTCTACCCACAGGCCAGGAGAAACAGAACACCGTGTGCACCTGCCACACAGGCTTCTTTCTAAGAGGGAGCGAGTGTGTCTCCTGCAGCAAGTGAGTATCTATCCGCCAGGTGCTGGCATGGGACGGGGTATGAGGTGCCCTGGGGAGGGGTGGTGGTAGCTGAGAACTAGGAGCAAGGCAAGGGAGATCTTCAGAGTGTTCAGGCTCTCACTGGCTGGCTGAGTGGGTGGTAGCCCAAGGCTATAATCCCAGCGCTGTAGGAGGCTGAGGCAGGAAGATTGCAAATTTGAGCCTAGCCTGATCAAGTGAGTGACTTAACAAGACCTTGTCTCAAAATGAAAAAGGGCTGGGTGCGAAGGCCCTGGGCTTAATCGCTAGCACTGAAAGATAAAAAAAAAAAAAAAAAATTTAAAATGATGCTCGGTAATTCTTTCCTTCCCTCTTCCCCACATGGTCCTCAAATTTTAAAAAGCATTTGGGAATAGAAGCTCATACTCAAGACTTGGAACCTTTTCAACTCAGGCTTTCGGGCCCTTGGTCAACGAGTGCTACTAGTGTTTGTCGAGTCTAGGGTGCTCACATCCATGCTTGTGAAATCAGACTGTCTTACAGTTGATGATATATCATGGCTTAGTTGGCAGTGCTGTGCACACATGTGTGCATGTGCGTGCACGTGTGTATGGTATGTAAAGAATGGTGCTGCATGTTATTGTGTATCTTAAGGTCACTGCAGTATGCCCCCCCATGTCCTTGACCAGGCCCCCACAAAGCCTGTTCCAGCACAGTCACTTGCACAAAAGAAACTCGGAAGGTTCTCAGAGGTGAACTGACCTGTGTTTAAACCCCAGGCTAGCTGCTTACTGATTGTGTGACCTTGGCAAGTTATTAAGATCTCTGAGCCTTAACTTAGGTACAGAGCAGTGATGCTCAGGGTATAGCTCAGTGGTAGGGCATTTGCCTAGCACGTGGGAGGGCCTGGGTTGAATTCTCCAGCACTGTAAAAAGTGTCTGACACAACCCTATTTTCCACGTTTTCCACTAAGTTTCATCTCTTCTTGAAAGAGCTCTTACATCTATCCCACTTGGTGTCACCATGAGTTTATGAGGTGGCAGAAGTGCCCCTCTCTGCTTTTGGATTCTGCAGAGGACTTCCCTGCAATGCCCAGGGGTGCTCCCAGTAGGGGAAGATGTGCTGTTCTATAGAAGGCTTTCACATGTATACCAGACCCCACCCTCCAAGTCACATACTGTAACTAGCCATATCATTTGAGAAAAACCCCTTTAACATCTTCTGTTAGTCTTCAGCTGCTTTGACAAAACTGGGATAATCAGTTTATAAGGAAGAAAAAACTGATTTAGGTTCACAGTTTCTGAGTGTTCACTCCATGGTTGGTTGGCTGTGTTTTTGGGCCTGTGGTGAGGCAGCACATCATGTTGGGAATGCAGGGTGGAACAAAACTGCTCACTTTATGGTGGGTGGGAAGCAAAGAGAGAAGACGCCAGGGTCCTGACATCTCAGAGAACACATCCCAAATCACCTAACTTCCTCTCATGAGTCTGCACCTCCTAAAAGTTCCACCACCCCGCAATGGCACCACAGGCTGGGAACCAAGCCTATAACACATGATCCCTTTGAGGACATTCCAGGTCCAAAGCATAGCACCCCTCTGTGCCACAATCTCATCTGTAAAACAAGGATAAAAACTCAAAAACAGTTACCATTTATTGAGCACTTAGTATGTCAAGCATAATTATTTAAGTCCTCAAGACTGAGGTGAGGGCTGGGGATTTAGCTCAGCGGCAAAAGCGCCTGCCTGGCAAGCGCAAGGTCGTGAGTTCGGTTCCCGGTACCGGAGAAAAAACAAAAAAAACAAACAAACAAACAAAAAAAAGACTGAGGTGAGTATGACCCCTCAACCCTGAGGCTTAGAGGTGAAATGGCTTACTTAGAGCACACTGTTAGCCATTCAATAGGCTGGAATTTTTTTTTTTTTTTTTTGTACTAGGAATTGAATTCAGAACCTTGTGCATGCCAGGCAGGCGCTTGTGCTGCTGAGCTGTATCCCTGGCCTTGGGCTAGAATTTATACTTGACTGATTTTTTGTTTGGTTTTGTGATGATGCTGGGGATTGAATCTAGGACCTTGTGAGTGCTAGGCTGTCACTCTACTACTAAGCTATATCTCCGGCCCTATGGTCTTGATTGCTTTTAACTTGTTTTCAACACAGCTTTTTCAAAATCCCTTCTACGCTGGGCATAGTGGTGCATGCCTGTAATCCCAGAATTTGGGAGACTGAGACAGGAGGATTGCTGTGAGTTTGAGTCCAGCCTGGGCTAGATAGTTCAAGGCCTCTAGTGTAAAACCTGAAAGAGTTAATTTAAACTCGGAGGTATGATAGACATTGTGAAATGATAGGAAAACACTCAAGGGTAAAGGGCAACTGGGATGTGGGAAAAGAGAAGGGAAAGAAGGAGAAATTTTGTGGGTATACAGGATAGTTAACATAGTTGTTCTACTGTCTTCTATTTCTTTGCTGAAAGAAACTGTCAATGCTTGATTGATCAATATTGCATGTCTCTATCTGTTTTCATGAGAAACCACTTTGAAGATATCAATATGTAATACAACAAGTATTGTTAATTTCCTACCACTTTGTTTGTAACTCTGTACTGTTCTTTTGCTATTTTGTAAAAGGTTGTCTGTCTGTTAATGTTTTCCTCCTTTTATTTTTAAAATAAAAAAAAGGCCTGCCTGAACTACATCGTGAGACCCTGTCTCAAAAAACAAAAACAAAAGATCCCTTCTAATTCTAAAATTACATGATTCTGATTAATTATGTTTCATTCTTCTGCATTCATTCTTAATGTAGGTCAAATTCCATTAGATTAAGAGGTGGCAGAACTATTTTATTTATTTATTTAGCAAAACTCTTTTACAGCAAAGAGTTTCCAACAATCTCTCTCTGTGTTTTCTTTTGTGTTCCTCTAAGTGATGCGGCCTCTGTTCACCAGTGCTCTCTTCTTTCAGATGTAAGCAAGACTCTGAGTGCACAAAAGTGTGCCCGAGTGCCGTAATTAAGCCTCTGCAGGACTCAGGTGAGAAGTGCCCTGGAGCCTGTGCCCACCTGCCCGCACTCTCCTTCCTCTTTAGGTTCCCTCCCACCCATCCCTGCTGCCCCCGCCTCATGAGATCTACTTCTGTCTCCAGGTACCACGGTGCTGTTGCCCCTGGTGATCTTCTTTGGCCTTTGCCTTTTAGTCTTCCTCTTCATCAGTTTAATGTGCCGCTACCCGCGGTGGAAACCCAAGCTCTACTCCATTGGTGAGGAGAGACCTGGGGAGGGCACAGGAGGCTGGGTGGGAAAGATGGAGGGGCGGGGAGTGTCTCAGCAGGAGCTGGCCCTCCATGGCTGGTGGGAGGTCAGGCTGCTTCAGTAGTTCTCGTCCCTTGGGCCTCATAGGCCCTGAAGCATGTCACCACAAGTCCCCATGGCAACCCCAGTACAGGGTGAGGGACGAGAGGGGAAGTGAAATTTATGACACTTTGTTTCTTTTTTCTCAGTGTGTGGGAAATCAGCACCGGAGAAAGAGGTGAGGAAACCAGGGCCTATACCCAAATGTCCTTGTCTGCTCTTTACGATCTCCTCCCGTCCAAATACCCTGCACCACTGCGGTCCTTTACTTCCATCCCACCTAGCCCCTGGCTAGAATAAAGAGGGCTTTTCGCCTTCCTCGTACTAATGCGGTGTCTTTTCTTTCAGGGCGAGCTTGAAGGAATTACTACCAAGCCCCTAACCTCGACCCTGGGATTCAGCCCCATCCCCACCTCCAGCCTCCCCTCCAGCTCCACCTTCACTCCCCGGCCCAGGCCCAACTTCAGGGACGCGGCACCCTACAGGGAGGTGGCCCCACCATCCCTGGAGACTGAGCCCATCTTCTCCCCTGTGCTCACCTCTGCGCCCATCCGCTCCGATGGCCACAAGAGGGAGGACAGCGTCCCCGCGCAGGTCTCGGGTGGTGAGTGTGAACGCTGGCGGGCCGGGCCACGCCCAGTGGAGGCCTCGTCCCTGGCAGCCGAGCCCGTGACACTGTACGCTGTGGTGGACGGCGTGCCTCCGACCCGCTGGAAGGAGTTCATGCGGCGCCTGGGGCTGAGCGAGCATGAGATGGAGCGGCTGGAGCTGCAGAACGGGCGCTGCCTGCGCGAGGCGCAATACAGCATGCTGGCGGCCTGGCGGCAGCACACACCAAGACGCGAGGCCACGCTGGACCTGTTGGGCCGCGTGCTGTGCGACATGGACCTCCGGGGTTGCCTGGAGGACATCCAGGAGGCGCTGCGCGGCCCCGCCTCCCTGCTGCCCGCACCCTACCTTTCCCGATGAGGCCACGCCCATGGCCCACCCCTCTTGGTCCCGCCTGCCGGAGGGAGGCCACACACCCCTCGCCTCCCGGGTAAGGCCCCGCCCCACGCCCGGCCTCAGTCCTGGACACTTTCTTTGGGACATCACGCTAAGACCGTCGCTCACTAGGTGCCCTGTGGGCTGGTCCCCCCCTCGCCCCCGCGAGGAAGATCTTGGAGGAACAGGCACGAGCTGGCCACTTAATTGGTGCTACCCTCTCAGCGGGTGGACATAGTCTTTTCTCAGCTACCTGCCACCGCGCTGGAGCCTGCGGTGTGTGCAGGCAGTGGGGCGTGGGTCTGCTCACTGCTGGCTGTGTGTGAGGGCGGAGAAAGGAGCACTATGCCTCAGGCGCGTTTTGGGTGTGGAGGGCTCAGCAAGGCTGCTTGGGGACCCTGCGTGGTTCCGGGGCCTTTTTCACAGTAGCTAAGTAATCTTTGTCTCAGTCTTATCACACTAATGGAAACAGCCTGGATTGCCCTCAGGCAGGAGCGAGCACAGAGCATTGGGCCTCCAGCTGGAGCTGTGGACTTCTGTAAATACACTAAAACTCTGAAATTAAACTTCTTCTTCTGGTGGGGTATTCTGGGGGTAGAGGCTGGGGCGAGACTGGGATTCTGGGGTGGCACAAAGCAGACCCCCTTCACCACCCAGCAGCTGGTGGAGTAGCCTGTGCTCCTGTGACCGCGCACCCAGGATCCCTCTCCTCATCCGCGTCTACCGCTGACCAAGCCATCATTCTTTTTGAGACAGGGTCTCGATATGCATTTCAGGCTGGCCTTGAGTTCACTTTGAAGCCCAGGTTGGTCTTGAACTCGAAACGATCCTCCTGCCTCAGCCTCCTGAGTGCTGGGATTACAGGTGTGCCACCAAGCCCATTTAAAACTGTCATTTTTATACACAGCTTTATGTAGGGCTCCGTGGTGTCTGATACATAAATCTACAGTCCTGTGAAGGAGCCAGATGCCTGGGCCAGGCTTCTCAGGGGAAGTCCTTGAGGTAGAATCCAGGGGTGGGGCTGTGGCCAGCACTCTTGGGAAGACATTTCCTCTGGGAGAAACGCCAGAGGTCCTTTGCATTGCTCACACTTCTCTGAAAAGCAAGGAGGCAGGTGTTAGGTGAAGGTCAAGGGTGGCAGGAGCACAGGATCAGGCTGGGCTGGAATGAGGCTAAGGGCACTTTTTGGTCCTCCGCCTGCACTGTCGTCCTGTGACCCCTCCCACCCTACACTGCCCACCACCCCCTTCCCTATTCCGCCCTATGCCAGCCTCCCTTTGGCACTTACGACACAGACAGGGGGGTGTCCAGCTGTATAATGTGGGGTCCCCGCATCCTCTGCAGCTGGGCACGCGTCAGCTTCCGAGGCCTGTTGTCCCGAGGCTCCGGGGCTCCCTCGATCCTTTGGCTGGCCAGCTCCTCTCGGATCTCCCGCAGCATGTCCTCAGTCCGGAGTGGGTGGGCATGGGGGCTGCACCCCAGGCTCAGGAAGGGAGGCCCCTCGTCCTCCTCCGAGGACTCCCAGGGGCTCTCCCCAGCAGAGTCAGCGGCAGAGTCAGCGTGGGTCGGGGAGGGCGGGAGCTTCCCCCGCAGCTTGGCTCGGTGCAGGGTTTCCACCACCACATTCTGCCCAGCCGAGGTCCCCTGCTCCTCGTCCTCCTCCTCCTCCTCGTCCTCCTCCTCCTCCTCCTCTTCCGACCAGGTGGGCGGATCTCCCCTGGGAAGACTGCCCCCTCTTTGGATCTCTTCCGGCAGTTCAGGGGCGCTTCGGCGTTGGGGAGCTTGGGGGTCCGGAGGCTGGGGGCGCAAAGGAACATCTCGGAGGTCCAGGGTGGAGAAGGTGAGGCGGGGGTCCCTTCGAAGAGCCTTGAGGCGTAGACGGCTCAGCGGGGAGGGAGACCCTTTGGGCGAGCTTGCGATTAAAGTGCCGTAGCCAGAGTCTGAGGTATCATCTGGTACAGAGCGAGTGTCTTCGTCTGTGTCCTCTGTCACCACGAGGTGGGGGATGATGACGGTGAATTCGGGAGTCCTACAATGAAAAGCAAGGGGCCAGACTCATGTTTTGGGGTCGAGTGCAAGCCCAGGAAGTCTACCCTAAAGAGTCTGTCCAGAAATGGCTCCTCCTCTAAACGTATTTACATATCCCCTGTACATGGGATTTTCTCATCTCACTGTCTGAACTGTGATCACTGAAAGAGCTCAGGCTGCCCCAAGCCATTTTATCCACGGCACCAGGTCCGGGACCTGTGTGGAGCAGCAGGTCCGGAGGTGAGGATAACTCAGGTTACCACAGGAGGTGCCGCAAACTGTACCCAGAGCGATGGATTCTTCTTGTTCCCATAAGCACGCTGTTAAACAGCTGTTACCCTGGATGACCCTCGCACACTCTGGAGATCTGGGTTTGCCGCTGCCAGGCCGCGCTGATGGTATACCAATACAGGCTCCCCTTCACTCCGGATCCTCCTCCTCGTCAGGCGTTTTCCAGCCCTGTTTCTGTTTCCTTCAAACTGTGCCCGCCCTAGGCTGGCTCCCCCTACAGGCTGTCCCAGGCATCCCTTCTCAGGCCTGCTCTGCTCCAGCCTGTAGCCGGCTGCCTTTTATTTATGCCAGTTCTGCCAAGGCTGTGCTGGCACTTCTCAGGCTTTTGGGCTCCTTCCCTCCCCCTCCCTGCCTGTGGTCTCCCGTCTGGTGGCACAGGTGGGTCTTACCTCCCCTCTGCGCTGCTCTGAGAGCCTTCCAGGGAGGGTGTGGAGGGCCTGGTGCTGGGGCACTCCCGGTCCTGGTCCTGGTAGAGGGCCAGGAGCTCCCTCTTCTGTCTGAGGTACTCCTCTGTCTTCAGCTTCCGCAGGGTGGCCTGGGGAGATGAGCTTTCATTAGGAAGAGCTCTTCTTTACAGAGCACTTGTGTGCCTGGCACTGTGCTAACAGCTTTGCATTCCTTATCTTGTTTAATCTTCACAACATCCCTGTGAGGGTTATAAGCATAACCCTACCTACCACTGAGAAATAGAGCCTGGCAAGTTACACTCACACTAAGAAAGCAGGGCGGTGCCAGATTTGGTGGTGATAACCTCTAGAGCTGGTGCTGGGTGTATGTAGGCTGTGCAGAATCCCCCTGCCCCCCTCTGCCATTCTCCTTCTCATGGGCAAAACCTTCAGAACACCCTCCCTGACTGCAGTGCTGAGGGTGTTAGTACCCTCAAGGGTACTGCCCTGAAGAAGCATCTGCTTCCTGCCACCTGGCTGTCTGCCCAGCAGCTGAGAGGAGCAAGAGGACAGATGGTGGCCAGGGCAGCCTTTGTCCTAGGCTGAGGATGCTGCAAGGAGGAGGAAAGGTCTGAGCCCTGGACATGGCTGCCTGAAGGAGACCAGTAGATGTTTCCCTAGCTTTTCCATTTAGAAAGGCTGAGGGGACTGAGCAAGGATTCCCTAAGAATTTGCTGAGATAATGACAGCGAAATACATTTCAGTGTTTCAGACTTTGTTTTGCTGAGGGAGACTCATAGGTCAGAAGTGACTTCCATCTATCAGCCTGGAGTGAGACGGCAGGGGCTAAGTTATTTGGCATATAAATAGCAGCAGTTTCAGTGGCCCTAGGAGAGCTAAAAGGTGAAGGGGAAGAGGTTGTCATAAGACTCAGAACCAAGCTGGGCATGGTGGTGGTTGCTGTAGTCTCAGCACTCTGAGAAGCTGAGACAGGAGGATGTGAAGTTTGAGCCCACCCTAGACAACTTAAACACTTACTGAGACCCTGCCTCAAAAATGAAAAAATAAAAAAGGGACTGAACCTAGGGTCTTCAC
>NW_004955413.1:3967414-3979004 GCF_000276665.1 Chinchilla lanigera | reverse complement strand
AAACATGCACCATCATACCCAGTCCCCTAGTGCTTTAAACATTGTTTTTCTGTTTATTAGTTTGTTTTCTGAGACAGGCTCTTACTAAGTCACTAACTTGCCCAGGTAGGACTTGAACTTTAAATTCTCCTGCCTCAGCCTCCCAGAGTACTGGGATTACAGGTGTGCACCACCGTACCCGGTTTTATATTTTTTATTTTGAGACAGGGTCTGGCTAAGTCGCTAAGTTGTCTAGGTGGCACCTGAACTTGTGATCTTCTTGCCTCAGCTTCTCCATTGCTCGGATGATGGGAGTGTCCCACAGTGCCCAGCTTGAACTCAGTTTCTCTGCATTCGGTATGGGCTTTTAACCATATTTCTCTGTATCTCAACCATTTCTTCCCTCTTCTTTGGCTGATTTCTTCTCAGACAAACACTGCCTTGCTCAAGAACTCAGGGTTCCCCTCTCTAGCCCCCATTCAACTCAGCTGCATCTCATCTCCCTCTCCTGCAGTTGTGGGTCATCTTGAGGTTAGCCTCTCCCATTTGCTCATGAAAACCCTGTACTCCAAACATGGAGAGACGTGGTCACTGTTCAGAACTAGACCCAGCCCCACGGCTCCTCCGTTCTGTTCAGACCCCTCCTTGTGCTTCAGTGGCAGAGCACTTGTCTGGCACAGGCAAAGCCCTAGGTTCTGTCCCCAGCACCACAAACAAGTAAGCAAATCCAACTCAGATCTTCTCCCTTCTCTGCCCATTCCCCTGCCGCAGGGGTTGATGAGCAGCCCCCAGGAAGATATATGTGAGACCTGACCCCAGGACCCATAAAATGTGACCCCTTCGGAAAGAGGGACTCTGAGATGTACCAGGACCCCAATGGAAGGCTCTCAGAAGGAAGTCTGCATGGATTTTGGGTGGACTCTAAGTCTAATGCCCGGTGTCTCCATGTGAGAAAAGAAAGGGAAGTTTGTCATGGACACACAGAGAAGAAGGGCACCTGAAGACAGAGGCAGAGACTGCAGTGAGCTGCCCTAGGCCAAGGGCACCTGGAGCCACTGGAAGCTGGAAGCAGCGTGGAACTCTCCTAGAGCTGGGCAGCAAGCTCAGCTCAGCTAACATTTTGGTTTTGAACTTGCGGCCTCCAGCTCTGTGAGAGGACGGCTTCTGATTTTGTTTCGTGTTAGTTTTTGCAGTGCTGGGTTCTGTCCGAGGGCCTGGAGCATGCTAGGCTCTAAGGGCTCTGTCACTGAGCCTAGTTCGAGTTGTTTTAAGCCAGCATGTCTGGAAACTGAGACAGCCTTATTGAGATCTCGCTTTTCTGAACTGCTTTTATCACATACATCTACTCATGTCACTGCCCTGCTTAACACCTCCGCAGGCTCCATGTTGTCTATAGGGCAAAGTTCAACAGTTCTTAGCGCAGTGTTAAGTGACAGGCATGATCTCCCTGATGATGTCTACCTCCCACCTCTGTCCTGCTGTGTCCGCCCTTGGACTTTAAGCCCTGGCAGTACTAGGTCAGGGGTTCTCTCAACACGCACCTCTGTTTCCTATTCTTGGCCTTGCACATCCTGCTTCTCCATTCGGATGACCCCTCCCTCCTGCCTTGGTTCCCCACATGTACTCCTAGCTCTCCCCCAAATGGTCCATCCTCAGCTCCGGTTTAAGAGCTTCCCTGCCCACCCTCCTCACTACACTGCCTCCTTCCCAGCAGGCCCAACAGAAGGCAGCACGCCTTTCCAAGGTCCCTCAGGACACGTTCTTACCATTGACACACTAATTACTCTAACTGGACTACAGCTTGGGCTCCTAGAGGGCAGGAATGCTGCGTTATTCTCTTCTGATTCCCTAGCACCCAGCCCCATGCCTGTACCCAGCAAGTGCCCCAGCAGTGGGAGATGGAGTTTAGTAGGTCATGTTTCAGGGTGTAAAAGCCACTAAGACTCAGTGGCTGGCTCAGGAACCGGTGCAGGCTATCTTAGGGATGGTCTGGGCTCTGCCCCCTTCTGGGGTGCACCTGAGGGGCAGACGGTCCAGTCTGAATTTGCTTCCATTCCAGCCTCTTCCTCCTCCTCCTCGCCTGCTTGGTTGCTCCTCAGCCTCAGGGCCGTCTGCCCATCCCTCCCCATGGTTGGCTTTCACAGACCTGAGCTTCCTGTGTCTTCTTCAGCCACTGTGCTCGATCCGTGGGAGTGGGACAGTGCGCAATGAACGCATTGGCGACACACTGGAATTCGGTGAGGCTGATGACCAGGAAGCTGTCTGGATGGAGGAGAAGGTTGGCTGTAATGGTCAGGACTCATGTGACCCCCATCCTGGGTTCACAACAGGAGAGACCTACTGGGGTCTCGCAGTGGTTGGCACACAAGCTTCTCCAGCATGAGAGGGGGGCGGATGACTTTGGCCTTGTCTGCCCTGCGCTGTGGCTTGGTGACCAGGAGCATGTCGGAGAAGAGGAACAGGTACACGTCCAGCTGCCGGTGGGGCCAGAGAAGAAAGAGATGGGTCAGCCAGAGCCAGGGGAAGGGCTGCACGGGGAGCCAGGCTCGTGTGTGGACACGTGGAAAGACATGGACAGAGCTGTGGAATGCTGGGCCAGAAAGGAGGCTGGTCTTGGCTCTTGGTTTACAGGTAGGGCAAGGGATGGGCTCAAGGTCACATAAACAATCAGAACTGAGTCTGAACCATGACCTTTTCCCAACACACACACACACACACACACACACACACACACACACGAGTTCCCCGTTGACTCTGCTCCCTCTGATACCCCCTATCTTCTCATTCCCAACATGGCTCGCTTACCTTCCCATCTCGCCCCTCCTTCATTCGCACAGGTCCCTCCAGCAGCAGTTGCCTGGTGTGCTCCAGGGAGACCCCCAGCACAGGCGACATCAAGTCCAGAGTGGAGAACTGACGCAGGTTCTGAGGGTCATAAGGCAGGAATGTCCACCTTCTCTTTCTACCCTTCCCCACTGGAGCCAGAGCAAGTACCCCAGTGCCTCCTTGTTAATCTTCTACACTCTATACCTAGACCCTCACCACCTGGAAGGAACGCTGGACACACCCTTCCATGGCACCCAAAGATTACAGTGCACCTTCCCTCATTTTCCCTAGAAACTCATTTTCCAAGCCCTCTTTCCTCTGCCCTGGCTCACCTTCTCCACCTCCTCACTGGGTGGTTCTAGCACCTCATAGGGTCCAATTCGCTGGGCTGCAGCCACCAAACTCTCATGCTCTTCGCCCTGGCGCACCTGCGCATTGATGTGCTGCAGGAAGGACTCCACAGCTGCGATCTGGGGGGGGGGGCAGGAGGGGCAGCTCAGCTGTGCACCCACCTGCCTACTCAGTGTCACCCACAGCATCCATAACAGCTGCAGCCAGTCCTGTGAGTACCTAGAGAGCGACTCCCACTCACCAGCGCCAGCTCATGAGGGACCCAGCCCTGCCTGAGCACCTACCATGGCATTCAGGGCCTCCTGGGTTCGAGCGTCGGGGCTCCTTTTCAGCACAGCCTGGAGCAGCAGTGGGTACTTGGTGATGCGCTGGTGGGGCTTGATGAGCAAGTCGCCCAGGGTCTGTCTCCCTGAGCGCTTGTGCTGCTCACACCACTGCCGAGGAGGTGGGAGAGGATCAGGAGTCTGCAAGCGCCTCCCTGCCCACCCTAGTGACAAGCTCAGTGTGGGACCCAGCTGGAGACTGGAGGTTCCCTGGCTGTCCAGGTGCACCCACCCCCTACTCCCTGGGGCCTCTGCTCCCACCTGCATGAAGGTGTGGAAGAGAGGGTTAGTGTCCTGCTGCTCCCGGGCATAAGCCATGGTCCGCTTCACTTGCAGGCAGTACTGGACATAGGGCTGGAACCGCTGGCCAAACTAGGGGGGCAGGTAAAGGGCCGGGAGTAGGCAGGGGAAAGATGGTCACAAATACAAACAGTGGCCACAGATCAAGGGAGCAGGGTGGCAGAGAGCCTCACAGGGCCCCTTAGCGAAGCTCTTCCCCAGACTTCTCCTCCCAGGGTTGTCCCGCTGGCCAGGGGCCCCCTCTGCATTCCAGGGAGGAGCTGAATCTGGGGGTGGGTCCACCGTTGCCCTCGGAGCTCCTGCCGTCCTCTGTGCCCACTGTCCTTGCTCCTCAGCACTTACTCTCGCACCATCAATAACTCAGCCTGCCTGTTTTTAGGACACGGGAGCTCCTATTTCTGTGACTCGAAGGTTGCCCAGGTGCACAAGGGGCACCGAGGTTCCTGGGAGACTGTCTCCTCCCTCTCTACCCTGTGGCACTATCTTTCTGCAGCGCCTGTGGCTTCTAGCTGGGTAGTATTGTGGAAGAACGGCTGGTCCCGGACCCTCATACTCGGTCACCCCTTCTCCATATTCTAGGACTCTGTGCCCTAAGGGTCCTCTTGCTTGGGTACCAGTCTTGCACTGCACTATTAGATGGTGGATTTCTGACCAAGGATAAGATTTTATTGTTGATGAGAATGTAGGTGTAAGCCATCCCTGAGTGTTCATTTCATTAGGGCCTCCAAGGGTACAGGAGCTTTTGGGACAGGTTAAGCTTGAAGGGATGGAATGCAGGAGGGGAGGTGATGTTTTAGGGTGAGAGATATGAGTCTTATGAGCAGAGGCCCTCTGGGCTGTGCCAGTCCTGCCCTTTCTGGAGAGTCTGTCACCAGGCTCACCGTCAGAAAGCCATTCTGCAGGGTGATGGGGTCCAGACACTGGCCTGAGGCTCGAGTCTGGTCCAGGAATGGCTGCAGCACCTCCTCCCAAAAGCTCTGATGGGCTCGGATGAGGCTGGGGACATTTCCAAAGAGGGTCTCAGCTGACACCTGGAGAAGAGGGCAGAACTCAGCAGCATGCCCTTGACAGGTTACTGTCAGTCAGGACTGCTGGGGCCAGGGGAGGGTCATAAGCCTGGATGGTGGGGGTGGGGTTTTCTGGAAAAGGTAAGGGGACCTAGATGTCCCTTCCATCTGTGGGCAGAGTCCTGGGAAATTGGGGTGGGTGCCTGTGGCCTGCTGGGGGTCTAAAGCAAATTGGGGGCAGGAGGGGCAGAAATGTCCCAGAAAATGGGGTGGTGGGAATTCAAACTGGGCTGACAGGAAGGATCCCTGTGATCCCACCCACCGTGTGCAGGCTGCCTTCTGAGTTCCACTCACTTCTGTCAGCAGTCCCACTCGCTGCAAGTTCAGCAGACCAGCGGCCAGGAGCTGGAGGCAGGGACAGAGATGACAGCTTGGATCTGACCTCTCCCCACTAAACCCCGGCCCAGCCCATCGGCGCCACCCGGCCCACCAACTCCCCCTGCCAGATCTCTAGCAAGCTTGGGTGGGGCCCTCTTGGGGTCCTGGCCCTCCCTTCCCAGGGGACCTGATCCTTCCGGGGCTGGGGGATAAAAGAAGGGATTGAGGAGAGGCAGACTTAGGGCTCACATCAGTCATGATCTTGAGCTTTCGCACATAGATCAGCTCTGTGGTCAGCAGCTCCCACAGGGCCTCCTGCTGGTGGCAGAGCTCCCGGCTCATCTCCTGGGAGAAGACAGCACTGGTTCACTTGGGGAAAGAGGGCAACAGCAGGTACCGTGTATAAAAGGCCTCCACACACAACCTTTTCACCCTGAGCCAGTCCCTCTAGTGTGCAGGTGGTAATGTCCTCCTCCATTTTGCACACAAGGTGTTGCTCGTGGTGCAGCCAAGCGACGGACACTGTTTCAGGCCCACCTTGTGCCCAGGCACCAGCTCCCTCCAGGACTTCTCAATGGTCAGGCTGCTGTCGCTGCCCTCGCCCATCTCCCAGCGCCGCCGGTCCTCAGGGGGCAGGCGGGGCATCCCAAACATGCTGAAGGTGCGCAGCCTTGTCTCCAGCTCATGGGCCTTGGTGACTTCCTGGGAGCACCAAGAAGGGGACCAGTTGGCCACATTCTCAGCACCCGGCCAGTCTGGCTCTTGGAGGACTGTGTGTGTGTGTGTGTGTGTGTGTGTGTGTGTATAATGGCACTGACTTAAGAGTGGGGGCGGGGATCACCCTGGCTGGACTCCCCTGGGAATGGGCATTGCTGAAACCTAACTGGAGAGGCACCGTGGTTTGCAGAAAGATCCCTGGGTCTTGGACAGGGATTGGTCAGAGCTCCTTGAGCAGAAAGGGGTCCCCCGGTTCCAAAGAGGGTTGGGTACAGAGTCAGGTTCTTTACAAGGCTGTCAAAGTGGAGACTAGCATGGGACTCAGGAAACATGGTCTCAGGCAACATTTTGACATTTGGCCATAAGACAAGACATTTTCATGAAGCTTAAATTTTATAATTGCTTTCTGGTACCAAACAATGCAGGTAACAGGTGTTCCTGACCCTCTGGAGGAGCTGGGACATGGGAATGCAAGGGGCATATTTGCCTTGCACGTGATGTGGTCATTTCAGAAAGCTGAAAGTTCAATATCAATACTTTATCCTTGAGAGTGAGTGTATTGAAATGTCTGGAGTACTGGGTGCAGTGCAAAGGCCAAGGGGAGAGAAGCCCGAAGAGGGTCTGGGGACAGTGCCGTCTGACTCATTGGATGGGCTCCCGCTCTACGGGCTTGCCAGGCCTGTGTCTGTGTTGGCTGTTGCCGCTGGGCTGTGAGGGTGGAAGCAGAGGGACTCCTTACCTTAAGCCTAGGGGAGTAAGGTGGGCTGACTGCAAAATAGATTCCATGCCTTTTCTCAGGCTCTGGTTCTCGCAGCATCAAGGGATACAGGCCTCGGGCCTGGCCAGGACTCTTGGCAAAGGGGACATAGTGCTGGAAGCGGCGGCGACTGGGATCCTGTGGGAGGAACAGGGGAAATTCTGGGGGTACTGGAAGGACCTGAGAAGTAGCAGGGGCCAGACTTGGCTCTAGACACCCCTTTGCACACACACACAGGTTGGGCTGGCTCAGTAGTCCTCTCAGACCAGTTTGGTGTGGCTTGCTGTGGTCCTGAGTCATGGTGGCTGTTGCCAGGGAGGCCGAGCTGAGTTCAGCAGGGCCATACCCATCTGGTTCCCCAGGAGCCTGCGGCAGGAGCAGTGGCCTCCTCCAGGACAGTCACACAGGCACGCACATGCCTGGAGCTCGGGGTCTGTGCCTGACATCTGCGTGTTTGCCCAGTCCTCCCTGTGCCTGGGGCTTGCAGAGACACTGTGAGGGGCATGCTGTGCTCAGAGTCCCTCATGGCCTCCCCTGCCCGTGGCCCACTCTCCTCATACATAGGGATGAGAGTTCATGCATGTGCAGCCTCTTCCTCAGGGGCCTGCAGCCTGGGTCCCATCCATCTGGGAGTGGTTGGCTTTCCTTGTGACAGCTGAGGCTGTGGCCACAAGTCTCCCAGGGCAGGCCCGGTCACATTCCTTCATCTGAATTACCCACGCACTTCCTAGTGTCCCATCCTGCCCTCTTCCTGGAAGAGTCCCCGTGTCCAGGGGCCAGATTCTCCTCCAGGTAGGCCGGGGATACCCCACGCCAGGAGGAACTGTCCTGGAGGTTAGGGGAGGGGTTTGAGGCTTCTACCAGTTTCCTCCCTTGGGCTGGAGGTGGGCCAGGCAGGTGGAGCTGGAGGTGGAGCCAGACAAGCCCTGCATGCCTTCCTTGCTGGGGACACCCTAAACCTTTGCTCTTTCTCAGCCCTGACTCAGAGGGAAGTGCACCTCAGGGAGCCCTCAACTCTTCCCAAATTGAGGTGTGTTTCCCACAGTGCTGTGCCTCAGACCTGTCTCCCGGCAGCCCCTGTGGCAACCCCTCTGTGGGCGGCTACTCCGGGCTCACTGCCTCTCCTGCCCCCTCTATCTGGGACCTGGATAGGAAGTCCTGAGAGCTGCTGCTGCCTGGGAAAGAAGAGGAGGGGGAGGGACAAGAATAGAGCTGCTGATAAACCTGTAAGGGGACAGAGACTTCAAAGCTGGTGTCCTCCCTCTTGCCCCACCCAGGTCACCTTTGGGGCATGTCCTGAACTTACCTGCACGGGGCCTCCTCGGGGAGAGGAACTGGCAGCAGTGCTCGGGGTGGAGGCCCGATGCCGGCCCCCATAGGCCTCAATTCTGGAGGCCACCAGGCCTTGGAGGGGGCCCTCATCTGGAAGACCGCAGGCCTGCATCCTTTCTTTCCTGGGTCACCTCCCAAGGGTCATAGCTCCAATGTCAGGAGAAAGGGGGCCCCCTGAGGCTGCAAGAAAGCAGGGAATGGAAGGGCCAGGCTAGATCAGTGGGTGGCACCAGTTAGAGACAAGGAGGATCAAGAAGGTGTGGTGGAGAGGGCCAAGGACTTGGTCACTCAGTGGTAGCATGCTGCCTCCTCTATGACTTGGCGGGCTGGGGTAAACCAGCCATGTGGGGTAGAAAGCCCTTCAGAGATAGACCCTCCCCCTAACGTGTGTGCACATTTAGGTACGACCCCCCACTCCCCACCCCAGGGCCTCAAAGATGCTGTCTTCCTAGGAGAAGCAGAGGGCAAAGGTCACAGGTGAGTCCCTAGTGCTGAGGACAGGATCCCCTTGTACCTACATGCCTGCACATAGCTTGGCAACAGCTGTGGGGAGGCTGCAAGCTGGGCGGGGATGGCTGGAGACGCCCAACCCGCCATTTGCTCCTGTACAGCCTGCTAGCTAAGAATGGCGCTTTACATTTTTAGAGTTGAAAACAAGTAAAAAAAAAAAATGACATTCTGGGGAAAGTGAAGTTTGTGTGATATTCAAATTCCATGCCCTCAGATAGAGCAGACGGGCACCTTTACCCATTTACTGTCTTTCCTCCTCGTGGCAACAGGCTCCAGTCTACAATATTAACTATCTGGCTCTTCACTGAAAAGGGTTCCCGCCTGTTACCTGGACTCTCTGGCCACAGACAGCCCAGAGGGAGGGCTGTGGTCTGGGGATACGGAACAGCTGTGTGGAGCTGCATCCCTCCTCCCCACACCTGGGCTGAGACCCACGCTCTGAGCAGCCAGGGCCCCCGCCGGGAGTTGGGCTCCAGAACCTGCGCGGGTGTAGGTCTCATCGCTAGCCGGGCCCTTAGCCCCTCTTACTTTCAGATTTATGAGCAGAGGAGAAAAAGATTTGGCAGCTTTCCTGCCCCCTCCCCAAGTCCCTCCCTCTAAGGTGTGTGCCCCTTCCCCTTCCTATCCAGGGTCACTTTCTATCCTTGACCCCGACTCCCCCCATGCCAGGCCTTTGCCCTGAGCCCCAGTTCCCAGGCCCGTCCCGGCCGCCCCGCCCCTGCGCCCAGGGCTTCCGCTCACCTGTGCGTGCAGGTGTCAGGCACCCGCTCTCCTCCGGGGACCCCGTTGCTGCGGGTGGCCGCGGCGATGCCAGCCCTGCTGCCCAGCCCAGGACTGGGACCCGGCGGCCCGTGGACCCGGCCGGCGCCTTGCGGGGAGGGGAGGGGACGCGGTGGGAGCGGGGCGGGAGCGGGGCGGGACCCGGGTAGCACCGCCCCCTGCCTGCGGGCACTGCTGTGCGGACTTCGCAGCCGCCACCGGGCCCGGCCTGGGGACAGCGGAGGAGCCCGGGACGACGGAGCCACCGCCTCCCCGGCCCGGAGAGCTAACTTCGCAGTGCGCTCCTTCCCCCTTTTGCTTTGCACTTGAATGAACTGCCCGCCTGGCCCCGCCTTCCCGGCCAGACCCGGGGGAGGCACCAGAGTCACAAGGGATAAAGGAGAGGCTCAGAGTGGGCAGGATAATGAAGGTGCCCTGTGCAGGTACCCAGGGACCCCAGGCACCCTCAGCGCTGTCAGGCCGTGGAGTCCAAAGTGTGTCCCTTATCTCTGGGTAGGCTGCTTGCCTGCCCTGGCAACCGGGTGGAAGGCTGCATCTGGACTTTGCCTTGCTACAAAGAGGGAGTCAGGTGCCAGGCTGAGCCCTGACCCAACACGTCTCCCGTTGCCTAAGACAGGGTGGGCGGAAGGGGCCCCAGGGGATACCTTTCCACCCGACTATGCCTTTTCCAACAGCCAGTCTGCACCAGAGTAGCTGCTGCTGGAGGAAGGACATTGGCTGGGCGTGGTGAGCAAGGACTGCCCACCTTTTCCCGCCCCCAGACCGAGGTCAGGAGCACCAGGGGCGGTCTGAGACCCCGTCCTGTGGCCTTCCTCCTGCCCACGGCTGTGCAGTGGTGCACACAGCCCCTTCATTTGCAGCACATACAAAATACCTTCAGAAGCCCAATCTCACTGGGTCACCAGGGGAAAGGGTCTCCATCCAGGGATGAAGAGTAGAGATGAGGGAGAGAGTTAAGGAGGCAGAGGTGGTGATTACTGGCAGTAATAAATGACATCCCAGAGAGGGCTGGTGCCCAGGGCTCCTAGCCTCTCCTCCCACTGTCTCCCCGAAGGAATGGAAGAAGCGAGAGGAAAGTCAGGCGGGCACAGAGACAAGCTGGACTTACGGTGTGCTTGGGGAGAGCTGGCAGGGGAGGCTGGCCTGGTGGACCGGGCTTTAACCCTTTCCCTCCCCTCTTGGATGAGGTCCAGTCTCCATGAACAGTGCCCCCAGGGCTGTCTTCAGCCTCCTAGGAGGAGAGTTCCCAGGGAAAGTGAGTCTGGAAGCCAGAGGTGTGGTTGGCACAGCGTGTGAGCTGGCAGGCCGGGCTGTCCTGTTCCCTGGCTGTCATCTGGCGCGGTCTGGTTATCCCTCTCCTATCTCCCATTTCCCATAGCCTCTAGTGTGTGGTGGAGAGAAGCTTCCTGTGGCAGCTGAGAGGGGAACACAGCTGAGGGAGCGGAGGGAGGCCCGGTTACAGAAGGGCCTGCAGGTTGGAGCCTGGACCTTCAGTGGGGCTGGTGGTCACTCGTCCTCTGTGCAGGGTGGACTGCCTAGATAGTGTCTTTCTTCCTGGTCACCTGGACTTTCCTTCCATCTCCAGCTGGAGGCCTATTCACTCAGTTTTCCCTGGTGCAAAGAGCCCTCATCCAGCTCCCAGCGGGACCTCACAGCTGGGGAGGTGCCCGTCTGTCCAAGGTTGAGCTGAGGATCAAACACCTCTGCCCACTAGCAGCTAGAGGGCCACTTCTGGGGTTGACAGGGGGTTTTTTCTGTGGGGTTGGCATGGGGGCTCAGCAGGCAGGAAGTTCAGGAGACTCACTGGAGCCTTGAGCCCTGGCCAGCCCATACCTCTTGGGGCAAGCAGGGCCATCTGAGTTAATGAGGTGCCAGATGGCTCTAGGAGGTAGCCGTGGGAGCTGTGTCCCCCTGCTCAGAGAGGGGGAGAGGCACGGCTTAGACATCAGGCAACCCGCTGCTGGGCCTAGCCACCAGGGCCTTAGCCCCGTGCTAGGGGCTCCTTCCCTTCTTTCTTCCTCCCTCCCACCTCCCTCCAGCCTGTTCACCTGGGCAAGGTCCTGGGAGTCTGGTGATGATAAGGAGAAGTCCAGTGGGGAGGAGACAGGGAACAGAACCATGATATATAACAGATGCAGGAGGACCGGACCAGGCACTGTGGAGATGCTCCAGAGGGAGGCAGAGAAGGCTTCTTGCAAGGGGGGAACTTTGTGCTGGAACTCTAAGGATGAGTAGGGGTCTGTTGAGCAGAGGAAGGAAGGGTGTTTTCAGGGGACAGAACAGCGTGAGTGAAGACATGGATGTATAGAGTACGTGCATATGTGCATACA
>NW_004955413.1:3876230-3967098 GCF_000276665.1 Chinchilla lanigera | reverse complement strand
TTTTGGTTTTTCTCCGGTACCGGGAACCGAACTCACAACCTTGCGCTTGCCAGGCAGGCACTTTTGCCGCTGAGCTAAATCCCCAGCCCCTCATACTATTTTTGAGACAAGGTCTAAGTTGCTAAATTGCTCAGACCAGGTTTGAATTTGCCACCCTCCTACCTCAACCTCACAGAGTGCTGGGGCTACAGGCATGTGCCTGGTGCCTGGACTGAAAGAGCGTATTTAAAAGGAAGACTGGAGCCTGGTCCAGTGGCACTTTCCAGTAGTCCTAGTTACTCTGGAGATGGAAGAGGGACATTGGCCTGAGACCAGGTATTTGAGACCAGCCTGGACAGCATAAGAAGACTTAGCCAAAACAAAACTGGAGAAGGGCAGGCTGTCCAGAGACTCCTAAGGGTCTGTCCTGATGCTGCCCTGGTGACTCCCACCCTCCACCTCTGGGTGATGGTTGAGGAGGACAAACCCTCTTCTTGGCATTCCAGGGTCTTCACCTTTGGCCCCAGCGATATTCCTGCCTCTCACTTGCTTTGTTACTACTTAACCTTGGCCTGTGTCCCATCCTGATTGGCCCCAACCTTCCTGACCCAGGCTTGGACAGCTCCCCTCGAGCCTTCTTCAAGTCCTCCCCAGGCCTTCCCCCTTCGGGAAGCTTCTCCTGATGCCCCAGCCGGTCTGTCTCCGCTGCTGCACCACTCCTATCTGCCCCATCCTGTGGACACTGGTGTCTTTGCCCACGCTACTTGCACAGAGTCTGGCATAGGATGGGCCTCGGTGAGTGTCTGGGGAGTGCACTTGACAGACTTGTTGGAGGAATCAGACCTCGGGTTTGTAGTGAGGCTCATCTACACTCTCGTATCCCTACCCCTTCCTGGAAGGCCTGCCTTTGTGTTTTAGATACCTAGAATTTTTCTGTAACATCAGTTAGGGGCTCCTGGCTCTTGAGTGTCTTCCTTTATGCACTTTCGAAAGGCTCCTGACCCCTTAGGACAAATGAGCCTTCTAATTTTACCTTGAAGCCAATTCTGATGGGTTGTAATAGTTCCTGGCATGTTGGGTGAGCAGGATGCTTGGCTGGTGGTGGCTTGGTCGGAAGGGTGACCTAGCACTAGGGTGACTTAGCCTTGTTTCTCTTGGGGAAGGAAGGACTCCTGCCTCACATGATGGTGTAGAGATGCTCTATTTACACACCCAGGAGGGTGTGCTGTGTGCAAGCTGAAGGGGTGAGTGACCAGAAGGGGAGCTGGAGTCTTCACAGGCAGAGTGACCTGGGGATTTCCCAGATGACCTTGGGTATCTGATGTAGGTCTGTGCTATGTCTGTGCCCCTCCTGCGTTTAACCTGTAGCCCTACAGGGCCGTGGCCTCTTATCCAGACCAGTAAGGTCTTAGAGGCTCTGGTCCCCCATCAGGTCCTCAGCAGGTGGGGCCCAGGTGCTGCCACTGAGTGCCCCATTGAAGGGAGTTGCTCCTCTGCCACACTTTCCTTTCAGATGCCTAAGGCTTTCAGGAGCAAGATTGCAGTAACAGCGAGGGATCTCTAGGGGTTTTGTTTCTCCAGAAAGCTTTGCCCCATTGCACCCAGGAGCCACGGTTGCCCCTAGTGGTGTCCTCTGGAAATGCAACAGATTTGCTTGGGTTTTGAAGGACAGGCAGGGATGTCTCCAAGCTCTGGTCTTTCCTACATGACCTTGAAGTCCAATATTTGTAGCCAGGCAAGAATGCTGACCAAGTCCTTGCAGAGGGTCCCCCTCTGCCCTACAACCTCCAGGCAGGCTTCTTCCAGTATCTGTGTGTGTCTTAGTTCACCAACTCCACTCCGTGAGCGTGGTCACTTCCTTTAGCCCCCTTCCTTGTCGATTTTCGCCCTCCTTCTGTACTGCCTCTGGGCCCTCTCAGGTTTCTGCTGCTGAGGGGAGCCTCCAAAGTGCATGCAAGTGGGCAGTTCACCACCAGCCCTTGCAAATGCTTTCGGAACCAGGACAGCCCCTGTCTCCCCTGCTGTGGTCAGTTTCCACCAGCTCTGTGGCTCTTGTCACTTAGCCCAGGGTCACATCCAGCCCTGGCTCATGGCATATGTATTTCCAGGACCATTTGCCGGGGTGACTGGCTGATCCCAGCCCATTTCATTATACCACACCTTGGGCAGCCCAGGAAGATGGATAGGTATTTGCTGTTTAGACTACGGTAAATCACTCTAAAGTATTCAAACTTAATTTGACAACCCTGACTTTCAGGAAGCTCTTTGTCATCTCTGATCTACACACCTCAGGCTTAAGTTTAATTTCCTCCTGCTCTGGGGAATACTTTCTTATCAGGACCCCTCTTGGCATAACTGAGCCACAATTAAGGCCGTGTCAAAAGGCTTAGAAGTCCAGTGTCCTTTCCCTTCCCTTCTGAGACCAAGTTCTGGGTGTGGGCTCACTAGGCAGGCATCGGAGTGCCAGTCGGTGCTGGGTGCTCTGAATAGACTGTTGTGTTTTCCTGGCCCCACAAGCTGACCATTTGGTAGATGTAAGACAGAATCTCAGATGTAAAATGCTGACTAAAGTCACAAAGCCAGGATGTGGCGTGAGCTTGTGGGTCAGGCGCTTTTCCCTGACCCTGCTCCCATACTGGTCCCCGCTGTAATTAGGTGTGAATCCTTTTCCTCTGCCTAAACATCCTCCCCTTAGTCCTTGCTTTTCACACACACTTTGGTTGTATTTACAACCCCTCATCAGCCCTCGGAGATTGGGGCTAGTTTCTGTCCCAGGTCAGGCACTTCATTCACGGGGAAACCTTTTTCATCTTTGGTGCTGAGGAGGGAGCTCAGGCCCTGTGTATGCAAAGCTCTACCAGGAGGCCCTTCCTGTGGTGTGCCTGGGAAGGTAGACTTGACTTGTCCGTGTCTCTCGCCATACACGTAAACTGAGGTTAATAATAATTAAATTTTAGGATCATTATAATAACAACTAGCTTTTTAGTAAAGCAGTCACCATGTGCAAAGCCTAATTAAGTACTTTACTTGTTTATTCCAGTTAATCTGCACAGCAACCTTCGTAGGCAGGTGTTTTCCTGTAGCAGACGAGGAAACAGGTATGGGCAGGTTACCCCACCTGGTTGGGATTACAGAGGAGAGGCCAGGACTTGGACTCAGGTTAGTGTCTCCTGTAAGCTGTCCTGTAATCACATCACCATGGGAAATGAATAGGCTGTGGTGTGGGACCAGGTCACGTGGCCAGGAAAGGAGCACAGCTGACTGCCTTGCTTCAGCCCTGCAAGTCATCTCAGCATTCAGAGAACCACAAAATAATCCCCAAACTTTGGCTGGGAATCTTGATTTTTCTTAGAAGCTGCTAGTCAGGTGTGGTATATGCCTGTGAGTCCCAGCTACTTGGGAGACTGAGGTAGGATTGCTTAAACCTAGGAGTTTGAGACCAGCCTGGACAACTCAGTAAGAACTTGTCTGTTAAAAAAAAGGGTCTACTTGTGTCAGGTGTGGTGACATACACTTGTAATCCCAGCACTCACGAGGCTGAGGCGGGAGGATTGCTGTGAGTTTGAGGTTAGCCTAGAATACATAGTGAGATCCTGTCTCAAAACACAAAAACAAAGAATGTTACCTAATTTAAAAAATGTTTCCTAATATACTGCAAGAACAGTTTATGTTTATGACATAAACAGAATGCATCGGCAAATAAACATTTCTTGTTCAAAGAAAACAGTTAGGTTTGGTGGCTACTTGGGAGGCTGAAGTAGGGAGATCACTTAAGCCTAGGAGTTTGAGAACAACCTGGGCAAACGCAGTGAGAATTCATCTCAAATAATAAATAATTTGAAAAAGAGATTATATCACCAGTGATTTGGAGGCTTACACAAAAGGTATTAACAACTGTTTTCTTTTTAACTGATACACAAAAAAGATTATTGTTAAATTCACTATTCAATATAATCACATCACAGTGTTAAATTAATAAGAACATAGAGTAGAAATAAATACTGTAAATGAGCAGAGAGGTGATTGATAAGTGACAGCAACCTGCGACCAGGTACCCAACATAAATAATAACAAATATGATTTTTCATTACCCAATAATTTGGGGAATAGAAGTTAATGAAGATTCTCTAAGTCTGAGTGCTTACCGAAATATAAAGCAGTAGAGCATTCTTTTTTTTTTAAGATGTCACATTCATCTGCTGAAAGTAAATGTGAAACTTCCCACTTCCTCCTCCTCCTCAAAGTCATGCAAATCAAGCACAGGAGGTTGGAGGCAGACACAGATGGCTGGCCTCGAGCTTTATTTACCACCACCAACTGTGGTGGGTGACGCAAGGCTCACACTAGGGCTTTTTAAGAATCAAGAATATCTTCACAACAGGTAGATAAGGCTGTGCTCTGCTGGGGCGGATCATCGGCAGGCCTTCAGGCACTGCGCTTTCTGCTCCAGGGGTGCTCTCAGCCCTTAGGCATTCAGGAACAGTTCACAGACAGCAGGCTGCTGTCCATCCTGCCTGAACCCAGAACATCCCATTGAGGGGCCAAATATAGCTTCTTTTCAATTTCACATTTTGCCAACAACTACAACAACAACGACAACAACAACACACACACACACACATTTTTTGCAGTGCTGGGGTTGGAACCCAGGGCTTCACTCTGCTAGGCAAATGCTTCACCACTGAGCCACATGCCAGCCCTAAACCTGTGTTTTGAAGTATCTGTTCGTTGAAGGCCATGGGAGTTTTTCTACTGAAAGCATAACATCTTAAAATTCAGGAAGTGTGAGCGGCTTTGTATATCTAAAGCATTCCACATGACATGAGTTATTTTTCAACACCTCCTCATCTATTAGACAAAATTACTGTCAGCACTAATCGTGAGTAGAAATTTTTTTTTTTGTCTTTTTGTTTTGTTTTGCTTTTTTGGAGACAGGGTCTTGCTATTTAATGCTAGCTGGCCTTGAACTTGCAGTGATCCTCCTGCCTCAGCCTCTGGGTCCTGGGGTTACAAGTGTGTACCACCATACCTGGTTGAAATGGTTATATTAGCCTTTTCCAAATAATAACAAAAATATTACAGTTTGTAATTTGTTCTGTTTTCCACTTACTTGAAACACAAATTAAAAGTTAAAGTAGACGAAATGAAACAACTCAAGTTATTCCTTTGTTTACACTGTTTTACAAATTTCTGTGCTTCAAGTTTTGGCAACTATATTAGTTCACTTTTTATTACTACTTGAAATACCTGAGATAGACAGACTTCTTAAAGAAAAGAGGTCGCTGAGCATAGTGGTGCAGGCTGGTAATCCCAGCACTCTAGGAGGCTGAGACAAGAGGATCACAAGTAGAGCCCAGCCCGGGCAATTTTGGAAGACTATCTCCTAATAAAAAATTTAGAAAGGGGTGTGGACGTAGCTCAATGCGAAGGCCCTGGGTTCAGTCCCTCATAACACACACAGGCCCAGTCAGTTTACTTGAGCTTGTGGTGTTGATACTGGATGATGGGATCTTTTGATCCAAAGACAGCGAGAATGAGCAGGGTCTTCCACTCCTGCTCAGGCGCAGCTTCACCGGGAGTGGGGGCTTTGGCCAAACTGGGCTTTGGCTGAAAGGACAGAGAAGCTGGCTGACAGGGACCTCGCTGCCGTTCCTGGAGCAAAGACAGCAGCAGGTTTGTACTGATTTGCTGGGCTGGCGAAAGTCTGCACCTCTCTGCTGGTCTGGGGCATGGTTTCAAAAGATGTTTCTTCTTGGGACAAGCTTGGACCACCAGGTGGTTGTGGGCGAGTTGTCCCGGAGGCAGCTGAATTCTCCTGATTGGTGTCACCATGCCTGCAACACATTGTGGCCTTGGCTTTGGTGGCTGATGAGCCCTCAGCTTTGCCCATGACACGCCTAGCAACGGGCCTGGCGTCATTGCCTGGAACGTCCTGGGCCAGAGACCCAAGGGCTTTCAGGGCGCAGAGTGGGGGAGGAGAAGCCCAGCCAGCCCCAGCCGGCTAAGTTAGCGGCAGACAGAGCATTTAGCAATGGCCTGCATGTCTGTGCGCAGAGTTGAGAGGGGCACGACTCGGCAAGGGGACGCACGCGATGTGAAGATAGAGATGCCAGGCTCACCAGACACTGGTGCTGAGGGAAGCATCAGTGTCCCGACAAGAGAGACCTTCGGTCCAGGAAGGAAGCTGGGCAGCTGCCATCGTCTGTGTCACCTGCAGCAAAGGGAGTGGAGTAACAAGGTGTCGCCCCCTCTGTGACCTTCAAAAGGGGTGATTTTAAGTTGACTACACAAGTGGGGCTGGAGGGTTTATTTAGATTTTTTTCTTTTGTGGTACTGCGAACTGTGGTACTGTGAACACCGCCTTCGCACTTAGTTTCTTCTCCAGCCCTTTTTTAAAATTTTGAGACAGGGTCTTGCCAAGTCTCTAAGTGGCCCAGGCTGGGCTCAAACTTTTGATCCTCCTGCTTCAGCCTCCCAGAGTGCTGGCATTATAGACCTGCACCACCACACCTGGCTCCTTGGGGTTTTTTCCTTGGTAACTTTCTCTCACTTTACACAGACATCTTGCTTCTGTGGTTTTAGCAGGTCTCCAACACGCCTCACTGTTTACAAAACAATTACAGCAGCCAGGAGTTTATATGGTCACCCCAACCCCTCTGCCCCCCACAGCGGTCCATGACTGTCTCAGGAATGGCAGTGCGAAGCTGCAGAGAGCCTGGTGAGTACTTTCTGCGGCAGAGTCCCCAGGCGGCAGGGCACTGTGACAGGAGCTGGTGGGGAGTATGTGGCCTTGCTCTGTCTCTGCAGTCACCGTGCTGTTGTGTCCTTTGCATCCCTGGCTGGGATGCAGGGACACCCAGCTCCGCAGAGCCCAAGTTCTGCAGAGTGACAGGCAGCTGGGATGTGCCAGAGAGAGGGCAGCCTTGGACCCTGGAGTCTGGGGGCGCCAGGGGCCCACTGTACAATAGGAGTTTTCAGAATTAAATTCTGTGTTTGTTAAAGGCTAAATTAGCTGGATGTGGTGGTGTACGCTTTTAATCCCAGCACTTGGGAGGCTAAGGCAAGAGGATTTTGGAATTCGAAGTCCGCCTGGGCAACATCAGAAACCTTGCCTTAAAAAAATAAAAGTTACAAAAACCTGGGCCAGGGATATAGTTATGGAAATTCAATAGTCACTGCTGAATTTGTTTTGGTTTAGACTTAGTCCAGGGCTGGGGTGTAGGTCAGTGTAAAGCACTTCTCTAGCACGTGCGAGGCTCCGGGGTCCATCCCCTAGCATAGCAAAAAATTGAAAACAAAACCAAAATATCCTCTTAGCCCAACAAAATTGTATTTCAGGGAGGAATATTATACCCCTGACATTGTTTGGAATCGCTGACAGAGGCGGTCACAAAGAGCGTCTAGCATCTAGTTAGTTGCTCTTTTAAAATTTTCTGTACTCAGGGAGGCTGAGGCAGGAGGATCAGTATGAGTTCAAGGCCCACCTACAAAGAGAAACCCGTCTGAAAAAAACAAAAACAATAAAATAAGGTACACTTTTCTAGAGACAAGGCACCCTCTGTCGCATGCCTGTGGTGGAGGCACAGTTCCGTGCACCTTTGGTAACAGAGGACTTTCCTTGTTATTTATTTCAATATTTAATTGATCTTTGCATGGCTGGGCAAAGCGGGAAAGGCTGGGAAAGCGCTTTATCTCCTGGGAGAGAGTCGTCTCTCCAGCCTGTGGGGGAAGTCAGATCGCCTATTTTACAAGGTCTTGGTGCTTTCGCGCGTCAGGGAAATGTCTGACGTTTAAACTAAGACAGAAAGAATGAGTCTGGAGGGCCAGGAATGCAGCTCCATGGTACAGCGCCTGCCCGGCAAGCCTGAGGCCCTGAGTTCGATTGTCTGTTCCCACCCGCTCAAAGCGGAACGAGAGGGCAGAGAATTTCGGGAAATGGGTGGCCTGGGTGGGAAGTTGAGGAGCCCAGGGAGGCATGGTCGGAGGAATGGGAAGAAGCTGGGGGCGGGGACGCAGAGTTCCGGAAGGGCTCACTGTGCAGCCGATTTCCGCGCCCGAGTCTTTACTCAGATAGCGATCTGAGTCCCAGAAGAGAAAGAATCCAGGGCCTTGCCCTTTGGGGTTGCCCCGGGCGACTCCTGTGAGTAAAGATTCCGGTTTATGGCTCTCTGACTCAGCGTCCCCTGCTGTTTCCATGGTTCCCACCACAACAGCGTGCAAACCCGAGTGTCCGGGTGGGGCTTGGGGCTTGGGCTCCGAACCCAGCAGGCGCCCAGCCCCCCGCAGGGAGAGGCGGGCACGGAGAGTCGCCGGCTGTCTGTCGCAGTTCGTGGGTTTCCTTGGAGGCGACAAGGGAGTGGCCAGGCAAGCTTCGGAGTCCAGCGCCTTCTTCACCAGGGACGAGCAGAGTTTGTGCTCCAAGGCAGTGGCGGGGACAAGCCAGGTTTATGAATGCGGAGCTGAGGAGCTGGTTGTTCCACAGTTGGTGCAGACACAAGCGAGAAAGGAGAGCCTCAGGGGCCCAAGGGTCTGCAGAGACTGCCCGTGTCACACCTGTGCACGATGTCACACCTGTGTACGACGTCCTAGGGCGACAAAGCACGTGCACATCACGTTTGCCTTTGCCCTTCCGCCACCCTGTGAGGAAGCCAGCACAGAAATACCAGACGGTTCTAAATGGGGTAAACTAAGACTGATTTCTACAAACTGCTTAACACAGCCAGGGTCAAGAACAGGTGTGGCATCTAGACCTCCTGGTTTGTAGCTCAGTGCCTTTTCTACCAAATCAGTGTTTCTCAGATATTTGCATCCTTGATCTTTTTTTTGTTTGTATGATCCTGGGGATTGAACACAGGACCTTCAGGTAGAGCTGTATCCCCCGCAACAATCTTTTTATTTTTTGTTTTGAGACAGGGTCTCACTAGGTTGCTAAGTTGCGCAGGCTGGACTCCAACTTGTGATCCTCCCGCCTCAGCCTCCCAGAGTGTTGGGATTAGAGCTGTTCATCATCACACCTGGCTCCTTGATGATTTTAATGAATGTCTAGTGTACACAGAATGTCAACATTTTGGTAAATAAAAAAATTGTCAGAAATTTTAAAATAATGTATGAGAACATTTAACAAGCAAGAACACTGGCTCTGTTATGAACTACCCTGCGTTATTTATATTCTACTTACTATCAGATAGTTTGAGCCACAGCTCAGGTCTCATATCCAATCAGCCCTGCTCCAACATTCTTACTAAATTAGGAAAGCTTCTCTCCTCATTGTAAGACCTTGAGACTGGCATCAAGTGCTTCAGAGCTGTCACAGTCCTGGATGAGCAGAGGTACTTGAACTCGGAACTGTGCAGAACATTCTAAGGGAACTTAGTTTGTCAAACCGCCATCAGTAAGCACAGCAGCTCGAAAGTTACAAGATTGACACTTTTTTTGAGACAGGGTCTCGCTATGTAGTTCAGGCTGGCCTTGAACTCACTATGTAGCCCAGGCTGGCCTCAAACTCACTGCGATCTTCATGCCTCAGCCTCCTGAGTGCTGGGATTACTGGTGTGCCCAGCTTGGTGTTTTTTTTTTTTTTTTTTGGTACTGGGAATTGAGCTCAGGACCTGTGCTTGCCAGGCAGGTGCTGTGCTACTGAGCTGTATCCCAGCCCATGGTGTGCCCAGCTTGGAAGACTAACTTTTTTTTTTAAATTTTTTTTTAGTTTTTCCTTTTTTTTGTTTTTTTTTTTGTTTTTCTCCGGTACTGGGAACCGAACTCACGACCTTGCGCTTGCCAGGCAGGCGCTTTGCCGCTGAGCTAAATCCCCAGCCCCTATTTTTTCCTTTTTTACAGTAAAACTCCGAACCTTGTTCATGGTAAGCAAGGACTCTGCCACTGAGCTAAACTCCAGCCAAAGGGACTCTTTTGACCAGGAAGGTGGGGAAGTAAAGGGATTCTTTATTCTTTTTTCAAATCCTCAGCTTTGTTGGAAAATGCAGCTTCTTTCCGATGGAGAACTTCAAAGTGTGTTTTACTGTGTTCAGATGCACACAACATACAGTTTGCTGTTTTATCAAGGTGGTTTTAAAATATACGCAATAATATATTTTTGATTTCTTAAAAATTAAATGTTGTGAAATAGTAAAATTCTAATGATGCAATTAGGTCAGAGTTCTAGTTTTAGAAATTCTGATATTTTATTCCCAAAGTTAGGACTGTGAAATTTTGGGCAAGGATTGAGGCTCAGAGGTAGAGGATGAGGTGGGCATATACAAGGCCTTTGGCTAATCTTCAGAACTTAAAAAAAGGAAAAAAGGTTCAACTTTGGTACTGAGTGGTAGGTTCTTTTTTATTTTATCTTATTTTTTTGGTCTTTTTGAGATAGGACTTTACTGCACATTTCAGGCTGACCTTGAACTCACTTTGTAGCCCAGGCTGGCCTCGAACTCATGTGATCCTCCTGCCTCAGCCTCCCAAGTGCTGGGATTACAGGAGTGTACCATCACACCAGCAAGAGTGGTATATCACTAAGTGATATATCACTAAGATGCACTACTTGAACCAACCATTGGCAAGCAGATAAATGCTCTTTTGTCAGCATCACCAGTGTCGTGAAGCATCACACCCCATCTCAAAAAAACTGCCGTGATGGGAAGGAAGAAGTGAAACTGTCTGTATACAGATGACATGATCTCATACCTTGAGAATCCCAAAGAATATATCCAAAACGACCAAAGCTAATAAACAACTTTAGCAAAATCTCAGGATATAAAATCAATACAAATCAGTTGCATTTCTATACACTAGCAATGAACAATCTGAAAATAAAATTAAGGGAACAGTTCTACTGAGAGTAACATTAAAAAGCACAAAATACCAAGAGGCTGGGGGTGCAGCTCAGTGGTAGGGTGTGTGCTCAGCGTGCATGAGGCCCTCGGTTCAGTCTCCAGTGATTTCTTAGAATGTTTTGATACCAAAAACATAAGCAATCAAGGGAAAAATAGATAAATCAGACCTCATCAAATCTAAAAACTTTTAAACTGGTCATGGTAGTGCATAGCTGTAATCCTTACTACTCAGGAGGCTGAGACAGGAGGGTTGCAAGTGACTGGGCTAGTGAGATCTTGTTTCAAAATAAAAATGCTAGGACTGTAGTTCAGTGGTAGCTCATTCCTTGTTCAATCTGTAGTGCCAAGGGGCGAGAGGGTGGTGGTGGGGAGACAAGCCATAGAGTGGAAGAAAATATTTGCAAATCATTTACCCGATAAGGGTCTCATATTAAGAATGTATAACGAACTCTCACAACTCAACAATGAAAAGATAACTCAATTTTTAAAAAGGGCAAAAGATTTTTTTGTTTGTTTGTTTGTCTTTTTGAAACAGGGTTTCACTATGCAGTTCAGGCTGGTCTAGAACTCATTTTGTAGGCCAGGCTGACCTGGAACTCACAGTGATCCTCTTGTCTCAGCCTCCTGAATGCTGGGATTACAGGTGTGCGCCTCCATACCTGGCTGGGCAAAAGATTTGGGCATTTCTGCAAAAAAGATATAAAAATGGCTAATACATATGTATATGAAAAGATGGTTAGTATCAATCATTACTTCAGCAGTATGAATCAAAATGATAATGAAATATCCCCTCACAGCTACCAGCTGGCCTGTATAATAGTGTTAAGATGAAAACAAGTGTTTTCATGACGTAGAGAAATTGGATCTCATGCATTGGTGGTAGGAATATAAAACTGCTCAACTACTATGGGAAAACAGTTTGGCGGTTCCCCAAAAGGTTAAATTTAGGTTCACCGTATGACTCAGTGGGAGCACTTACTAGTATATGTCAGAGAAAACTGAAAACATGTGCACACAAAGACATGTACACAAGCTGGGCGTGGGGTGCACTCCTGTAATCTCAGTACTTTGGGAGATTGAGGAAGAAGAACCATAATTTAGAGCCCAGTCTGGACAACTCAGGGAGACTGAGTCTCAAAGTAAAAAAAGAGTTGGGGATGTAGCTCATTCAATCCCCAGTACCACAAAACCAAACCAAACCAAACCAAACCAAGCCACACAAAAACAAAAACCACCAAAATATATACACAGATGTTCATAACAGCTTCATTCACAACTCCCCAAAGTAGAAACAGTTCCAGTGTCCATTAAGTGATGAACAGATAAACAAAATGGGATTTATCCATAACAGAAATTACTCAGCCAAAAAGAGGAATGGAATTCCTGCACACATGCACCACAGGTGGACTCCGAAAACATTCTACTGGGTGAAGAAGTTGGCCGCAGGAAGCCACGTGCTGTATGAGTCCATTTACATAAAATATGCAGGAGGGGCAAATCCACAGAGACAGGGAGTAGATGAGCTAGAGTAGGGAGGGGAGGAGCTGGGACCACCTGCAGACAGGCATGGGCTTTTGGGGGGTGAGAGACGTTTGGGAAGGACAATGGTCTTAGTGATACCACATAGTGAATACACTAAAAACACCCTCCCTACACTTTAAAATGGTGAATTTTATGTTAGATGAGTCACAGCTCAATAAAAGTGCCTAAACAGAACAAAACAAAATCCATGCACACACCTTTGCCCTCCTGGACCAGAGCCCTTCTTGGTGGAGGAGAAAGAAGTTCCTCATACTTGGTGCCTGCTTCTACACGAACCTGACAAAGAATGCTTCTGTGCTGACTGTGATTTGAATCATGGTGAACACAGGTTGTATTTCCTTTGACACTACACTGGGGCCAGGAGGCTTGTTAGTGCTGGTCAGGGGCTCTCTGGACTAAACTTGGCTCCATTTGGCATTTCTGGGATGACAGTTGCCATATAGCTGGCATTTACAGAGTATATACCTTTATATGCCACACTGCCCCAGGCATTTTGCATTTATTTCTTCGCTAACCTTTATCATACCTGTGTGAAACAGGCACTATTACTACTATATTTGTTGTTCCCAATTTTTAGAGGAAAAAAAATGAGTGCACAGAGAGCTGCGACTTCTTTTATCAGGGGTTCAGCTCCCCAAATCCGTGCTCCTCCTGTACTAATCCCAGTGTGCCTTTTTCATGTACAAGCTGACATTTCTTAACACAATATATTTTTTCTCTGCTCCTAGGGGAGTTTAGAGATAGAGGGGACACATATTCATTGATTCATTTCACTGTCACGTATGCTATTCCTCTTCTGACAGATATTTCTTAGTCCATACGTTAGGAGTGTGGCCAGTCATAAAGGGAACTAACTGTCTGCTAGCACGCTTCTGTGAAAGGAGTCGCTCTTCCAAATGCCTTGCCCATGTTATGTGACATCCAACAGTGGCAGTTACCCAGACTTTCTCTCTAATTATTTTTGTCATTAGCTCCGTAACTGGCTAATGACCTGAAGGAGTGACAGCCACTCTGAGTGACATGCTATATATACTCTCGGTGTCTCTCTGAAGCTGTAGCACAAAGTTAACACTGTATGCTGGGGAATGTTATTTTGGAAAAATCAGTAGGTTCCTGAGTGTTACTGATGCCTGAGCTCTGGTGACTCTGAGACATGGCTTGACGCTTCACAGCACGCAGTGCACCGGGGTAAGGTCAATAAAGCCTGGTCTGCAGGTCACCTTGGAGGTCATTCTGAGCTGCAGTTTCTCTTTGCTCCTTATGGAAAACATCGCTCTTACTTTCCTTTGTTCCAGGCACACATCTGATATTCTCCCTGATCCTGTCACTGTTTATATGGATGGCATTGCTCTTAGCTGGCAGATCTAGATGACAGTTGTCATTAGTACTCTTATGGGTTAACAAAGCACTTCTGAGACATTGATGACTTTTTTTTCTTTTTTAAGACAGGGTCTTTCTGTGAATTCATTATGTAGCTTAGGCTGGTCTTGAACTCACAGTGATCCACCTGCATCAGTCTCCCAAGTGCTGGGATTACAGGTGTGCACTACCATACCTGGCCCTATTAATGACTTTTACAATCACCTCCTACTTTGGTACTTAGGTTGAACCCAGGGCCTCCTCACTGAGCTCCATCCTCATTTTATGTTGGGACAATATGTCTTAAGAAGTTAATTAGCCAGGCTGGGCTTGAACTTGCTATCCTCCTAGCCTGGCCTTTCAGGGTGCTAATAAAGCACATTTTAAAACATAAGCAATAGCATGCATATAAAGGGGAAATAAGATTAGCCAAGATAATTTGAGCAATTACTTAGGAGCATAACATTTCTTGACCAGTGAAATGTTTTCCCAGAAACTCATGTGCCTTTTTTTTTTTTTTTTTTTTTTTTTTTTTGGTGCTGGGGATTGATCCCAGGGGCTTTGCCCTGAGCTACGTCCCCAGCCTTTTTTACTTTTTATTTTCAGACAAAATTTCACTAAAGTTGCCTGGGCTTGTCTAGAATTTGCAATCCTACTACCTCTGCCTCCAGAGCTCAGGGATTACAGGTGTGTGCCACCACACCCGGCCCTTGTGCAATATTTAAGACTGCAGTATTTACTAAGAATATAATAGTTATTAAGAACGTAATGATATTTCTGTTGTAGCCATAACCAGCACCTTATTTTAAATTTGTGAAAAGTAGGGAAATAAGTGTTTAGCACTGTTCTCCTGACACTACAGGTCTACCGGAAGGATTGTTGACCAAATTGTCCTTGGGCCTCACTCTGGAAAACATTTCACTGGTCAAGAAATGTTATGTTCCTAAGCAGGAAAGACAGAGGAAGGGCAGATGGGTGGACTAGGACCTCTGAAATGCTGGCCCGGGAGTCAGAGTGGGCTCAGGAGTTTTTCTTCAGAGTCCTGCCTTTTCTCCTCGGCTGGGGTTGGGGGATCCCATGTTGTAGCTACAGCCTGCCCCGAGAGGGCGCTGTGCACCCACGGACATAGACAGCGTGGGTGTAGAGTTATTCTCCAGCTGTTGGTCACTGTTACCCCAGGTCTTTATCCATACTCATCTTGTCTCTTATATTTTGGGTTTTGTAACCTGGAAACCATTGCTTCTGATGTTCTATGAACATATTGGCAATTTATATGTAAAATATACATGCATGTGTATTTTTGTAACTAGAGGGAGGTTTTGCAGGTTTAATCAAACTAGCAGTGGAATATGCCTCACGCACACAGCAAGAAGCATCGCCTAAACAGTAGTAGAATACAGTGATGTGGGGTACCAATGTGCTGTCTACCAAGTGATGAGCACTTTCTATACTTTACTTAATATAATCTGCAAACCCCCTTGCAAAATATCTTCATTTCACAGATGGGAAGCCTGGGGTCCAAAGAGTTGAAGTACTTTGGCCTGGGCCCCACAGCTGGGCAGTGACGAGACTAAGATTCCTCTCCGGGAATGACTTGTTTGAACTCTGCTGTTGCCACACTGAGGAAACAGGGAGAGGGATCATCCACCCCTCCACAGAGGCATGCGAGGACTGAGGTGTGCCAAGCACTGCGCTGGGCGCTGAGTCGAGGGGAACGGGCAGCCCTGCCTTCTGCCATGCTGGGTTGGCACTGGGAGGTGACGGTGGGCGTGTTGATTGGAGACAGGCGGTAGACGCAGAAGCACGGAAGTGTAAACAGAGAGAGGCGCTGAAGGAAAGAAAAGGGGCAGCACCATGGACAAATGAGGAGGCCCGCAGGGGGCTGCCAGGGTGAGCGGTGAGCCAAAGGTGGGGACAGGCCAGCTGGGGAGGAGCAGGCTGGGCTTACATCTGACAAGTACCTGGCCTGGCTGAGCAGGCAGCCGAGGCTTGCAGGGCACTCTAGTCCTCATCAGATTTTCTCCTATGTGAAATGGGAAGCCATCATGGGCTTTAAATGAAGCAACAGAGAAAGAAACACAAACTAATTTATGGTTTTCTTTTAAAATTTGTAATAAAGAGGTTGGGTGTGGTGGCACACGCCTGTAATCCCAGCACTCAGGAGGCTGAGGAAGGAGGATCGTGAGTTCGAGACCAGCGTAGTCTGCAAAGTGAGCTCAATGCCAGCCTGAGGGGCATAGCGAGACTCTGTCTCAAAACAACAACAACCACAACAAATAATAATAATAATAAAATTTGTAATAAAAACATAAACGACTGCTTGAAAAATATAGTACATGTTTAAAAAATTTATTAGTGTTAAAGACACATGGCCAAAAATTGTGGGATAAGTGTGTTAGGAGTAAGGGAGTATTTTGAATATTCTGAGGGGGATTAATGGCAATGTATTTTGTTATAAAATTTTATAAACATTTACCATATTTTTGATCATCCCTCACCTTAACTATTCTTAAATGTAGATTTCAGTGGTGTTAAATATTTTCACATTGTTATGAACATTGTTATGAAACTCTCCCTGTTAAACACCAATTCCCCTCTCCCTCCCCCGGCCCTTGGCAACCTCTGCTCAGTTCCGCCCCTGTGAATGACTACTCTACCTCTGCAGAAACAGAGTCTCACAGCGTCTGCCTTTGGGGGTTGGCTTGCCTGCCTTGCTCTCAAGGTGGCCACACTGCAACATGCGTCAGGATTTCCTTCCTTTCGGCTGAGTCATAGCCCACTGTGTTTATATGGTCATATTTTGCTTATCCACCTATCTGCCCATCTGTGCACGCTTGGTTGGGCTCACCTTTTGGCTAGTGTGAATCATGCTGCTGTGAACATGGCTGTGTCAGTATCGCTTTGGAATTCTGCTTTCAAGTGTTTTTCTTTTCCTTTTAATTAATGTTTTAGAAATGATAATATATGAATCTGATATAAATTGCAGCAGGTATGGAATTGCTTTGGCTGGCGTGGAGAGGGATTGGGGGCAGTGAAAAGTGTAACAGTGGCCCACGGTCCAGGGCCTCAGTGGGTGGCTGACCCCCGTGACGGGGCTGCTGGTGAAGGGTGGCCAGCAGTCTCTTTTAGGGTTGGATTTGAGCCTGCAGCTCAGAGAGCAGGTCTGGGCTTGGGAATTCCTCAGGAGCTGCCATCTTCAAGAAGGGTTTAAAGCCAGGGGGTGCTGCTGCCCAGACAGAGGATGACCGAGGCAATGGGAGCCTTGGACCAGTTCCTGATGTTTGGGGTGGGTATGGGAGGTGGAGACTGGGAAAGAAACAGTGGAGAAAAGCAAGAAGCTCTGCTCTGGATCCCAGAGAGGGAGGGTGTGGGGTTCATAGGGAAGCGGTGACTGCTGGGAAGAGGGCCAGGTGCCCCCTGGGCTGGGCAGGACGGGATGGAGACTGTGGGTGACTCGGACAAGAACAGTTCCAGCAGAGGTAGGCAGCAGCGGAGGCTGGAGAGAGAGAAGACGGGTGAGGAGCGCAGGCGGAACGAGGAAGGCTCTGTGGAGGCACTGGCAGCCCCGTGTGGAGGGGCACACCTGTAATCCCAGCGCTCTTAGGAAGCGGAGACAGGACGATTGCAAGTCGGAGCCCGGCCGGGGCCATTTAGTAACAGTGAAATCCTGTCTGAAAATAAAGAAATAAAAAGGGACTGGGGAATGTAGCTCAGTGCAGAGGCCCTGAGTTCAATCTCCAGAACTGAAAAAAAAAAAAAAAAAAAAAAAACCCTGGGATTGCACACTTGAAACTCTAAAATATTGATGTAAGAAATTAAAGAAGACAAATAAATGGAAATATAGCCTGTGGGTATGGGTTAGAAAAATAATATTGGTAAAATGATCATGTTATGCAAAGCAATATGAAGATTCAGTGCAATCTGTATCAAATCCCAATGGCATTCTTCACTGAAATAGGATAAAAGCCCTAATATTCATATATACTCATAAAAAAGATCCCAAAGAGCCAATAGAACTCTGAGAAAGAAAATCAAAATCAAAGTTGCAAACATACTTCCTGATCAAAAAGTACATTATAAAGGTATAGTGATCAAAACGGTGTGTTACTGGCATAAAAACAAACAAAGCACGATTGTGCAAGCCTCTGATCCCAGCACTTCTGGAGGCTGTGGCAGGAGGATTGTAAGTTCCAACCCAGCTCAGGCGATTAGCAAGACACCTATCTCACAATGAGAAAGAGGCCCTGGGTTCAACCCCCAGTGCTGAGGGGTGGAGTGAGGAGACCCCCAGGCCAGTGAACAGACGGGGGCCCAGGGGTCAATCCGAACATACAGGGTCAACTCTTCACATGAGCATCAAGGGGACACAATGGAAAAGAAGAATCTTCAACTCATTGGTGCTGGGAAGGCTAGATTTGTACACGCAGGGGGCTGAAATTGGACCCTCGTGTGTGCCATGCACAAAAATCAACAAAAATGAATAAAAGCCCTAAATGTGAGACTAAAACTTTTAAACTCATAGAAGATGACCCAGTAGAAAAGCTCCTGGACACTAACCTTGGCAATGAGTTTTTGGTTATCATACCTAAAGCTCAGGCCACAGAAGCAAAGCAAAAACGAAAACAGGAACAAAAAAACGAGAAAACCCAGAGACTAAATAATCAATAAATTAAATGGCAGCCTACAGCTGGGGAAAAGTATTTGCAAGCCACATATCTGATAAAGGCTTGCATCCCCAAATTTATGACAAACTCATGCAACCTCACAGTGGAAAAACAAATAACACAATTAAAAATGAAAAAAAGACCTGAATAGACATTTCTCTAGTAGAGACAAAAATATGGCCAACAGGGATAGGTAAGTCGGAATCACCAGCTACTACCCCACACCAGTCAGGACAGCCATTATGGAAAAGTCAATCTATAACAAACAGAGGGCTGGGGCTGCAGCTCTGTGGTAGAATGCTTGGCTCGCTTGGTCAGGCCTGGGTTCCATCCCCAGCTCCATAACAAATGAACAAACAAACGTTTAAAGGATAATAGTTGGCCGGGGTGTGAAGAAACCGGAGCTCTTGCAGGCAGGCTGGATGTGGATCGGTTCACCCATTATGGAAAACAGTATGGAGTTTCTAAAGAAATTAAAAATAGAACTGCAGTTTGATCCAGCAATCCTCTTCTGGGCGTGGGCCCAGAGGAAATGAAATCTCATCTCATAAAGATACTTGCACACCTATGTTCATTGCAGCATTACTCACCCCAGCCGAGAAATGATCAAAGTGTCCATCAGCAGAAGAGTAGATAGAGAGGGGCTGGGGATTTAGCTCAGCGGCATAGAGCCTGCCTGGCAAGTACAAGGTCGTGAGTTCGATTCCCGGTACCGGAAAAAAACGAACAACAAAAAAGAGTGGATAGAGAAACCATGGTGACATAAACACAGTAGGGCACATTCAGCCACAGGAAGGAGCAGAATCTTGCCGTTTGCCACTATGTGGGTGGGCCTGGAGCATCTCAGGCTCAGTGAGACAAGTCAGGCTCAGAAAGAAAAATATTGGATTATCTCCCTTATATGGAGAACCTTTTTAAAAATCAAATCTACAGAGAGAGAAAGCAAAACAGTGGTTAGAAGGCAGGGTGAGGAATGGGGAGCTGGAAACGGGGAGATCAGAGGATACAAGTAGCAGATACACAGGGTGAGCAAGTCTACATCTCTCATAGTGCCAGGAGCATGATGGCAGCAAAATGTGTACGGTATTCACCATAAAGGAGTAGATTTTAGCTACTCTTGTCACAAAAACAAAACAAAATGAGTAACTACATAGGATGATGAATATGTTAATGTGTTGTCATAATCACCTTTTTATTATCTATATGTAATGGTGTCACGTTGTACACTGTAAATACACATATTTTACTTTGAAAAAAAAAGTTGAGCTCTAGGAGAGTAGAGAACTGTGCAGTGTGAGAGAGGGGACATGAGAAAACAGAAGGGTTGGCTGGTTATTTTGTTTTTTAAAATGCATGTGGGGGCTTGGGGTGCAGCTTGGTGGAGTCACAGGCCCTGGCATGGATCCCCGGTATGAGAAGATACACACAGTACCTAGAGCTTTGGTTCTGATGACAAAGGGAATGATCTGGTGAGAGAGAGAGAGAGAGAAAAGATGCCGTCAGCAGAGCAGAGGGAGAGGATTTGGGTATCGAGGGAGTCAGGAGAGTCAGTCACTTGTTACTTAGGAAGTCATGGGTGGTGGCTGGGGGTGTTGAAAGGGGTCAGGACTTCTAGGGATCCAAGGCCTGGGGCCCAAGACCTTCCTGATCGAAAATCATTTGCTTTTCCTGGTAGCTGACGTGTGCATCAGGTACTGATGGCCCCTTTCCCAAACTGTCACGGAGTTCAGTGAAAGGGTTGCCTAAGTCCATCAGGGGTCTCACATGGGGAAGTGGCACTAGAGATGTTAGTAAGTTGTCACTTCTGTGTGCCATGGCTCACTGTCGTCACTTGAGCTGTTAGTGAACAGTGCCAGCCCCATGCACAGAACAATACCAAACAAGGGCCCACCAGGCCCCTGGGTATCCAAGACGCGGGTGCGAAAACTTGCTTGTGGACTTCACTGAGCTGCCCCAAGTGGGAGTTTCGATACACCATAGTGCCAGTCTGCACCCTCTCTGGGTGGGTAGAACCCTTCCCCCCCCCAACAGAGAAAGCACTCAAGTAACAAAAGTGCTGTTAAAGGACATCTTTCCAAGGTTTGGAATCGGACAGTGGGCCAACTCTAACGGTCCACCTAGGGCTACAGTATGCAGCACAAAAGCTGTGAAATTGTGCTGAGCAATATGAGGGATTTGGCAGTTTATATAATATGGTCATTACAAAAATAAAAGCAAAGAATCACAAAAACGCAAGCAAGCAAAAAGAAAGTGTCGCCTAAATGAGTTCTTTGCAAATGCTCATGATGCCAGGGCTTCAGCTGCCTTTCCCGCTCCCAGGATGGCACCTGGATAGCGCCTGCGCCCTCCTGGGTGTTGTGAGACAGAGAGGCGCTGGGAAGGCTCTGCGCAGGGCGGGCACAGGGTGTTGGGTGAATGGCGGCGGCTGTCATTAGGTTCCTGGTCACCCCCAGTGAGTTCTTTGCTGTCTCAGGACTGAGCCCACCGGTTGGGGAAATGGGCATCTGTCCTAGGCCGGGGCACAGGTCCGCGGGGCTGAGGGAGAAGCAACCCACCCATGAGGCTCTTCCTGCTGCTTCCTTTTCCTTGGACCCCAAAGTTCCTCATCCTGAGGGAGGGAGGCCTGCTCCTCCAACTTTCATTCTGAATATATTCCCATCCAAAAGCGAACAGGAAGAAGACCACGACCACCTTCCCCACTCATTCTCTGCTCACACCCTAACTGTCAGATGCCACCAGGGCTCAGAGCAAGGAGAGATGGCTTCGAGGCGGGTGGCCGAGAGCTGGAGGCTCCCCGGGCTGCGGGCTCCGCGAGCCGCCGCGGCTGCAGGCCGGGTGTGGCCAGCAGAGGGCGTTGCGGGCCGAGCTCGAGGGGTGACCGGGGTGGCGGCTGCGGGTGAGTCAGACTTGGGTGGCGGCTGTGACTCAGCCGCTGCGCCTCCCGCGCCGCCCCCGCCCGGCCGCTGGCTGCTCGCTGGGCCTCGCGCTCTGCTCGGGAAGAGGGGGCGGCGTCCCGGACCTCGCCCCAGGCCCGGACCGGGCTTTCGGGCGGGGTCGCCTCCCTCGGGGCCGGGCTTGGCGGCGGGGCGGGACCGGGTGTGGTCGTGTTGTGCCTCTTCCCAAAGCCCGGCTGAAGGCCCGGGAGCCTTGTGCGCGAGGCCTGTCACCCACCCCGGTCTGTGGCCCCCGTCTTTGCCCCGATGGTATTATGGCCCACATCCGCTGTTTGGCGACATTCCCCACATAAGGCTCCCCAACATCTTGCAGCCAAGTGGGGATAACCTGGGTTTTGCTAGACTCTCTTGGGGATGTGATAAACACACAGATCCCCCAGCCCATTTGAGATCAGTGTTTCTCAACTTTGTGTGTCCATTCTGAAGAAAATGCCCCCGGGTATGGTGGTGCCTGTAATCCTACCTAACTGGGAGGCCGAGGCAGAAAGATAATGAATTCAAGACCGTCCTCAGCAATTTACCCAGACTGTGTCTCAAAAAAGGGAAGAAAATGCTGATACCTGGGCCCCAGGCCTTGAGAGTCTGGTTGAATGGATCTGGGGCTCAGTCTGGTGTCAGGATTTCCTCGAGTTTCCTGGCCACTCTGGAGTGGCCAGCAGGCTGAGGTGGACTGCTGCTCTGGAGATTGGCCAGCAGGCTGAGGTGGTCCCAGGAACCAGTGCTTAGGGGACTCTGCTGGGCTGTTGTCCTGTGCAGCTGTGTTTGCAGACTCTGGCTCAGGACCCCACCCACCCATGCTTCTCATTGGAGCAGGGAATCCAGTTTCTTCTACCAGAGCACCAAGGTCACATGCAAGAACTGCTTTTGAAAGGGTCCTGTCCTGACTAAGCCTGTCCTGGCCCCTACCTCTTTCTCACCAGTGGGGTTTGCTTCTGGTGGGTTCTGGGCACTCCTCTGAGCTCTCCATGTGGGGCCGGACACCCCAACCTCTGTGAGCTCACACATCTGGCCTGTCTGCTTTCCCTAGTTCTCTGAGAGTTGGTATTATCATAACATGTGTGCCTTGCTGGGACAAATCCTGTATCTCACTTATATTAGTCAGCTTCCCTGTCACTGGCACAGAATACTCAACCACTGCAACTTACAAGAGAGGTTTATTGGGGCTTACAGTTTCAGTGGGTTAAGTCCATGATGGACCAACTCCAAGGCTGTAAGGGCACAGTGGAAGAGCCTGGTGGGGGAATGTTGCTCAAGCCATGGAGGCCAGGTAGCAGAGGGTGAGGGGGGGACCCAAGGATGAGGACCCATCTTTCTGGGTCACACCCCAGTGAGCTACCTCCTCTTCATGCACCCCACCTCCCAACAGTCATCTATGAAGTCACTGATAGACTGATCCACTAAGGAGTCTAGCACCTCCACAATGCAATCACCTTCCAAAAGCTCCTCCTTTGTGAGACTTTTGTGGGACATTTCAAGTCCAAACCATAACACCTATCTTTTGGTGTTGCCTTCTATCTTGAAATAAGGTTGTGCCTGGCTCTCTTCCTGTTTGATGGCTTTTTTCACTTCTTTTTGGTTATTAGGTGTTATTCTGAATGGCATGTATTAAGTTAAGCATCTAAGAACCTGTGTTCTTAGGTACCTGCAATAAATAGGTGCTTTACAACATTGTATGGTTCAAATAAGAGTGCAAAAATATACTTCGATGACTTCAAATTACAATATCAATGTTAATCTCAATTCACTGAAGGATAAATGGAGCACTCTCTTGCCTCATTTGTAGAACAAGGGGTAATTTGTGAGTCTGAGCCCTGGGTGAAGTCATAGCCCCTTTGCTTTCCTCGGCAGCCAGAAACCTCTTTCTGCCAGTGGTCCCCCGAAGGGAGACGTGGTGCTTACTTGTGCCCCTTCCAGTTGTAGTTATGGTTAGCTGACCACTTGATTGGCTTGGGGATAACAAAGCACACTTCTAGGTGTGTCTCTGTGGGTCGTGGGGGCATCACCTCTGGATCTGTGTCTCGTCCCTGGGCTTTTGCTCTCTTGCGCTGTTTCCCTGCTCCGATTGCCAGCTGTCCGTGAACTGAGCGGCTTTGCTCTGCCATGTCCTTTTGCCATGATGCTTCTGTCTTGGAGTCAGCTAACCATGGAGTGAGCCATCTAAAGCTGTGAGCCAAACAGACCTCTCCCCCTTTAAGTTTTGGATGTTAGATGTTTTACTGGCAACTGGGGCAGGTGGCCAATACCCCCTCCCAACTGTGGGTCCCTGGTAACCACTTTTGGTGCCTTTACAAGGAGGGATGAGAAAGAGCCTCCTTCCATCCCAGCTTGGCTGCCGTCTGATTGGCAGGGCCAGAGGCAGGGAGGTGATGGTTTGATATGTCCTTGTGTGGCCACCACCAGCAGAGCTGCCATTGACAGTGGTCTGACTGCTAGATGCCAGGCCTCCCCTCCCCTCTGTCCTCTCCGTCGTGCTGGCCTCTCTGGCTCTGCTCGGACTGCTTGCTCTGTCTCTTCTTCCCCAGCCTTAGCCACAGCTGCCGAGAGTCCTCAGTGAAGGGGCTCCATCCTTTGTTCTCACCAAAACAGCCCTTGGGAATGGACACAGCAAGGGAAATCCCTTTGTCGGGAGCCAAGGAGGAAGGAAATGGGGTGAGAGTGGCATGGATGGGTGATGGAAAAGGGGACTTCTGGCTCGACTTGGACCTGGGTGGTGGCTCAGAGAGGTGGTTATGGTGATGACCAGAAAAGCACATTGCTTCCTTTACTCCCAAACGGTGAGTCAGTGTTGGCCTGTTCTTCCCTTCTCTACCCCTGCAGGTGGCCCCACCTCACATGGAGCAGAGGGTCCCAGGTTAGCTGCTTTGCCTGTTTCCCAGCCTGACCAGAGGGTACAAATGAGGTTGTTAGGAGGTTCCCTGCTTGCCCCTGAAGGTCCACCGTATCCTTCCCCGCCTGTCCTGCACTGCAGGCTGGCTTCGGGCCCTGCTGCTCCCAGTCCTCTCCGTGTTCTGTGTGCAGTGCCACTTGAACCCCGGGCTCGGTGAGTGTGCTGCCTGGGAGCTGCACTCCAGCCTGCTTTGCCCCTTTTGGCTTCGTCCTTTCCGTTCGCTGCCAGGCCGGCCCTGCGTGGAGAATGTCTCAGTGGGAGGAAGGAAGCCTGCTGTCTCAGGGCATTGTGGTTAGGGTTCTGGCAGGCGGGGCCTCTGTGTGTGTGTGTGTGTGTTGGAGAATGTCTCAGTGGGAGGAAGGAAGCCTGCTGTCTCAGGGCATTGTGGTTAGGGTTCTGGCAGGCGGGGCCTCTGTGTGTGTGTGTGTGTGTGTGTGTGTGTGTGTGCACGTGCACATGCATGCAGGCAAGTGTGTCCTCTCCAGTGTAATCCATAATCTATCCTGGGAGCTGCCCTGCCCAGAAATAGCTGCGCCCAAACCTCGAGGCTAGAGAGCCATTCCTGGGGATTGAACATTTTCTCTGTAAAGATGCAGTTTCTCCAGGAAGCAGGGCGTATGATCTCATTTCCCCACTGCCTTGGCCCTGTCAGATAAGAGCGCTGCCTGTGGGGTCTGTGTTGGGTAATGCTGTGTAGCACGGGGCCCTCCGCAGGGGAGGTTTAAAGATGGGTCTGTTAATAAATGCGTTCATCACCCAACAGATACTTCTTGAAGGCACTGTGCTGAGTGCTCGGAATATACCTGTGAATAGCGAAAACAAGGACCTCTCAGGCAGGGAGACATACAGCAGTGTCTGTGCATATAACGTTGGAGGCCCGCGGGTGCTCCGTGCTCCTGCCATAAAGGGAGCAGGGAGAGGGTTCTGGAGGCGGGTAGATGGGCCTTGCTGAGCATGGGGTGTTTGAGCAGCCTGGGAGAGGTGAGGAGGGAGTGCTGAGCTGGCTAAAAGGAAAGTGATATACACAGAAGGTGCAGCCAGGGCAAAGGCCCTGTGGCTGGAGCCTGCCATGGAGCAGTAAAGAGGCTAGTATGTCTGGGGTGAAGTGAGCCACAGGAAGAGGTTTGCGACTTCTCCTTCATCCTTTTCTGGACCTGCCTGACCTTGTTGGGTCTCTTGCTCAGCCCTGCCCCCTGCAAGGCCTGCCCCCTCCAAGAGCCAGGAGTATCTGTGGGACCCATCCCAGTCTTCCATCCTCCCTGCTGAGAGTGGCCTGGTCCCTCTGGTCGCCCTTCTCACAGGCAGGACCAGGAGGGCCAAGGCTCCCAGGGAATGAGATGACTGGGGCTCCATGGCGTTTTTATTTTAAAACTTTGCTATTATTATTTGGCTTTTTGAGACAGGTCTTGCTGTGTAATCTAGGCTGGCTTTGAATTCACAGTGTTATCCAGGCTGTCCTGGAATTTATAGTGATTCTCCTGGCTCAGCCTCCCAAGTACTGGGATTACAGGCATGGGCTACTCTACCCCACTCTTTGGAGTTTTAACTGTTAGTAGGGTTAAATACAGTGTAATAAACTGGGCTAAAAAGAACCGGGTGCTGTGTGCCAGTATGTAATACTCATTGGGTCTTTACCCAGGTGCTCTGATAGCTACACACCTCCTGAAATCCTTGGACTGTCTGAAGCCAGGATGTCTTTCTGTTGGTTACTGAGTTGATGATGGCTGGTGGCCCCTAGCAGCTTCAGCATGGAGTTTGGTTACCAGGAAGCCCCAGGTACGCCTGAGCATTGGAACTTTGGAGGTTACGCTGATCATCAGGAGGCTGGGGATTTAATGAGCCACCTACCTAATAAAGCCTCCGTAAAAACCTCCAAGTGGGTGACGGCACATCCCTGGAATCCCAGCATTCAGGAGGCTGAGGCAGGAAGATTGTAAGTTCAGGGCCAAGTTGGACTACAAAGTGAGACACTCCCAAAAAGTCAAACGCAAGCAAACCAAACCCTAGAGAGCAGGTTTGGAGGGTGGGCATAGAGGCTATAGAGGGCACAGAAGCCCCTCCCCAGCCTCACCTTGGCTTCTCTGTGGCTGTATACTTTGCAATAAGCTGCTAACTGCGTCTCCCTGAGGTTTCTGGCCTCTGAACCCCAAGGTGGTGGCTGAGGGAACCCTGATTGCAGCTTGTGGCTTGGAAGCCCTGGGCAAACAACTCAGGGCTTGTGACAGCGTCTGAAGGGGGAGCAGTCTTGGGGTCTGAGCCTCAACTTGTGGGGTGCTGATGCTGTCTCTGTGTAGACAGCGTCAGAATCGAATTGAATTAGAGGACCCTCAGCTGGCGCTTGCTGCAGATTCGATTGCTTCCTCTGGGTGGGGTCCCCACATACTCTGGGGTCACAGAAGTGCCCTGCTTTGTGTGTAGTGCTGAGTCTGGAGACAGACTGTGCAGGAGACAGCCTGGAGGACTGGACGCCTCCTGGCTCGTGGAGACCATAAGCTCATCCTGCTCCACCTGATCTCCTTAACATCCCGAGAGAAGCCTAAATACCATGCTCCTGTCCTGATTCCACTTCCTGACCTCCAGCGTGAGCCTGAGCCACAGGGCAGCACCAGGGTCACCTTAACAGTTGCAGTTCGGACCCTGCTGGTGGGCTTCACAGCTGTGTGGGCTTCACTGCGGTGGTCCACAGAAAGTTGAAAACACCCGCTTCCAACACGAGGGTGGAGACTTTCTGTGAATTGGACAGAGTCCTCTCAGGCGTGGCCCTACACCTTGAGACCCGAGAAAGGTCCCAATAAATACCTCAAAACCTAATGGAGAGGCTACTCTGAGTCGAACTCCTCTCTAGCTTTCTCATCTGCCCACTTTCTCTGTGGAGTGTATTTTCTTTGATCCCTGCCTTGCTTACTACTTCTGAGTGTCCTGCTCAACTCCGTGTTAGGGGTACAAACAGCCTGGATCCCATTCAAGACTGGTACTCAGTGTGGTAACCGTAGCAAGAACTGAGGCTGAGTCATTTAGGTGTTTACCTATGCGCCGGGTGGCAGTGCTCTTCCTTGCGAAGTGTAGCACTCATCCCTGATAGTTGAGTCTTGGGAGGAATTTCTTTCAGGTCATGTGACTTTCAGAGAGTCTCCCTGGAGGGCTACTAAGTGCTTCTCTCTGATGAGGCCAGGGAGGGCAGCACCATCACTGGCTGTGGGCTGTGTGTCCTGTCCTCCCACGCTGGTCCCCAGATGCTAGGACCTCCTCTCCTACTGGCCTTGATTGCTGGGACCTCTCCGCTATCCAGAGGTGTGTCCACCTGGCTCCTGCCTTACCATTTCTTCTTTCCTTTATTTTATTTTATTTTTTGGTGTGGGGACTGAACATTGAACCTCTGAGTTACATTCTCAGCTGTCTTGTCTTGTCTTGTTTTGTTTTGTGACAAGGTCTCACTGTATAGTTCAGGTTGGCCTGGAATTCACATGATCCTCCTGCCTCAGCCTTCTAAGTGCTGGGGTTACTGATCTGCTCTATGATGACTGGTGGCTTTCACAGTTTTAAACACAATTTTGGTTGTGTCTTGTTGGGAGAGCCACATCACATACCTGCCTAGGTACAAAGAAGTCTGGAAAAAGAAAAGTTCTGGCTACTACCTTGGAAAAGTAGGACTCGTTGACAGGAATTTCCCCATGCATAAAAAGGGTATTTAGAGGTGTTGGACAACAAGAAAACATGCCAAGGTCCACCACTGTGGAGCCAAGTCGGCCCTGTGGTGGGGAGAGGAGTGGATCACAGGCTCTGTCAGTCAGCATTCTGGGCTGCAGCCAACACAAGCAGGTTCTGGCCAATGTAGGCAGAGGACATTTATTGGGGACACTGGGTTCTCACAGAATCAGCAAGAGGCCAGGGTGGGAGGGGAGAACGCCGGCTTTGGTTACTGTGGGGAGATACGGGACTGGATTCCCTCATGAGCTGCACTGTAGGAGGAAATTCTCCAGAGGGAGAGTAGGAGCTGAGAGGAGAGGGGGCTGGATGCTGGGCAGGTTTGGAAAGTGACTGTCCGCTGTGCAGTGTCCGTACGCTGGTCCTTTGAGAGTCTCCTCCCCCTCCCCCTTGAATGTCCTTGTTTTCAGTTTAGTTTAGTCCAGTTCAACAATATTTTGGGCAAGCTTCTATAGATGATTAGCCAGGAAGAATCCATGGGGAGAGACCCACGGGATTGGGAGTGTAGAGGAAGTAGAGCCTCATTTTGGCTGGAGATGGATGGGGGAACTCTTCATTGAGCAGAGAGCTCTAGCTGAACTTTGGAGGAGGAGGAGGATTTTAATTGGTAGGGAAAGCAGAAAATGCACTTCTGACTGGGAGGCTGACACAGGCTAAGGTGATGTGTTAGCCGTGTGTTAGCTGAAATAACTGACTGGGAAGGAGGTTTCAGAGGTTTCAGTCAATGGTTGGTTGGCCTTATTGCTTTTGGGCTTCCTTGGTTTTGGGCTGTACAGAACAAAGTCTTGCCTTGTGGCCAGGAGAGAAAAGAGAGGAAGGGGCTGAGGTTGCATTGCCACCAGCTAGCATGGGTTCTTGCTGCAATAGAAAGGAAATCACATGTGGGCCAGTTTCAGGGCTAGAAATTTATTAATAGGAAAGAAATACAGCTGGCTTCTCCACTGACAGGAGCCCTGGAGGAGATAGCAGCAAAGCAGCTCCACAGAGAGCTCTGGGAAGGGTAACAGAGACGGCCACTCCATGGGCAGAGCAATCTGGAACAGACATTCCACTTTGATGGGGTCTTAAAAGGATGTCATCAAGTATCTCCATTAGATTGGCTACCATGCTCACTTGCGCCTGTCTCACCCAGTTTGCCTATGCATCCACCGTCTGATGTCAAGAACTACATTGGCAGTTCAGATTTTTTATTAAAGAAAAAAGACGGCTGGGGATTTAGCTCAGCGGCAAAGCACCTGCCTGGCAAGCTCAAGGTCGTGAGTTCAGTTCCTGGTACCGGAGAAAAACAAAACAAAACAAAAAAAAAATAAAGAAAGAAAAAAGAAAGGCCTAAGTTGAGGATGTAGATCAGTGTTAAAGCTTTAGTCTATGTAGCATGTCTGAGGCCCTGGATTCAAGTCCCAATATTGAAAAGGGGGGACAGAATTTTTAAATATTTGGGAAGCAAAACTAGTAAGATTTCACTATGGAATCTTTTGTGGATAATAAAAGGGAAATGAGATTAAGTGAAGGAATGCTGGTTAGAATTAATAATCGTTATGGTTTAGATTTAAAATGGCTCCCGAAGCCTCATGTGTTGGAAGGTGATTGGACCATGGGGGCCTATAGCTGACTTACTATTAGGAGGTGGGGCCTGGCTAGAAGAGGCAGGTCACTGTGGGGGGTGACCCGGAAGGGCACATCTCCCTTCTCTTTTCTCCCTTGATGCCCTGCTTCCTGGTTGCCATGAGGTGAGCAGCTTTCCTCCACCAGACCCTTCCTCCATCCCTTCCTGCCTGGGAGCTGGTTGACCATGACTGAAACATGAGCCAAAATCAACCTCTTCTTTAAGCTGTGGGTGTCTGGTAATTTCTCCCAGTGATGAGGAAAGTGACTAAGACGGTAAGAGTGAGGCCTCCATTGGAAAGCCTGGCTGTCTGTCTGGGTCCTGCTTATAACCCTCTCTTGGCTAGCTTCCTCCTGGTCAAGAGGAATGACAAGAATATTCTTGTGAGTTGTCAGGAGGATAGAACTGAGAGACAGTTGTGAACTGTCATGTCCTAGGCAGCGAGGGGCTGTCCGGGGAAACAGCCTTCTCTGCTTGACAGTGACAGTCGTGGAGTAAACAGAGGTTTGCTCCACAGTTCCCACACGGTAACCACCCATCAAGTTCAACAAATGTTCAAGTGAGAACCCGAATGGGTGGAGGAGTAGGCGGAAGAGGAGGAGGTGGAGGTGCTGTGTGTAAGCTAATCTCAAAAGAACCGCCTGGCACAGTGGCGCCTACCTGCAATTCCAGCGCTCGAGAGGCTGAGGCAGGAGGCTTACAGAGTTCAGGCCAATGTGGCAACTTAGTGAGAACCTATCACAAAAACAAGAAAAGAAAAAGTGTGATTCTGTCGCAGAAAGAAAACCAGCAGCTAAAGGTGAACAGGGACAGGGAAGGTCTTTTGGTGTGGCAAGAGTAGTACTTGGGGTTGAACCCAAGGTCTTCACACATCATTCCCCAGCTCCTCCCCACTTTTTTCTTTTTCTCTTTTGGAACAGAGTCTTGCTAAGTCACCGAACTGCCCAAGCTGATCTTGAATTTGTGATCCTCCTGCCTCAGCCTCCCAAAATGCTAGGATTACAGGCACGTACCATCACACCCAGTTTAAGGCCTACTTTTTTAAGACAATAAAATCTGAGCATGTTTAAATGCTGACTGACAGGAGCCAGTAAAGAGAGAAGTTGCAGATTTGGGCGAGAGGGGAAGGACTAAACCCAGAGCAAGGTCCCTGCAGAAGCGGAAGGTAGCCTCAGTCACCCTCGCAGGGTGACAGGAAATAGGCAAGATGGAGCAGACACTGGTAAGTGAGTGGGAGAATAGCAAGTTTGAGCTCATCCTGGGCAAGTTAGTGAGACTCTGTTTCAAAATAAAAAATAAAAAGGGCTGGAGATGTAGCTCAGTGGTACAGTGGCCCGGTTCTATCCTCAGTACAGGGGCATAAATTCTCCGATTTCTGTTTCCTATTTGTTTGATTGCTTGTTTTGAGACAGGGTCTTGCTATTAGGTTCAGGGTGGACTCAAACTCACTGTGTATCCTAGGATGACCTCAAACTCATGGTGATCCTCCTGCCTCCACAAGAGGGGGCAGATGTCTTCCTCCCCAGATGTCCTTGGCAGGGTGGGGTTTGCCGGCTCCCACAGAAGCTGGAGTGAGACAGTGTCCCAGGCCACCTAGGGCACTGCCCTCCCCAGTGCCGGCCACATGACAGGGCCATCTCCACCTGTCTAGCCTGTGGCAGGAGACAGATCCTCAGTCACCTGAGCTGCAGACTCCAGGCTCCGAACCCAAAAAACTTTGCCATTCGTTCTCCTCTGTGGCTCACGCTCAGGGAGCAGGAGGGCCTGTGGTGGGCTCTGCACTCAATCTGGTGCATGGGCCTTCTGTGCTAGGTGTACTCTGACAGCACTGTAAAGTGCATGGGACCCCTTCTAGGGGCACTTGGGGCTCTTTCAGGCACCCCCTCTGTGCTCTGAGGTGGGAAAAGTGGCAGCCTCTGAGGGCCGGAGTGCAGATTCCCAGGCTGTGGAAGCTGTGGGCCCAGAGAGTGGCGTGGGCCCCAGGCTGGGCTCTGAGCTAGAGGGCTTCAGTCCCGACTGCGCCATGCTGTGTTGGAACCACAGCAGGTGACCTCGCAGATGGGAGGGGACCTAGGAAAGGAGGGAAATGGGAGGTGAGGAAGAGCGGGAAATAAGAAGGGTTAAGATTCTATGTCATGTGCTCACTCTCCATGATGAATGTATTACGAAGGTACTAATAAAAATGAAATAAAATGAGAAGAAAAAACTAAAATCACAGGAGACCATCATTTTGGAGGAAGCTCCTCCCGGGCCAGACTTAAACTGGAGTTACTTATATTAAAGTTTCATGCCACCTGACTGAAATTAAGTTGCTATCTGACTTGTGAGAAATCAACATAGATAACAGCTGATGTTCTCAAACAGGCCAGCTGCCATAGCTGTGAAAATGAAGTTCCCTCTGCCTGAATCTCTAAGAAAAATAACAGGAGATAATCTGATGGTCACCAATAGTTTTTTTTTTTTTTTTTTTGGTTTTTCTCTGGTACCGGGAACCGAACTCACGACCTTGCGCTTGCCAGGCAGGTGCTTTTGCCGCTGAGCTAAATCCCCAGCCCCCCCAAAGTTCTTTTCCTGTTGTTCTGCTCGCTGGCCCTGCCTTCCCGGGAAGTGACTTGGAGATGACTGATCTGTGTTCTCCTGTTTCTTCTGTCCTAAGCCCTTATCTGTCTGTAGAACCAAACGCTTCTGTGCAGCCCAGCGGAACACGCTACGCATTCTAGTCTGTGGAGTCTAGGATTGTAAGGAAAGTCAATCTGAAAGCATTAAGTTCAATTTGTTGAATTTTGTCCTTTGGCATTATGTACACGCACACATACACACAGTTTTTTTGTGGTACTGGGGATGGAATCCAGGGCCTTTTGCCTAGATTTTCCCTCCTTTTTTTCTTGTTTATTTTTTTGAGGCAAGGTCTTGCTATGTAGTTCAGGCTGGCCTTGAACTCACTATGTATCCCAGATTGGCCTTGAAGTCTCAGTGATCTGCCTGCCTCAGCCTCTCTAGGTCCGGGATTACAGGTGTGTGCCACCACACCTGGCCTCCCTCCTTTTCTTGAGTTAGGGTCTTACTATATCCCCACCTACTAGGTTGGTCTAGAACTCCTGGCTCCTGTGTTTTTCCTACCTCAGCCTCCAGAGAGCCTACCTGGAGCTACAGGAGCTCACCAGCTGTCGGGCTCATCTGTTTTTTTCTATTGTCTGCATTCCCTCAGTAAAATGGGCTTTACCAGCAAGGCCTGTGTTTCACTCACTATCGCATCTCCAGTGCCAGAAACAGTGGGGCCCTCGGCAGCTACATTCCAAATGGGCTCGACTGGGTCATTATTATGCCTACTGTCAGAGGACAAAATTACAAACATTATACAATAGAATAAGTGTTCTGATGGGCCGAGCAAAGGAGGTCAGCTTTATAGACAAAAAAAAAAAAAGCCTTGAAAAAAAGCAGAAACAAAGATAAAAAGTGGGTTGGTTATTTTGAAGTTACTTTCTTTGTAAGGTTGGGATAGGGAGACAGAACAATAAGAAAATAACTGATTAGCATCAAGTTCCTTTGGGCCGTGCGTGGGTGTGTGAAGGCAGTGGGAATGTCACTGTCACGGCTACCGAAACTGGCCTGTGTAAGAAGCTTGGCTGTTATCGCTCTAATCTTGATTTCTGGAAGATCAGCTAAGCAGCTTAGTTCTAGCTGTGACCTGGCGCTTTGGTGTATGATTCCATTTCGATTCTCAGCCTGGTCCATAGGGGCTGAGTGTGGAGCTCTGTCCAAAACAGTGCCCTCCTATCATTGTTACTGAAGAGTCTGTAATCTGAATCAGAAAAAGAGGAAATGATATCACAAGAGGCAGATGTGTATCTGTTAGAGGAACACGCTTGCTTGGCAGGAAGAGATGAGGGCGTGTGATGCTTTGACTGAGCTCACGAAGGAAGGTCTCTGTTGCTGGTTCCCCTTCAACTTATCCATCTCTAGAACTGGAGTGAAGCAATGAAAAAGTGTAGGGCAGTGTTTTTCCAACCGAGTGACACAGCTCATTAGTAGAGCAGACAATGAAGTTAGTGGGTTGCAGCCATCATCTATAAACATGAAATACAACAGAGGTGCAGAGCGCGCTGCGTGCAGCAAGGGTAATTCTCTCCAGCTGAGCTTCACTCTGTGCATAAATACGTAGCAGTAGGTATTTGCATGTGAAGTGTGTGTGTGTGTGTATGTGTGTGTGTGTGTGTGGGGGGGGGTGTACTCAGCCACATGTCAGCTGGGGTCATAGACAAATAAATCCGCAAGCTACTGGCCATGAGAGACAGGGAGGAGGTCGAGGAGTGGAGAGGACTGGTCATTGGAAGGAATCTGGGTGAATGCTGGGGATTGAAACCAGGGCTTTGTGCGTGCTAAGTTCATGGTCTGCCGCTGAGCCACACCCCCAGCCCCACAGGGAGCATTTTACCATAAATCCGGGATACGCACAGACTATATAGCGACAGTGTGGAGAGGGAGATATTTTACCAGCTCAAATATCTTCCAAGCAACAGCCTGGGGTCTGCAGAGGATGGTTTCAAGTGGCCTTTACTCCTAGTTCTGAGACTTCTGACCCCACCTCTCCCTTCCCCACACCTGGCCCTGCACCTGGCTCTTTGCTCACCAGCCCAAGGCCAAGAGCCCTGGCAACCTGCCTCCATCCTGCAGGTTCTTGGCCCAGGGCCCCGGGCCAGGTTTCCTCATTCCTGCCTCTTGCTATCCCCAGAGTTGCTGTCACTGACACGTAGTCCGCAGGTCACTATTGTGTACACAGCTGTTCTCTGAGCTCTGGCTAGTTGGCGCCCTGCAGTGTGGAAGCCAGGACTTCAGAAGGTGAGGGACTTGCCCAGGGTCACTCAGGAAGTGACAGAGGCAGGAGTCGAACTCCAGTCCATCTCTGCATCCCTGGACTCCCTCATCAGCTCATGAAGTCACTCACCCAGACTACCCTTCCACAGGACGGTGAGAGCATCGTCACTCTAGCCCCACATGGCCACATGTCATGGATATGGTGTTCTCCCACAAACTGATGAGTTAGAATTTTTAAGTGGCTCCTGTCTCTGTGGAATGTGAACCCTGCACCCAGAGCTGCACTGGGGAGAGAGGAGAGGTCTCAGGAGATTACAACCAGAGGACTCGAGACCTTAGAGATTAGCCAGTTTATCCAGGATTGCCAAAGGACAAAATTGAAGCTAGTGTCACAAGGAGGGAATAAACAGCAAGACTGGAAGCAAGGAGTCAGGATCTTTGTGCTGTTGAATACTCCTAGGTCACTCCCTGTGACATTTTGAAGATTTTCTCTCTTCCTTCCTTCCTTCCTTCCTTCCCTCCTTCCTTCCTCCCTCCCTTCCTTCCTCTCTCCCTCCCTTCCTTCTGTCCTTTTTCTTTCTTTCCTTCCTTCCTTCCTTCTTTCCTTCCTTCCTTTCTTCTTTTCTTCCTTCTTTTCTTCTTTCCTTCTTTCTTTTTTTTTCTTTCCTTCTTTCTTTTCCAGGGCTGGGGATGGAATCCAGGGTCTCACCCATACTAAGCAAGTGCTCTACCACTGAGCTACATGCCCAGCTGCACTTGCAGTTTTGGGTTCTTGGTAAAATCTCTCTCTTTCCATCCTGACTGCTATAAAACCTTGGTGATTCCAGAAGACGGATGCTCTGCCTAGCAGTTTATACTTCTCATGGACTAAGATGGAAAGAGAACAACACGGGATGCATACGACCCTGGCCTACAGCAGGATGCATATGACCCTGCCTGGTGACGGTGTCCGAGCTGGCTCCAGTTGCTCGCAGGCCACATTCCTCGGGTGAGGCCAGACCCTTCTCAGCCCTGGGCCTGGGAGAATGAACCTGGTTTGCCTGATCAGATATGGTAATTCCACACCACTTGCCTTGGTTTAAGAGTAGGTGTGAGATCGATTCTGGCCAATGAGGTATGTGTGAGGAGACATTTTCTGAGGGGATTCTGAGTGTGATTTTCACTTTTCTGTTTTTTTTTTTTTTTTTCTTTTTCTCTACTAGGGGTTGAACCTAGGCCCTTTGCACTGAGCTACATCTCCAACTCTTTTTTAAAATTTTATTTTGAGACATGGTCTCACTAAATTGCCCAGGCTGGGCTAGAACTTTCAATCCTCCTATCTTAGACTCCCAGAGTACTGGGATTAGATTTAATGTTTGTCATTGTTGTTGAGACAGGGTCTTACTGTGTATTCCAGCTGGGTTTGAACTTGTAGCAATCCTCCTGCCTCAACCTCCCGAGTGTTGTTACAGGTGTATGCCACCATGCCTGACTTTGGGGTTATATTTTCATATTTACAAAAGGAGAAATGTGGGCATGGTGGTACAACCTATAACCTCAGCACTTGGGAGGCTGAGATAGGAGGATTGCAAATTCAGGGCCAGCATGGGCTAAGTAGCTAGAGTTCCATCTCAAACACAACACAACATAATGCAATGAAATAAAATAAAAAAGAGAGACAACGAAGGGACACTTTCTCTTCCAGCACTTAGATGAAGCCATTGTGCAAAAAGATGGATCTCTGAGTTGCTGCAGTCACCACAAGAGCAAAAAACTCCAGGCCAACGATGCTAACCATGACCAGCCATGGAATTCCCCTACCTCCGAACTTCCTGGGTGCGGTAGAAGTTCCTTATTTCTAAGAATCTGACTTTGGGCTTTGGTACTTGTGGCTCAGATCATCACACCCAGGGAAGGTAAAGAGCTGCATTGGGAACCTGCTGGGAAGCGCTGTAGAGAGGGAAAGAGCTGCGAGTCTCGCTGTGGTACCAGGCTGGAGGAACTCGGCGTTTAATGGAACTCAGAATACTCCTCGCTGTTTCCCTGCCTGTGCAGTCAGTACCATGGGGACGGCAGGCCTATTGTGCACGTGAGGAACAAGCTCCCCTCACTTTGATTGTGCTGATCAGATTGAGGACGGGAGGTGCAGTGAAAGCAAGACTTTAGTTTTTTATTTTGCAGGAATGGGTGGCAGCCTAGCAGGCAGGCGGGCATGGTGGGTACAGTGAGCGATTTAACCCCTAGCACACAGGTCCCTTTCCCCAGTTTCTCACTAGCTGAGGACCATGGGGGTACAATCTCCCAGGACAATGCCCAGATTTTAGGAGATACCTGTGGCCTGCTCCCTCTGCAAACATTTTGTGGGTTTAAAGGCAAATGATTAAGCCACTCTGGGTCACTTCTAATGGCCAGTACTTTTCGAACCAGAATGAGCATCGTGAAGCCATACTTTATTGACTGGTTGTCCCTCCTTTGTTTAGGGGAGCTTTTAGATGTGCGGTCTTAGTCACATCTGCAGGCTGGTAGCTTTCCACTCAGTTAAAACTTTATCTTGACTTTTTTTGAGACAGGGTTTTGCTGTGCAAGTCAACCTGGCCCTGAACTCACTTTGTAGTCTAGGCTGGCCTCGAACTCACGGCGATCCTCCTGCCTTATCCTTCCAAGTGCTGGGATTACAGGCATGTACCACCACGCCTGGCTAAAACTTTATCTTGAAAATGGACCACTCTAAGTTTCTGTTCCTTACTGTCTGGTTATCGCAGGACCCGAGAGCTCCCTTTCTTCCTTGGGTCCTCACCCCTGAGCTGGGGGATGTCCCTTACCCACCGCTCTCCCCAAGCCCTCTGCTGTGCTCCTCACTCCACTTGCGGGAAGTGGTCACCTGGTCCCTCACACATGGCAGCAGACTGGCTGGGTAGCCACTTCCAGCACCAACTGTGCCCGCCGTGGAGGGGTCTCTGCCACCAGCTCTGTGATGGGTGATGTGGCTCGAGCTGGGCCTTGAAGGGAAGGGAGACCTTGTGAGGAAGGAAGTGGGGACCTTTCAGTGGGCGGTGGTGGGGACAGGGTGAGTGGAGGTGAAGGGCAGAGCCAAAGGAGACCCAGGGGAGGGGAGCCCACATCTGGGGTTCTTTCCTTTGCATGCATGGCCAGGAATGGGATAGCTGCTCACACAGTAGCTGTAATGATAGTTTTTTGAGGAACTGTGATACTGTCGTCCAAGGTGGTTGTATTAATTTACATTCCCACAGCAGTGAGTAAGAGTTCCCTTTTCTCCACATTCTCACCAGCATTTCTATTTGGGGGGGTGGTCGGCTAACAATATTGAGCACTTTCCCATGTATTTGTTGACCATTCATGTTTCTTCTTTTTGAGGCCAGGTCCAGGTGGGAGACCCCAGCTCCTTCACAGTTGGGAGATTTTAGAAATCTCAGGTGGGGAATTCAGAGGGTAGAATCCAGAATTCCAGAATCAGCCTCTCCGGGGCCCCCAGAGGGACCCACAGCAGCTGGGACATGGCCCTTGCCCTGGTTCTGAGCCCCAGCTCTGCAGGACCTCTGGGGCTGCAAGATCCGGTAAGCAGCCTCTTCCTCCGAGTGCAGCCCTGGGCCTGGCAGCTGCTTCCCCTGCTACTCCTTCTGCACTGCCTGTGGTCCTCTCAGTGACTCTTCAGCCTGCCACACTGCTTAGCCGGCTTCCTCTATTAAATTCTCTCTGATGAATGACCTATTTTGGATTCTGTTTTCCTGGCTAGACTCTGATTATACATTGGTTATTTAACAATGTCCAATCTACTTCAATCAAAAGGAGATATAAACTCTACAATGCACAACTGTTTATGGAGAAAATGATGATGCACTGGCTTGTATCATCCGGAGCCTGATGGAACAGGACTCTGCCTGGGACAGAGACCTTGGCACTGTGTGGAAGGGTGCTTGCCTTCTTCTGCTTGGCTTTAAACTATGAGTGGCTAGCAAGTCCCTCATGGACCTGACTCCTGTGGTACCTTCTGATGCTCAGGCATCACAGGAGGGTCAGGAGCAGGGGAGGAGATGGGGAACCGCATGCTGGTAATGGAGGAAATAAGAGGACAGATGACCCAAAGAATGGTGACCACTGCATTTGGGGTTAGGCTTTTCTAGGTCTACTTGAGTAGGGAGACTGACACAAGAGATAGCAGTTGCCCTGAGTTAGTCTCTGTCTGTCTGTCTGTCTGCGTCTATCTCTGTCTCTGTCTCTCTTTCCTCTCTTTTTTTTTTTTTTTTTTTTTTGGTTTTTCTCTCTGTATAGTCCAAGCTTTTATTTTTTTTTTTTTTTTTTTTTAGACAGAGTCTCACTATGTCATTCAGATTGGCTTCACATTCAGATCATCCTGCCTCAGCCTCCTGCATGCAGGGGCTTCAGGTCTGCACCACTGCACTTGGTTTCTGAGTCTCTTTTCATCCTATGGGATTGAGTGTGCCTTCAGGAGACTCAGAGGATCCCTAACTTTAACTTGCTGAGTACCAGGTTTGCATTTCGTCTCCATTCTCCTGTCATTTCTTTCCCATGGTAGGTCCTTCACAGGTTATGAAAAGTGGATCAGACAGAATTTCTCTTTATTTCCATCCCCAAACAAAGGTAGTTGCATCAATGCAGCTTCTTCCTTCTTTCTCCTCCTCTTCTTTCTCTAATTCTCTTTCTCTTTCTTCATCGTCTTCCTTCTTCTCCTCTTCCTTCCCTCCTCTTTCTCCTTTTGTGTTTGGTTTTTAAAGACTGGGTCTCATTATGTAGTTCAGACAGATCTTAAACTCAATGTGTAGCCCCGGCTGACCCCAAACTTTTGATCCTTCTGCCTCAGCCTCCTGAGTGCCAGGATCACAGGCGTGCCCCACCATACCTGGCTTCTTTTTTTTTTTTTTTTGTGGTACTGGGAATCAAACTCAGGACCTTGTGCTTGCTAGGCAGGCACTTGTACCGCTGAGCCATATCCCCGGCCGTACCTGGCTTCTAAAATACTAAAAGACTGCTTTTTCTGCATTCCACTTTTGTGGTCAGAAGCTGCTGAAGTTTCACCATTTTCAGGGCACTCTGAAATGGAGCTAAAACTTCACCATGACCTTAATCAAAGCTGTACTGTCCCACATGTCAGGACTGTGCCTCCAGCCTGCACTCAGCTCCAAGGACAAGTTCAGGGAAGCTGCTGCCACCCGCACGGCCACAGTCTTCAGATAAATCCGGGCGCCATGCTGGAATCTGTTCAGCCTGCGTGCTGCCATCCTATAACACGCTCAGTCATCATGCACAGAGATGTTGTGCAAGGGGTGATCGAAAAATACGGTGAATGCTTCAATTAAAAAATTTCACTAAAAGGCACATTACCCTCACTCCAGACACACTTATTCCATTGTTCCCTAAGCAGTTCTGGAAGTCCTCTTTCATGAGCGTGTTTACAAAGTGTAAAAAAATATGGTGGATGCTGCTGCCAAACGCCATCCAATGGGAAAGCAGACTTGTAAAGACATTACACTGTGTCCTCATCCACCTTTTCCCCACATCACAGCATGGGTGACTTCTGGCTCTTCCCCAAAGTTAAAATGACTATGAAAGGTAAACATTTTGAATCAATTCAGGACATCCAGGCAGCCATGACCACACAACTAAAGACACTTATGAAAGAGTGGCAAGAGGAGCGGGGCGTGCTAGTGCACGCCTGTAATCCCAGCACTCAGGAGGCTGAGGCAGGAGGATCGTTGTGAGTTTGAGACCAGCCTGGGCTACAAAGTGAGCTCAAGGCCAGCCTGAACTGCATAGCAAGACCCTGTCTCAAAAAGACAAAAAGCCCCCCAAAAAACAAAAAAAGAAAGTGGCAAGAAAGATGGGATAGAGTGTGTAAGAGGTGAGGGGGAGTATTTTGACAGGGATTAATGGCAATGTGTCTTTACTGTGATACACTTAAACATATACCATTTATTTAATGACACTTCATAGATGATTTTTAAAATAAATGCTGTCATGTATGTTATACCAGCTCCAACTCACAAAGGCACTAAAGCCCAAGATTGTGCCAGCTGGATGTCACAGATGTAAACCAAACGTAGATGCATCCCTGGTGTCTCTGTTTTCCTGCCATGGGGTACTTCTTTTCTACAGGTCCCAAGCAAGGCAATGACTGTTCTTTGGCCCCTAGTTTCTCCGCATGTGAAGAAAGGAGAATAATCCCCATCTCCCAGCTCCCAGAGTGCTGCTGAGGGTCACTTGGACAGCTCATATCACAGTGAGGTCCACAGGGCTGGTCACTGTCCCTCCAGGAGCTGTTGGGACAGCTTCGCTGGCCAGAAGTTCAGGTCTGGCTCCGGGAGCTTTGCAGAGTGGTGGTGATTCCACACCGGGATGAGATTTGACCATGCCTGCATTGCCCCAAGGAAAGCAGATGGTTTGGGGAAATCCAATTTTAGAGGAAAGAAATTAAATTAGCTTTCCAGGGGCCTGGTGGCCAAGACTTGAATGGAGACAATTACATTAGCTGCTAGGGCCTCACCAGGCCAGCAGGAAGCCAGGGTGGGTGGGGCAGGAAGTTCCTGGTCACATATCCCCGGGTGGGCTCAAGTCACAGTTGAGGGGCAAGAGAGTTCTTAGCTTGGTGGAATGAAGCCCTTAGATTCCTGATGACCCCGGGCAGGGACCCACGGCCTGCAGCTGACTCTGCCATTTGACAGTTCACGTTTCTCAGATGCTCTCTGCAACTTGCATAAAATCAATGGTTGATCATATATTTCCATAACCGGAACAATAGGTAGTTTTAGATATTCAAATGGAGAAGGGATGTAGGGCCACAGCAGTAACATGACTCAAGGATGCTAACCCAGCTGATTTTTTGCATGTGTAGTAAAACATACCTAACATGGAGTTTACCTTTTTTTTTTTTTTTTTTTTTGGCAGTACTGGGGATTGAACCCAGGGCCTTCCTGCTTGAGCCTTTATTAGAGATAAGATCTAAGTCACTAAGCTTTTCAGGCTAGGCTTAAATTTGCAATCCTCCTGCCTCAGCTTCCCATAGTACCAGGTGTACAGGCATTCTCCACCACACCTGGGTGCATCAGTCAGTGGCACTAAGTATATTTTAACAGTTGCACAACCATCACCACTATGTGCTTCTACAGCTCCATTATTCCAAACAGACATTCTGTACTCATTAAAGTCTTTGTCGGTCCTCTCCCCAGCTTCTGGTTGCCTTGAATCTTTTTGTCTGTGAATTTGAATGGAATTAGAGGATGTTTGTTCTTTTCTGTCTGGTTTATTTAACTTGGCCTAACAGTAAGATTCATCCTTACGTGTCAGAACTGCATCTTTCCCAGGCTGAATATTCCACTGTGTTAATCCACCGGGTCCTTGGGTTGCGTCTACCTCTTAACTATTGTGACTCAGTTTGTTAACACGAGAGTTCCGGTTTCTGAATATAATGGCCTCAGGGACTTCTTTTCCCCCAGCACTGGGGATTACACTGGGATACATTTCCAGCCTTTTTAAAATTTATTTTGAGGCAGGGTCTCATTAAATGGCTCAGTTGTTCAGGTTGCGTTTAGTTTGTGATTCTCTTGCCTCAGCCCCCCCGGTGTGCTGTGATTATAGACGTGCGCGCCACCATGCCTGACCATTTAGGGCTATCAAAAAAAGGAGGGTGCGTCTGCAGCACAGAACAGTAGCTACATTTGTCTGAGGAACTTGTCCCTGCATACAGCATAGCATGGTCATTCTTCATCCGTTTACCCCCTCCACACTTCCTTCTCCCCTCTGTGATCCCCAACAAGTCATTCAGGGACATTTTGATTCTTCTTTCACCTTCTCTCCTTTTTTAACATTAAGAAAACTCAAAATGAATCAAGGAGTGGTAAATAAAAATAGGCTTCCTGTGCCCTGTTCTTCTCTCTCTCTGGCAGCCTCCCGCCTGGCTCCTGGACTGCCCTCTACACTACAGTGCAGGCATCTGAACTACACTTCCCAGAATCCCTCTTGCTGGGCATTCCCCTTTGAGGGCGGGCAGGGAGAGCCTTGTAGGAGGTTTGGAGGGAAGAAGACAGATCCTGGCTGGCTCTGTCTGCCAGCTTCTCCTCCTCCCAGAAGAGTGTGTGTTTAGCTCCTTGACCAAAGGCTCTGTCCCTGTAGGTCTCACACCATCAGCACCAGAGAAGACAAGGACTTGGATTTATCTATCACCATCGGGCCTAATTTGTGCTTGTAGCTCCAGCTTGTTCCTGGTCTCCCCTTAATGGGCGTTCTCATCTGTCCCTCCAGACTTCCCACAGAGACCACTTAACAAGCTCCAGTGGTCGTGGAGGGGCCAAGTCCTGTGACAAGTTCCCGCACATGCGCATCTCTGATTGAACCCTGATGGGTACACACTCATTCAGTCACTCAAAGAACAAATCATGGACAAGAACAGTGAGCCCGTGCTTGGTGCTGGGGCCCAGCAGTGAGTGGAAGGAAATTCCTGCCATCCTGGTACTCGATGTACTTTTGTGTCCCCGAGACAAAGCCCATCACTCAGCTCGTTGGGATGAGTTCTCCTACTGACAATCGTGTAACCCTGGACCGTTTCTCATCTCTCCATGACTCGATTTCTTCACTAGGAACTTCACACAAGCACAGTAAGAGTAAAGAATAGTTGAAAAACATTTGAAAATGATATAGCTCTACAGAAAATGAAGCAAAAGCCAAAAGCCAGTCCTGGATATTATCATAATCTTTTATTATGTATCAAATTGTCTTCAATATAAGTTACAACCTGATTAAATTTGATAGACATTTTTATCCACTTAAAGACAAAAAAAATTCTCCTTATGTACAATATCTTTTTGTCTAGAGTCTAGCAAATATAGTACCTTTCATTGCAGGATTTCTGCTTAACAAGCAAAAATAAACTGGAAAAAAAAAAAAAAAAAAGGCAAACCAAAACCCCCAAATCCTTCAACTATAAATGTCAATATTGAATGAAGCATTAAAATGACAAACACAGAACTTTCGTTTAGAAATGCAGAATGAATACTAATGTTAGTGGCAAAAAAAAAAAAAAAAAAACTCCCCCCTAAAATACAAAAAAAACAAAACAAAACACCCAACAATCTTCAGGGGTCAATCTTCCTGCTCGGGGAAATAAGCTGACTCTAGACCATCCCTCGGTCTCTGCGGATCGCACAGCACAAGATCATACTGAAGATCATGCCAAATATCTGCAAGACAGAAGAACGAGGACGTTTGTCTATGGGAAAGAAGGCTGGGGGGAAAGGGGATGCCAGCTGTTCAGTCCAAGGTGGGTTCCTCAGGGCCGTGAGAGTCCAATGGTACTGAACACACAGGGAGGCTGGATAACGAACGGGAAGGGCCGGTGCCCAGTCGGCAGTCAGCTGCTAACAAACTGCCCAGGCACCTCGTCTGGAGATCTTTCACAGTGACACCCGTAAATACAGAGGCTCATTCAAGTTTGGATTCCCAGAATTTCAGTAGAGCACAGGTTAGGAGCAGGAGCTGGGGATCGAACTCCGGGGCCTCCTGCATGCTAGGCGGCCAAGCGCTCTACCACTGAGCCACACCCTCAGCTGGAGGTTAGCACTTTTGCTTTCATCTTTGTGACGTGTGTGTCTAAAACTCTAAAGGGTACTAGTGTGTCGCTTTCTATAAAGCTGCTTCAAGCCTTTATTAGTTGCAGAGAAGCTGTGTGAATCACTGCTGAGAAAGAAGACAAATCTCTTTTGAGGCAGGCCTGTGAGGGACAGAGGAAGCGGGCAGTGACAGAGACTGGAGATTGGTGAGGCCAGCCACCCCTGACAGGGACAGTCCCAGTGCAGTTTCCAGCACACCCCTATCAGGAGAATGGGGTGACCCCGAAGAGTCTGGTTGGCCTTTGGTGGTTTCTAGGGGCAGATGGGCAGCAGGATAGCCTATCAGTGATACCCAGTCCTCCGACTGGCTGGGTTACCTCTGGGAGCCTTTCAAACTATGGGAGGAAGTGAAACCTCTAGAAAACTGATTTCTTGGGGCATGTGGGACACACGCTTGTGGAGCAGCTGCAATGGCAGCCCCATCCATCTGCCCTGGAACCTCAGTGTGAAGAGAATGGGTTCTGGAGACACCCGGAGTTCACACAGGCTAAAGCTTTGATCAGTGCATTCAACCTGTCCATTTCCTTTTTGTGTGGGTGCTGGAGATGGAACCCAGGGCCTTTGCACATACGAGGTCACTGTGTTACCATGAAGCCATACCCCCACCCCTCTACTTCCTAGAGGCAAAACGGAAATACTAAAGCTCCTATCTTACAGGGGTGGTGAGATTATGTTAGGTGATGAACATGCAGCATTTCAGATAGTGCCTCCAGAGCTTGTGCTCAGTAAGTGTTACCAACTTTTAAGACCAAAAACAGAAGATGACCTGCCACTCACCATCACTACAGCGATGGCAATGCCCACTGCACCAATGATGTGGAACTTGTTGTTGAAGACCTCTCTGATGGCCTCAGGGCAGGGCTGGGGGAGGCAAAGGAGATCCAGGTCACCCACAATCCCCATGCTGGGGACACCCACATGCTCCTGTCTTACACGGGGAACCCTCGTGTTTGGAGACTGGGTGTGCTCAGAGAAAGAGATGGGCTGGCTGCTGGATGAAAGGGGATCCAAGTGACACGAGAGGTGGGTCCCTAATTCCTGGGCGAGACTTGAGGAAGGAAGAGGTTTGCCTCTAGCCTCACCCACCCCCTCAGTGCTGGGCATGGAACCCAGGGACTTGTGCATGCTGGGTAGGCGCTGTCCCACTAAGCGACACCCCTGGCCCAATGGGGTCAGTTCTGATATGGCTGTAAGGTCCCTTTTATTACTTGGGAGCCTGGACAGTAGCATACAATCACAAGTCATTTCCCAAGTTTAAAACACAAGAGTCTAAGACTCAAGAGGGCCCAGGCCAGGGGAGAAGTGGGGTGGTCTCCCTGGGGCCTTTTCCACTGGAAAGGGTCTTTAGGAAGCACTCAGATGCCCATCGTTTCAGATCTGCCTGGAGTGACAAGGACAGAGCAGCAGGAGCGCCTTCCTCAGTTTACCTTGACTTTGAGGTTGTTGAGGATGCCATTATTGGGGCAGATGTCCGTGATAAACTGCTCTATGCCACCAACTATGCCACAGCAGTCCAACTGCAGAGAAAACAGGGATGGGGAGATGACTGGAAGAGGCATCCTGGCTGGGCGCAGTTGGCACCTGCCTCAGACCTCTCTGCCACCCGCCAGGAGGGCCAGGGTCCGCGCGAAGGCTGCCTACCGCTTTGTGGATGATTTTCAGCGTTTCCCGCTGGGGCTCATCCTTGTTTTTCAGCTTGGCATAGGTGTCGATGTAAAAGTCTTGGAGGCGCTTAATTACCTACAGGGGACAGACGAGCAAGGGACAGAGATGGCTTTCTCCCATACTTCTTCACATCCACCAGCTCTTCCTGTCATTGTCTTCAAGTCCTCAGCCAACAAATTCCTGTGCCTGGAAGATGTCACCCAGCAGAGCGAAGCACTAATACTGCCTTTCTAAGGGCTGCTGTGGCCCCTCCACCTCCTCCAGCCATTGTCCTTTTCTCTTGCACCTCTGCTGGGCCCTTTACCCCTATTCACTTCCTTCCCTTCTGCCTGTTAACTAAACGGAATTTCCTCCATTAAAAGAATCAAAAAGGGGGTCGGGGATATAGCTCAGTGGCATAAGCTCCCGCCTGGAAAGCATAAGGTGCTGAGTTTGACTCCCGGTACCAAAAAAAAAAAAAAAAGAAAAGAAACAAAAAGATTTTTCCTACTCCTGACCTTACTGGTTCTTCAGGCTTCTCTGTGTTTTTCTTCATGTAGGTGTGACTTTGGGCAAATTATTAAAACCTTTCTTTTTTTTTGGTACTGGGAGTTGAACACATAACCTCTCAATTGCCAGGCAAGCGCTGTGCTATGAGCTACATCCCCAGCCCAAAACCTTTCTGCACATCTCACTCTGCATCTGTACAGGGTATGGTGAGAGTCTCCATAGCTCATGGGTTATTGTGAAGACTTAAGTGAGACACTGCACATTCTGCTGTTAGCAGCGAGCCTAGTGCAGAGTGAATGTGGGAGCAGTGTTAGCTGGGATATCAAACCACGGAGGCTAAACTAAGGCCGAATTAAGGCACATCTGTCTCCTTGACCTTCACCCAACCCAATGAGCAGACCAGGCTCTGGCACTTTTCTTTCATAATTATCCCTTGCTTTTCCTACGGCTGTGGCTTTTGTTGCTTGGAAAATTTATTTTTCTTTTAAAGCAGGACTCCTGTCTCCAGGATCTCTTTTCCTCCCGCTTCCCTGGTGAACGAGACGAGACGGCCCTTCCTAAATGCTGTGCTGCTGGAATGGCCCTGGCTGGCCCCCCCTCCCGCCCCCCTCTCTGCTGCTCCCTGCAAAGTGCAAGCTCTGCTGCGCTGAGACCCTCCCCCTGCCAGGAAGTCTCCGCCACCACCCTCCTTCTTCCTGTGACCTCTCCCCAGATTCAGGGCCTGAGCCAGTGCTCCCTTCTTCACGAAGCCACAAGAGAGTCCTCTTTTTCTCGCCATCGTTCCAAATCCCATAGCACTTTCGGATATAAATCACTTCTATGACACTTGTCAAAAATCCTTTTCCCATACTAGACGGCAAAGTTCAGAGAGGGGAACCACAGCCTGGGGCTCTGTGGACTCTCCGTGACACTGCAGTTGGCTTGTGGTGGCACCTGAACACACATTTATAGATTAGAAGGAACAAGGGTGCCCTCCCCAGCAGAACGCCATTGTTTCCAGAAATTTTCCAAGAGTTGGGGGTGCTGAGTTATGAGACAAACACACAAATCTCCCCAGTGGAGAGTCCTGAACAGCCTTGAGGCTGGCACAACATCAGCAGAGGGCACAGTGTCACATACCGCCCTGGAGGAGCGAGTGTTCTGATGGCTGAAGAGTCACGCCCAGTGGCTGAAAGCCAGCCAAAGGGGCCAGCCAGAACCTTCATCTCTTCCTGGCCCCGCAACTTTCAAATCCAGATCACTGCAGGACCCAAGAGTTCATGTGGGAAAAACTTACCTCATCCTTGTGGGTAAAGCCCCAGGCGGCTGCAGCTACTTCAATACCAAATATCACCAAGAGGGAGCAAAAGAACTAGAAGGGCAAAGGAGATGGAGTGAGGCGCAATCCCAGACAACCAGTCAGAACAGCAAAGGGTATTTGGAAGAAGGAAGCATGAAGCTATCTGGGGACACACAAGGACAACCTAGAAGGGCAGAGGGATTCACATGTGGGAAGGGCACCTCTCCTGGAGCACAGTGAGGCATAGAAGCCCCAATGCTGACACTTACAGGGTGTTAGCAGTGAAAAAAGTAGGGTCGGATAGAGCTCAGCAGCACAAGCGTCTGCCTGGCAAGTGCAAGGTCCTGAATTTGATTCCCAGTACCAAAAAAAAAAAGTAACTCACAAACGCCACTAAGACTGGGGGAAACAAAGGCAGTGAATACACTCTGTGGGGTTTGAGGAAGACATTAACACATTTTGAAACAAGAAGGAGAGAAGGTAAAAGTCCCTGTGGATTCAAGGAAGAAAAGCAAACATGGTCCTCAAGAAAGGGAGAAACAATCTGGGTATGGTGGCACACACCAGTAATCCCAGCATTCAGGAGGCTGAGGCAGGAGGATTGTTGTGAGTTTGAGACTAGTCTGGGCTACAAAGTGAGCTCAAGGCCAGCCTGAATTGCATAGCAACACCCGTCTCAAAAAAAAAAAAAGAAAGGGAGAAACAAGGTCTTGGCATTTAGCTGCCTAAGGGAATAATAAGAATGGTACCAGAAAGGCAGAGGAGTGATGCCTTCCACAGGGGAGAGGCCTGGGCTGCCAAAAAGATGGCAGTTGGCTAGGGTCACAGACAAGATGGCAGCTGGCTAGGGTCAGGAGGGAGGAACACAAAAGGAGGAGGAAAGCTTTGCTATGGAGGCGTCTTCTTTATCATGCCTCACTGTGCCTGTTCTACAGATGGGGTCTGCTGGGAGGATGGGGAGGGAGTGGGGCCAGGAGTCAGACTGGCCACAGAGAATGAGGAAGGGGTACTCACCAATCCCAACATGCACTGCGACTCCTGGATAGCCCCACAGCAGCCTAAGAAACCCACCACCACCATGAGGACTCCAGCTCCAATCAGAATGTAAACTCCTGTGGGGAGGAGGAAGAGAAGGGCACACAACAGAGCCATTAGTCTGCAGGTCCAGGTTTCTCCAGTTTCTCCGTTTTTCCCCCGTGTGACTTCATGTGTCTCCCACTCTTTACCATCCTGCCTCAGGGAAGAAGTCTGCTTCCCTCACAATCAGTCTCTTCCACCTCTGCTCCTATTTCTAACCACAGGATGTGTCAGAGCACACAGGAAGATTGTGGACACCCAGATGTCCATGTTCCAGGAGGCAGCTCTGCCTGACTCTCTCAGGGCCAACCCTGTGCCAAGCTATCGAGCACGTGTGGTTAGAACACGCAGGGCACACGCTGGCAAAGGGACAACTATCTTGCTCTAGTGCAAAGGACACATATTTGGGTATCAGAAAAGTCCTTCTTCCAGTTCCACCCACAGTGTGTCCTCTGGGAAGACATATTTCCTCTCTGGGCCTCAGTTTCCTTACCTAGTAAAATTGAGGAGGCTGACTTAGAGAATCTCCTATAGCATACTAAGGAGAGGTTATAGTTGCAATGTAGTTACTCCAGATAAAGGGTGAAAAGGATCTTCCTTGCTAAGAGGAGGGTGAGAAACACCACTACTAGGCCTTCAATTGGAGAGGCTGAGGAAGAGGAAGGGAAGGGCAATTCTTCTACAATTCTTTTCTGTGCCCCAAACAATGCAAATTCCTGGGACAGGGGACACAAGGGTGCAAACCTGGCCTCGTGCATTCCATGCTACACCAAGGGGATCCCCAGAGGAGCTCATCCTAGTTATATTCTTGAGAAACCACAGCTGTCCTGCAGGGATGACCCCGTGCAGTGACTACACCTGAACACAGTGCCTTCACCCCCAAAGGTCCTGTGTGAACAACAGCAGAAGTCCCAGCATCCCCGTCTTGTAGGCACATTCTATCAAGAGCAGTCCCTCTGACGCTTAGCACGTCTGGGTTTGAATGCTCTGTGCCTGTGTAGTCACTATTTAATTTCTCTGTGCAAGGTTTTCTTAACCTGCAAAACAAGGACAGTTGGGCTGGAGGTATAGTTCTTTGGTAGAGCACCAGCTTAGCATGTGCAAGACCCTGGGTTTGATCCCCAGTGTGTCCCAGTTATACACACACACACACACACACACACACACACACACACACAAATAAGGAGGGGTGGTATCAATGTCAAGTTCAAGGTCTGTTGTGAGGGTTAAATGATATGACCCACATCCACGACCAACGCTAGCTCTTACTAATCTCAATAATCCAAGAGATAGGTAACAATTATTAATAAGCACAGCAATGGATTTTATATATTTGATGTTCTTTCCATATTGTCCCTTAACTGGGGTCAGAGAAACATCCTTCCAGGGCTGGAAATGAGTAGAGCTGTTTCCCCCACAAGACTCAACAGGATACATGACGAGACCTCTCAGCAGGTGACACAGTGACCTCACCTTACAGTGACCCTGGCGTGGGGCTGAGACAGACCTTGAGGTCCACCCACCTGCCACTGAGGCACATGGGCAGCGCCGAGCAGAGCACACAGGCGGCGTTTGTGCCTCTCCCTTCTCCCCCACATCTGCTGTGATGTCAGGTCACGTGGGGCTGCTGGCAAACCACAAGTCAAATGAATACGGGTATTGTTCCTGTGCACACCCAGCCCAGACTGGGCAAGGGGACAGACGCAGCCTGTCCTCGAGTCATCCCTCGAGCAGTCAAGTGCAGTGGGGCTGCAGGCAGAATGTGGAGATTGTTTTTTTTTTTTTGCAGTACAACCCCATGCATGGGGCCCTGGGGAGAGCCACCTCCCTCTGCTCGTCCTAGCACGGGGACGCCAGCCAGTGAGGCGGTGGGACAGCCCCATCTCTCTCCATCTCGTACGGATGAGACTCCTCTGTGAATGCCCGAGCAGGCACTGAGTAACTGAGGGGTACTAAGAGAGCAAAAGGATTTTCAAGCACATGAAATACAGCCGGGTGGGAGGGAACACACAGACGTGTTTTCTCGGCATCCACATCCCAGCGCAGAAGCCCGGCGAGCCAGACAGGACCTGGCCAGCTGGGTCAGCAGCAAGTGAGCTACAACAGGAAAGAGCATTTCCTGTGCAGCAAGTGAACGTTCTCTTAACGGGTCTCTTGCTTCATACGAAATATTCATTCTAGGGCTCTGCAGAGGAAGACTAAAATAAAAGGACTCAATGGCTTTAATGCTTTCACTCGGACCTAACAGCCCTCTCCAGTCCAGGGTGAGGGTAAGCAGCACCCGGCAGCCAAGCAGCTACAGGGTGGGTGTCATCTGGAAGCTGGGCTCTGCTCTCAGACAGTCACAGATCCACTGCAGGGCTCACTGGCGGGGGCTGCTGCTCGCTTTCTTGTGGTGCTGGGGCTGGGACCTAGGGCCCTGTGCAGATCAGGCAAGTGCTCTGCCACTGAGCTACCCACCAGCCTCGGTTTGCTCATTTCCCTTTGGAAAGCTGCTTTCGGCAGTCCCTCAAGCCGCTTAGCAAAGGCTAGTGATGCTAAATGACAGTGTTCCCCTCTATAAAACAAGTGAACGTTAGCTTTCTGTCTGACTCATGGAAAAAGTTACTCCTCCCAGGCCTTCTCCACGATTATCACGCTCAGTTGCTTAAGGGCTGTTTATCCTGCTTTTTTCCAGCCTGACATTACAGGCCTAGTGAAAAAAAAAAAAACAAAAAACAAGACTAGGGTGGCAGTAGCGTTCTCCAGAGCGTCCTTTACACAGGAAGGGGGCCTCGCGCCCACTGCGTATCAGGGTCCCCAGTGCAGGCTGAAGAGGACACGGCAGCCTCCTGTCATGGCCTCAGTACCACCTCAAGAATAGCGCTGTGGGGAGGGGGACAAACTGCCTGTGCCTCTGGGCTCTTCGAGGCCATTGCCCACCTCCGAGTGGGCCAGTCAGGGGTTTACAGGAGCCCGAACTCTGCCCTACAGTTGGTCTCTTGGCTCTTGTTCTCAATAATAAGCAGCACAGAGCAATTCTGCTTGCTAGGCACAGTGTCTTTCACAGAGGGGCGGCCACGTCAGCTATGCCCATGTCAGGTGGGGAAAATGAGGCACAGAAAACCAAAGGGCACAGGAAACCAAACCAACTGCTTCAAGTCACAGTTGAGGCAGGCAAGTTTCCTGAGGGCAAATGCCCTGGGTCCGGAAAATCACCGGGCACCCATTTATACACAGGGGGTAGCCTCAGGGAGCGGTGGACATCCAGGACCTCTTGCTCAAGCTCCCTGGCTTCCCTCGCTCAGTAGCCCTGGTCTCAAAAGGCTACCAAGGAGTTAAGAAGAGCTGGTGGCCTGGAACCAAGAAAATGAAGTTCACCAAAATACCCAGGATTATGGATACTGCTGACAGGCTGAATCTCCCGGGCCTGAACTGGAGAGAGGGCCCATATAAGGGTGTCAGCTGTCCCAGGCTTGCTATGAACTCTTCTAAATACTAGAGAGGTTTTCCCTGTGCTTCTCCGCAGACAGAGCCCCGTGCAAGGAACAGCGAACCCCATGATGTCAGGACAGCAGCCAGCGGGTAACTGGCACGCCTGGCTCCTCAGCTGGGAGAATGGCTATGGGGTCACACAAAAGCCTGGTCTCAGCCCGCGGGCACTAGGACGCAGACAGTGACGCCTCCTTGGCCCTTTGTCCAGGGACAACAACCACTCAGTTTCCCAGGCAGGCCCCAGCCAGACCCAGGTGGCCACTTAGCTTGCTGATGTCCTAGGGTCACCAGCGTCATCCCCTGATCTCCAGCATGCTGTAAGCAGAAAAAACTACAAAGCTGCGTCCTCTGGCCCAGGAAGGGGTCCAGCTGCAAAGGGTCTGTGAGGCTCCGAGCCTCTCCCACATTGCTCTGTCTCTGCATTGTGCCCCCATCACTTCAGGAACACTTGTTACTGAGGGGGTCCCACGGGGACCTGCAGGATCTGAACCCCATGAAGGTTTTGGCTTCTTTACCATATACTCATCACCTTGCTGCCATCTTGTACAGCTTTTCCTGTCACCTGCCGGCTAGGGCCACTGACATGGGGACCACAATTTGGGAGAAATCAAAAGGCCAAGAGAGACCCACCTTGTTCCCACCAGTGGGAACACTGGGTCTGTGCAGATTTTTTAAAATTCTCACATAGGGATAGTTATTATTTAGCCTTTAGGCCTGCTTTCTTCGTCTCTGACATGGGATGCACTCTACACGGAGTTATGAGGATTAAACTCTACAATGGTGAGCGAGTGACTCAACAGACAAGGCTAGAAATGCCAGCGCCTCCCTCCCAGTCCATCTCCTTATCAATGAGCTCCTTGCCTCCCACATCTGAAAACACAGAATTAGCCGAAGAGTTCTAGGTAACAAAAAACGGAGCTGGGCATGGCGGTACATGGCTGTAAGGTCCAGAGGCAGAGGCAGGAGGTAGTAAGTTTAAATCCACCCTGGGCAATTAGAGACTATCTCAACATAAGATCCTATCTCAACATAAAGTTATAGGGGCTGGGGATATAGCTCAGTGGCACAGCACCTGCCTGGCAAGCCCGAGGTCCTAAGTTTGATTCCCAGTACAATAATAATAATAAAATAAAAATAAACAGAGCTAGAGATGTAGCTCAGTTCCAGGCCCTGGGTTCAGTTTTCAATACCGTGACACACAAAGCAAATTACAGAAGAAGAACATGTAAAATAAGGTTAGTGGGTAGCTCAGTTGCCACATGCTTGCCTAGCATGTGTGAGGTCCTGGGTTCCATCTCTAGCACTACAAAAACAAAACAAAAACCCAAACTGGGTGATTAAGAGCTGCCAGAATGACAGGAGGGCTGAGCAGGACTTCTGAGATAGAGGCACATGGGCTCTTGCTCAGCGGTGGGCCTGGACTGGCACCTGTTCCTGAGGGCAGGTCTGCTGGCCCCAGGGGGTGAACTCACAGCCCAGCATGACTAGGGGATGGAGCGGGGTGTCTGCTTGGCTTGCTGGCCCCGCTCTTCTGTGCAGTATCCCTGCTTATCCCCCGCTTCCTGCTCTACAGGGTGGCCACAGCAGACACACAAAAGGCTCTGTGGCTAAAACAAGTCAGGGCGCTCTGGAAACCTGCTCCCTAAAAACTGTGTGCATACATGATAAAGGAAAATACACTGTACTTTCCTTTCCCTCACATCCTGACAATAGGGAGCCACACCCCAAAAAACCCCAACCAACGAAAAGCAGGAAAACCAGAAAAACTATCCACAGGGCTCGGGTGCTGCACAACCAAACTGGCTGTTTTTATGGAGCCTCTGCCCCTTGTCCCGGGACATGGTAACCAGTGTGCTGGTCAGCTGCCACCACCTCGCTCCCAACTAGGAGATAAACCTTGTCGGCTGCTCTCTCCACCTTCTGTAAAAATAACCGTGGTGGGTGGGAAGGAAGTGACCAAACTTATACTTGGAGCTGGATGACATGATAGCCTCATTCTAAAAATAGGGGACTTCTTCTGTTTCTCGCAAATGAAATGGTTCCTACTCCCCAAATCAGGAATAAAGCAGAACCACAAAGTCCGCGTTTACTGGGAGGCCAGCAAGATGCCTTTGACAGGCTCGGGTGCACTCTCCTTTTAGAGAGGCGGATCAGCAGCAACGGGGACAGAGGATGGTAGGGAAGTTGACAAATTGGCTTTGTGTATAAAGAAAGCTGCTAGTCTGGTCATGATCAGAGGACCCCAGCTGTGTTAAAGTTGGAAACCTTTCTGCTGAAAAAGGTCAGAAAACAAATTAAACCAAACCCCACAGCACTCACCCCAGCACCGGGCTCCCAAGGATGCACAGAGGCTCTTCTCCCCCCATTAACTTCCTTTGGCTATGCTGGGGCTTGAACCCAGGGCTGTGTGCATGCTACCGATGGGCTCTACCATGGAGCCACGCCCACATCACCCCTAATTCACTACCCAGGAGGCAGGTCCTCCCCCGGCTCTGAGTCCTTGTTCAAATATTAGGAAGAAGAGCCACTTATTTTTTCCTGGCATAGCACAGCCCCAGGACAAAGATTTCTGAATTAGGAGGAGGATGCCTCAGAAGCCATCATGAAGACAAACTTGGCTCGGGCTGAGTTCACATCAGAGAACAGTCAAACTGCCAAGCTCAGCTAACATGAAAAGAGACCACATCAGTCGGACGCGAAATCACAGGTACAATCACACAACAAAGCTGCAGAACTCGAGAGGCACACGCCTGGCTCCTGCCCAGTCCCTCCCAGGCCCCAGGCCCCTGGTCAACAGGCAGTCTGAAGGCTTAGAGGACGCCGAATTACCTGTATAGAAGCTGGAGTTACTATTAGAGTCCTGCTCGAAGATGCTCTTGGTCTGGGAGTCGAATCGGAGCCATAGTCCAATAGCAAGGACAGCAATCCCAGCAAGCTGCAAGACACACGACACTGGTTAATACTGGCTGTCACGGGGAATGCAGTCCCCAAGTTAAGGGTGAGATCTGATAGTTGTAACTTGATACTTCAGGACCACCATTTCTTCCCACACACTGCACCTGGTACTATCCGAAGATAGTGTGTGATCAATTCATGTGCCAAAAATATCAGCAAGCTGGAAATATGTATCTAGCAGATGGCTATATAGGCAAGAGATCAGTACTAGAAGCCATGGAATACTACACAGCAGTGAAGAAGAATGATGCTAGCCATAGGCACTCAGGCAATGATTCCATATAGTTAAAAATCACTATACTATATAGGACACACATATGTATGCATACCCATGTGCATATAAATGATAAAGGAACAAAAGAAGCAACATTCACAAAGTGAATGGTGACCTCAGGTGGAGGGAGGGATACTTAGGAAAGAATAGTGGAGGGTGAGCAGATGTCTAGGGTGGAGTCAATATTCTCACTGTGCCCTGGTAAAATGCCCTACACCCCTTTGCTGGTAATGAGGATTGAACTCAGGTCTTGGGCTCTACCACTGAGCTCTATCCCTACCCACTTCACATTTTGAGACAGGATCTTGCTAAGTTTGTCCTTGTTGGCTTGAACTTGAGATCCTCCTGCCTCAGCCTCCAGAGTACCTGGGACTAAAGGTGCATGACACTGTGTACACAGACAGGAACACACATATGCACCAGGAAGGCAGCTGGGAGTCCTTAGACCACACAGCCTGGTGTGTGATGCGGCAGAGTCCTGCTCGCTTATCTCCATCAGCCCCTCATTCACAGGGCAATCCTGGTGCGGCCTTGTTGGGCCTAATGCTGCACTGAAAGTCTCCCGCAACCCTCCCCCCAGTGCCAGCTGAGCCCCCCTATTGTTGCCTGTACCAGGGCTCATGGACTGGCACTTGTAGCTGGCAGTGCAGGGCCAGCTGGACATGGAGTTGGGACCAGGCGCTGTGCCAAGCTCTCCACAGAGGCCCCTTAGGTGGAGCTCTGCTCCCTAGGACCCCAGTGGCTGTCATGGCCTCTTTCCCTCCTTCTTTTCTCCACCATGGCAGCGGTTTGGATGGGTGGAGACTGGAAATGGTGGCCACCAGAGACCTCAGCCTGCAGTGGACACAAGTGGCCACAGCCCTGTGGTGCGAGCTGACCCAGTCCCATCCGAGGTGAGTTTCTGCAACCCCACTCTGCCATTCCTGGCTTAGAGCTGTCGCCTCAGTTTCCCCATCTGTACAGCAGCAACAGGGATATGGTCCTGCCTCACCTTCCAGGGATGGCTGAAGAAGACAGGAGATTAGAAAAAGCACTTCTGAAGGGGGAGGCACTGAGTGCCCTTGGGGAACCTGGCCTCAGCACAGCGGTGAACTAGCACAGCACCCTAAATTCTGGGGCAGCTGCTCCACACCCTCCACGCCCAGGTCCCCACCTGGCCTAAGGCAGTGGCAACCTTGCTAAGCACCACATGAGGCAGTGTCCGTGGCTGGGTACTGGAGGTGGAGGGGTTTCAGGGCTGAAGCCAACCTGAGAATGTCAGGTCCTAAGACACAGATGAGATTTTCCTTCCTATTAGGAAGGCACACAGGCAAGGGAGGGCCTCCCGGCCTTACCCCAAAGTAGCAGAGCATTGCTTCCTGGGGGGAGCAGGTGTCTCCTACCCTGGCCCAGCTGGGAGCAGCTGCACTAGCTTGTGCTTATCGGAGAATCATCCCCAAGTCACTTGCCCCCTCCCTGAGGGAAATTACTCAACATCCCTTATCTGCTAGGGAAACTCTGCAAGTCACCAAGGGAAGAAGGAGAGCATTGCCGTGTTCTGGGGCTGAGCTGCAGAAGGTGCCACAAAGCTGCAGCCTGCACAGCAGCTCCCCACGGTGGGGCTGGGTCTCCTGGGAACGAGCCCAGGCTGCGGGGGCAGGCAACAAGGTGTCCAAGGGGAACCTCTCTGTCAGTCTGTCCACTTTACTTTACACTTTCTGGTCCATGTGCATGGGTGGTAAGGATGTGGCTTGCAGAAATGGACCAGAGGGAAAAAAGCATTTAGGTCTCCCTTTGGCCAAGGCCAAGTGCAGGAGTTGGGGGTCCCCAGGGTCTGGATACCTCCCACCCTGACATCATGCTGCTGGGTTGTCAAAGTCATAACACTATGTGATAATGAGAATGGAGAAGCAGCAGGCTTGAGAAAAATGGGAAAAGCTTCAACAGACCTGTCTTTCCGCCTGAAAGTCACTATCAGAGAAAGATTCCAGAAACCCAGAGGGAAGGGATGGCTGGGGTGCGGGACTTGTTCGCCCAAAGCGTGGATGAGTGAGGCTGCTGCCATTTAGGACTGAGCTTCTGAGCTGACTGGCCCAAGGGGACCCCACGGAAGCTACCAGCTGCCCTGTAATGTGACTAGAGAGACACATTAGCTGGGTTGTCTGGGACGGGATGGCAGGGCCGCAGACCGGAATGGCCCACAACTCTTCCAGCCGCAGTGCCCAGAGCTCTGCAGTACTGTACTTCTCAGGAGAATTTGCTTTATGGGATGGCCTAAGGGCTGTCACCTCCAGCTACTTCCACAATAGAGAAACTAAACAGGAAAAAACTAATAGCCGAGATCAGACAGTTATGGCTTTTAGAAAGAGCACTAAGTCAATTAAGGGACTGGGCATTTAAATTTTTAAACTTTATTACATTGAAAGACACATTGCTAGAGCCAGGTGTGGTAGCGCACGCCTGTAATCCCAGCACTCAGGAAGCTGAGGCAGGAGGAATGTTGCAAGTTTGAGACCAGCCTGGGCTACAAAATGAGTTCAAGACCAGCCTGAACTGCACAGTGAGACTAGTCAGACCCTGTCTCAAAAAAAAAAAGAGGAAAGAAAAGATACATTGCTGTTAATTGCTCTTTAAAATACACCCCCTTGACTCAAGCACACTTATGCCATCCTTCTTGCCACTTTCTGAGGAAGTTCTGGAAATCCTCTTTTTTTTTTTTTTTTTGACTTTTTTCCAGTACCGGGAATCGTACTCATGACCTTGCACTTGCCGGGAAAGCGCTGTGCTGCTGAGCTAAATCCCCCGCCCCATGGAAATCCTCTTTCATGAGTATCTTTATGAGGTATGATCAAAAACACGGTGAATGCAGCTGCCGAGTGCTGTCCAACGCAAGGCAGGCTTGTAAAGACATCACGGTGTGTCCTCACCTACCTTATTCACCAGCTATGACTCCACATAACTTCTGCCTCTTTCCTAAAGTCAAAATGACCTATAAAAAGTAAATGTTTCGAGTTGATTCAGGACACTGAAGCAGCCACAACAGCACAATTAAATACATTCATAGCAGCACTTCTAGAGCTGCTTCAGAAAATGGCAAGGATGGATTAAGGTGCTCAGAGTGAGGGGGGTTAATGGCGATGCGTCTCTTACTGTAATGCATTTAAGAAAATTAAACAGTCACCATATTTTTAGATCACCCCTCATACTGTTGGCTCTCTGTATCAAGGGAAAATAGGTTGCCTCTATGCTGGTTGTGTTGTACTAAGCACGTAGGGATCTTTCCCTTGTCGTTCCCTAAACAATACTGTGTGCCAACTGCCCAAGCCTTTACACTGCATTACACTGGACACGCAAATGCATCATTTTCTGTAAGGGGCTTGATTATCCTTGGTTTTGGCATCTGCGGCAGGGAGATCCTGGAACCCATTTCCTGTGGCCGCAGAGGTGCACCCGCACAGATGTGTAGGAGGCTAACAAGTCGAAGGTTCGCCCCCGTTAACTAACTGGCACGTGGCAGTCACGGGGCCACACAACTGCCGTGCTGCCGCCTCGTCTCTCAGCACAGGACCCGAGCGGGGTTGATGCCCATGCCGCGCTGGACAATCCCCTGATCGCGGGGCCCTTGAAAGAGGGCGACCACCGGCTGGTGAGGCTGCAGAGAGAAAGTCCAGAGCCACCACTCGCAGGCAGGGCGCTGCCCACAGTCAGCCTGGCGACCTTGTTTGTTGCCAACAAAAGCCAAATGCAAACAGTCTGGTTTTGCTGGTAAAAGTGCTTCTGCCATCTGGCCCCAAAAAGATTCCATCCACTCAACAGTACAGGAAGAAAAAGAATAGCTCTTTCCCCATTGTTTTATCGGAAATTTCTGTTTCCTCACTCCTGCTGGTTTTTTTTTTTTTTTTGAAAGAGGAAAACATGAGACAACCTCAGTTGAGGTCAGCCTATAAAACACTTGGGCCCGTACTTCTCAAAACTGTCAAGATCATGAATAACAAGGAAAGATGGAAACCGTCATTGAGAGAGGAGGTTTAGGGGCTATCCAGCTGTCATGTGGCACCCTGGAACAGAACGAGCGAAGGCGCGGGAAACCTAGTGACAGTTCAGTTGACGGCAATGGGCCAGCGCTGGTTTTCAGTTGTGAGGAGTGAATCGGGGTAACATGAGGCAGGACAATGCGGTGAACTAGTGAGGCGCCCTGGCAGACTCCACACTATTTCTGCAACGTTCATGTAGGCCTAAAACTAGTCTAAATGTTTAAAAAAGCAGCAGGGAACAACAGCTGGAGCCTCGCGTCTCTCTCTCTCAAAGCTTCCTGTCTCTGGCCAGGCCCTGCTCCTTTCTTTAACCCCTTTCCTGCCCCTGCCGAGAGTGCAAGGGCAGCTTGGCCTGAAAAGTGAAACAGACCCAAGCCCCCCACTTGCCAGCCACGGTCCTCTGCCTGTCCCTACGCACCTGCCGTCCTCACTGACCTGTTACTGGTCCTCTCCCCAGTGGGTCCCCAACAGCAGACACCACTGCACCCTGCTTCTTTCTCCCCAGCTGGACTCTGTAAGGTTCCCCAAATCAGCCTCCCATATTCCGGTGGCCTCTGCTCCCCCAAGTCCCTCCTCTTGAAATGTCGCTCTGGCCACCTAGGCCTGCACCTCCCCAGGCCTCCCCAGGCTCCTCCCAGGAGTGCAACATGGGAGCACTTGTGTCCCCAGCGCCTTCTAGCTCTGCCTTCCCTGGTCTGGACGCTCGCCTTGCGTCTCAGAGTGCACAGTCTGCAAGGTCAGGTGACTTCCCAGTCCTCTGTATCTTCCCTGCCCTGTCACACCTTAGATAGAAGCACTGCTAGCAAATAATTATTCAGTAAGTGAACTATAACTCCAGGGACAGAGACCTCTGAAATCTGCCTGAAGGTCCTCTTCTGGGTCCTCTTCCCTTACACGAAGCCTTTTTCTCCACCTGGCTTTTCATCCACATCCATCATCACAGATCTCACAAGAGGCAGAGACAACAAAGAACAATGACTTGCCTAGAGAAAATACCGAGAATGACCCCCGGGGACTGCCTCAGGAATATGTGGGTGACAAAGTTCTCTCTCTCTCTTTTTTTGCAGTGGTGAAGCCACAGTAACACGTAAGGCAAAGCCTTTTGAAAAACATTCTGAAAAATCCACACACTGCTGTCCTCACTCTAGTTGCACCTCTAGCAATCCGAGAATGCCAGGTAGACGTGTGTGTGTGTGTGTGTTGCTGGGGATGGAACACAGGGCCCTGTGCATGCCAGGTGAGCACTCTACCCGAGCTACACCTGCAGCCCTCCAATTCTGGATGAACACACAGAGAACGGGGCGTCAGGAGGTGCTGACCACCTCAGAGGCACAAAATTCTAGTCCTGCCCCAACCTGAGCCTTCCAGGAGTCTCCTGGCCCCTCTCCTCCCCGGCCCGCACCCCACAGGAAGCAGAATGCATGCCTCACTGAGGCTCCCTTCAGAGGCCCAGATGTCAGGGAGTCCATTGCAGCTCTTGTTACAGGGACATGTCCAGAAACCTTACCCTGAAACACGCTCCCAGAGCCAAAGGAATCAGCTCTAATTCCAGAGTGAGAAAGAAGAAAAAAAAAAATCAAAAAGTAGCAGAGCTTGGGGGTGCCTGGCTGCTCTGAGCACCCCGTGGCAAGCTTGGAAAGTGATGTATGCCAGAACCTGGGAGTGACACAGGCCCAGGCGAGTGGATGGACAGAAACTCTTGAGCAGGTATGCAGAAAGAAGAGGTGACAGAGTGGAGGAGGAAGTTTTGTATGGGAGAGGGACACTGTGGTCAGTGCAAAACCCTCTCCCTGCAAACACCCTGGTCCTGGCTCAGACCGCTCTGTGACATGGTCTGATTAGTCACTCCCCCTGCCACTTTTTAAAGATCAAAATGCTCATCACACTTTCCTTTGCCTGCTGTCTTGAAAAGCCCAGACAGTAGTTTACTGGGTGTGGTGGCGCATGCCTATAATCCCAGCACTCAGGAAGCTGAGACAGGAGGACTGCTGTGAGTTCACTATGTAGGCAATCTGAGCTACATAGTGAGATCCAGACTCAAAATACAAAACAAAAACACAAACACAAACAAAAAAACAGAAGAAAGAGCAAAGGAAAAGCCCAGCAAGTGACAGAAGAGGACTCTGCATGGTGGTTTCTCTCTGAGGGCTGCTGTGAACTGGATGTGGCCGCACCTGCTACACTGGGAGGGGTCAGAGGTGGGCAGTGCTGAGTGGCCGGAGGCTAGGAAGAAGGGGTCTTCTTCCCTACTTCCCATCATCCTTCTGGAAGAGCAACAGCTATTTCCAGAAGGACAAGTGGGGTAACAGAAAGGTAGTGAGCAAGAGGCAGGCGGCCACAGGCTGCCACCTGTCACCTGCACGGCTGCTCGTGTGAAGTGGGCGTCAGAGTCATCAGAGTCTGAACACCTCATGTGATTCTACTGTGACCCTGTGTCGAGTGACTGTGAGGGCAGATGGTATAGACTCTGGGCTCCACCTCTGGCACTGCCACCAGGAACTCTAATGGCCCCAAGCACTTTCCTCAGCTCTTTTAAACCTTAGTCTTTATATGTTTTTTAAAAAGCTTGGTGGGGCTGGGGATTTAGCTCAGCGGCACAGCGTCTGCCTGGCAAGCGCAAGGTCGTGAATTCAATTTCTGGTACCAGAAGAAGAAGAAAAAAAAAAAACAACCCAAAATAAAAAGCTTGGTATAGCAGTGGCTGAATATAATCCCAGTACTAGGGAGGCTGAGGCAGGAGGATCCCAAGTTCAAGGCTAGCCTGGGCAACTTTGTGAGACACTGTCTCAAAATTAAATACCAAAAAAAAAAAGGCCTGAGGATACAGTTCAGTTGTAGGGCACTTGCTGAGCAGGTATGAAGAGGCATTGTGTTCAATCCCCAGAATCCTAAAACAACCATCCCCAACCAAAAAACAAAACAAAACAAAACAAAAAAAAGCGTACCTGTTCTGCCTTTTGCCTAGGTTGAGGGCAAGGATTAAATGAACTGGTGCACACAAAACACTGAAAACTGTAATGAAGATAATAGTAATAAACCCTGAGATGAGCAGGAGAGGACACCGGGTCATTCACGGGCATTCTGGGGCCGTCCTCTGTGTGTCCTCCTATAATCCAAAAGGGCAGCTGGGCGGGCTCAAGGTAGCCTGGGACACTGGGGTTCTGTTTTCTGTGAGAGTCTCTGTGAGTGCTGGCCGTGGGGGCAGATGGATAAATTTACCTACTTCACACCCACAAACTGCCTTCCTTTCAGGGGGAATGGCCAAGGCCGAGTGGGCAGGGAAAGGTGAGCCGGACGGCCGACGCCAGGGCTCTGTCCTTCATGGGGTCCCAGGCTGAGCTCTGCTGTGGCAGCAACAGGAAGCAAATCTTATCTGCATCTCTCTCTTTTGCAGTACTGGTAACTGAACCCAGGGCTTTTGCACTGAGCCACATCCTTAGGCAGACTGATTTGTTTGATTGATTTTTTATTTGGAGACGAGATTTTGCTAAGTCACTAACTTACTCAGGCTAGGCTCTAACTTGCTGTTGTTCTGCCTCAGCCTCCCAGAGTGCTGGGATTATAGGCACTCTTTTTTAATGGTGTTAGGGATGGAACCCAGGGCCTTACCCATACTAGGCAACTCTACCATTGAGCTACACCTCCCACTCCTTCCTATCCCCAGCCTTTTTGAGGCAGAGTCTGCCTATGTTGCCTAGGCTGGCCAGGAATTTGTGATCCTCCTGCCTCAGCCTCCCAAGTAGCCCCAACTACAAGTGTATTCACCATGCGTGGTTAAACTCGCTCACTTTAGTTCCCTGTACATTGCCCAGGTTTTGGTTTTGGTTTTGAATGTCCTGGGCCTCCATAACTATAGGTATAGTCAGTCACAGACCAAATGGAAGACATAGCCTCCAAATATTTTTTAAAAACCACAGAAGTAGAGATAAGGCCCTCTGTATTCACACAGGCTTTGACATTTAAAAACAAGTCAGGCAGCCCGGACCTGTGGCTCTGGGCCTCACCCATCTCCATGGCAACTTCGCTCACAGGGAATGCCAAGCCTGGGAGGGGCCCACTGGGCAGGAGGCTGGGCCAGGCAGCACTAGCAAGAACAAACAGGATCCCAGTGGGAGTCTCCCCACCCTCTCCGGCGTCCTCCTCCCTCAATATAGATGGAGGCTGCCGCTGTGGGCCTTGGGAAGCCAGAGAGTGCCCGGCTTACCGCGCAGTTCAGCAGCTGCCAAACCCAGCTGACCTCCAGTCAGCAGCAGGAACGCCAGGGCTCGCTGCCTTTAGGGATCACAAGCGCGCTTTTAGCTCACGGCAGGATGTAAAGGCATCGGTTAGGGCACTAACACACTTTACTTGAGATGAGGTAAAAGCCCCAGGATCACAGCCTTGGGGACTGGATGTCCCCCTAGCAGGCTTGACCGTCCCAGGGCCTGGTGCGCAGGCCCAGCCCCAGCGTCTCTTCTCTCCAGACAACTGTCTGAGCCTTTACCGAGCTGCTGTCTGTCAAATGGCAATGCTCAAATCTGTCTCTTCAAAGGCAGCCCAGGCCAGTGGTTCTCAGAGCATGGGCCCCTGAACTTGGCAGATGCGGGAACCGAATTCCCCATCCTAGGCTGCGTGGACACTCTGGGGTGGATGCTCCCTGGCCGTCTGTGTTTGAATAAATCTCCCAGGGAATCTAAGCACACTCAAGCTTCAAGAATCTAAAGGGCCTGGCCTTCACTTCACCCCTGCACAAGCCAAAGGGACAGCAGACAGCTTTCCACAGCTTCTGCAGAAAGCCAGGAAGCCCGGGAGGGAGGACGGGTTTCTTGTGTGTGAAGGGAGCACTCATGGCTTCAGGCTGATAGCAGGAGGAAACTAGACCTTGCCCTTCTTAGGACACCTGGGAGGGGCCTGCAGTGCCCTGACCAGGAAGCACCCCACAGCCTCGAGGACTGTATCTGGGCCACCTGGGGACCACCATATGGTGACACTGAGGGGTGAAGATGTAGGCAGGAAGGGACAGATACGAAAGGCACTGGCTGGGTGACTCCTGAGGGAACCCACTGAGCTTGGAAGCTGTAGGAAAGGATTTGCGTTGGGTCCTGCACTTGGCTCATAAATGTTCACTGTCCATGCAGCCCAGGGGCACGCTGCTCCCCTGGGAACCGTGGTGGCTCTGGGCACACCGAGGTTTCCACCATCTCAGCCGTCAGCACTGGTAGAGCTTGAGAAAACCTCTCCCTATTTCGCAGGCTGGGCCGCTATTACCGACTCTAATCTCACACCACCCAAGCTGCTAGAAAAGATAAATTTCCTCTGAAACAAGGAAACATTCAGACAGATGGGTGTGGTGGCACATGCTTGTAATTCCAGCACCCTGGGAGGCTGAGGCAGGACCAGAGTGGGTAACTTAACGACTTGGTAAAAAGCTGTTTCAAAATAAAAAAAATAAAATGAAGCTAATAATGCAGTTTAGTGCTACTGGGTTTAATCCGCAGTACCACAAATACCATGCAGAGGCTGGTAGTCAGGTTGCAGGTTATCCAGCTTCAGTGCTGACTCAACTTCTGGCAGTTTTCTGTCTATTAACATCTCCTCCAGAAATGTGAAAAGAAATAACGGCCACAGGAGCGATGTGATAGTGACAGTAACCCTGACTATTTGTGAGGACCCACGCGCCACACATATCCTATCTGACTGTTATCTTCCCATGCCTTTGTTGTGTAGATGATTGAGATCAAAGAAGTGTGGAGCAACTCACAAGGACAGCTCCTAAGAGGCAGGGCTCACAGCATGCAGGTGATTCACAGCCCTGCTCTTGCCCTTGTGCTCTGCGTCCTCACTGCCTAGGTGAGAACAGAAACCCCCAGGCAGGAAGGTGGCCTGGGCATGCTGAATTTGGCAAAATGCTCTGACCTCATGCTCTGACTTGGTGACAAGGATCCCTCTACCTTGCCCAGCTTGCTGACTGGATGACTCCGGCTCAGGTTTGAGCCTGCCAAGGGCCATGGTGCGGGAGCAGAAGGGGCTGGCCACTCGCTCATCTGTTGAGAAGGGAAACGCACACTTCAGGGCCAGCTCTACCATTTCCTGAACCTGGGGTCCACACTGAAGCAATGGTGACTGGTTCGGCCCCTCTCCTGGGACCTGGTTTCTCTGGGTGTCCAACATGTCAAGGCAGTTCTAGATAAGAGCAGGCCGGGGATATAGCTCAGCGGCACAAGCGCCTGCCTGGCAAGAGCAAGGTCCTGAGTTTGATTCCCAGCACCAAAAAAAAAAAAAAATCCCATAGATAAGAGCAATTGGTCCCCTTTAGGGAGGCATAAGGAGTGACCTGAAGGGGAAGCACTAAGGCTACCCTTCTTGGTTTGCACACAAAGATTGCATCCCTCAGTTTTGACAGTGAATGAATTCACTATCAAATGCATAGTGGTGACACAGCTCAGGAGGCCGAGCCTCTGTCTACCAGGTGTCCTCATGGGGTGCGGCCAGCAAAACGCAGAGCTGGGACCTCCCCTCCCTTACTTGCCCCAGCAGGAACTGGGATTCTGCAGACAGAGAGAAAAGTAAACCCTCAGCTTCATGTCTCAAAGACTCTGCAGGCACCATTTCGACTCTGAGCAGCCCTGGTCCGGGGGCTTCACAGAAGGGAGGCAGGAAGACACAAAGAAGGAGAGACAGCAGTAATACTAGCCACAGCCACAATGGGTCCCCGCTGCCCTCCGAACCAGGCCTGACAACTGCTTTGGAGGGAAAGCCCCATTATGCCTTATAGCAATCCTGAGCTGCTTATCACCTTCGAGGAAATTGAAGCTGAAGGGAAGTCACTAATGTGGTACCTTCCCACAGAAGTCTCCCCCACTTCTGCCCCAATAATGACCTGGGGTCAGAAATGAGAGTACTCTATCTTGCTCCTTTACAGCATTAGGGGCAGTGAGGAGCCCACAATGCAGAAGTCCTCAACTAGTCATGACAAATAAAGCCAGGTGTCTCTTGTGCCATTCAGTGAGTGCTTTAAACTCTGAGAAGGTTATAGTACCCACTGCACCACCCATACAATTCGACATAAAAGAAAATGGCTGGGCAGGGTGAGGCACACTGGTAATCTCAGCTACTTGGGAAGCTACAGTAGGAGGATGGCAAATTTGAGGTCAGCCAGGACAATTCAGCAAGACCCTGTCTCAACGTCAAGTAAAAAGGGCTGGAGATACAGCTCAGTAGTAAAGCACTTGCCTACCATGTGTGAGCGCTTGGGCTCAGTTCTCAGTACAGTATCCTCCCAGCATACACTACAAAAAGCAAATATAAAGAAGCTGAAGACAGTGCTGTTTCTTTTGATTCCTTGGGCTTAGCTGCTCTACCAGTGCCTGCTTAGCCTGCATGCTGACCCCGTGGCCTTCCCTTCTGGAGATGGTAATGACATCCTTGGAGACTCCTGCGTGGTTGGGCAAAGGGAGTCTGAATTGCATAGTGGTGACACAGTGGTGTCACTGTGCCAGGCTTCGGGGCAATTGTGTTTAAACGTTCTGATCCCGGCTCCAGGAACAAAGGGCACTAGTGCTTTCCCTGGGAGGAGATCACTGCGAGGGTATAGTTTTAGTACGATCTGGCTGCCGCTTTTCATTCTCTGTGGGCTGCCTCATATCTCAAGAAGTGGCCGCGATTATCACAGAGATGAAGAAACTGGCACACAGCGAGAAGTTACACAGCAAATACAGGGACTCGACACGGGGTCTCTCCCTGCCACACATAGCACGGGCCCTGCAGAGATCACTCAAAGACTCATCCCTGGCAGAAGAGGGATGGCTTGGTCTCCTCTCCAGGGCGTGGTGGGGGATTTAGGCCTCCAAAGCTTCTCCTCAGCATACCTTTATGAGAAGAAGGCAGGTGCCTGGTCTGAACAAGTTCAAGAGTTGAGAAATTCTCCCTTCCACAGACAAAGTCAGCACTGCTTATGAACCAGAACTCTTGGGCTGGAGGTGCAGCTGGCAGTAGAATCCTGGCTGGGATGTGAGGCCCAAGGTAACCTCTTTCTAAACAAGAACTCTCACTGCAAGTTTCCACTGCCTGCTTGCCAGATGCATAGCACACTGGCCAGCCCATAAATAAATCCCTTTTCTGCCGAAAGCAGGCATTCTGATCTTAACCAAAATCATCTGACAGGGGGGTTTGTTTGGAGATGTTTGCTTTACGTTCCAGAACACCACACATTTGTTTTCCATTGGGTGTGCCTCACTGAGATGCCTGGTGATCAGACACACACATTCTCACTTACACACCTCACCCCTCGGACTTATCATCCCCACCTTCATTCCAGGTCTCTTAATTATCAGATAGCAGGTGCTCAAAAATCTATGTCCACACCCCACTCCAAGCTTTTCACCTGAACTATTTCATTTTCATGACAGCACTGAGTAGGTCACATATTATCTTGCATTTGTTTAGATGAGAAAATGGGAGGAGGGGTCACAAGTGAAGTTGTTTGCCTGGGATCACACTTCAAATAAATAGCAGAGTTGAATTTGAACTCAGAACTGTCTGACTGTGAATCCAAGTTCTCAATCATGTTAAACTGTTAGCTCTGCCCGCCTCCCTGCCTGGACTCTCAGAACTACATCCTCAACCCTGGAATTGTTGGTCTTTTTTTTAAATTCCCAAGATAGAATTTTTTTCTTTTCCTTTTCCTCCCTAACCACTTCTGATCCCATTTCCAAGTGGCACCCTCTATCCCTACTGGCCTCAAGAGTGCCATGTGTGAGGGAAGGAGAGTACCTGTGCTGTCCTTGTGGTTCAAGGTGCCCCTGTCCAATGGGCAGACCCTAAGAAAGGGCCAGTGCCTCCCTCTCTGCCTTGGGGTGAACGCTTCCTCCATGCCCTTCTCCAGTGACCAGAGCAGACCTCTGGGAAAAGCAGATCCTGCAAAGCAAGTTGGCCCATTTTCCTTCTCATCCTGGCTTGGCTATCAATGCAGCTGCCCACTGGCCACGGTGCCACAGACAGGAAGCAGCCTATCCAGGGGCCAGTGTCCTCCTGTCCCCTCTAGGGACAGTCCCAGAGTGGGACCCAGACCTCTGCCCTCCCCGACAGCACCACCCTGCCAGCAAAGGACACAAGACAGTACCACACAGGCCGGTGTTGCGGCCCTGGACACAGCTCCTGAGACCTACTCTGCAGTCCTCCAGGCCCCCAGAGTGTGAGAAGGATGCCAGCTTTGTCTTATGAAGGACTAAAGGTTCCTCCTGACCCAGGAAGAAAATCTAATTTCCACTTGCAAGGTGTTTTCTGGGTCTTTAAGGTCTTTCTGCAGTCTTTACCAGGCTGCTCATCTCAGGAGCAAGGGCCACACTTTGGAGTACAGGGAAACAAAGTGTGGAAAGAGCGTCCCCAGCTCGGTGAAACCGTCCTGAGGAGGAAGGTGCCCACGCATCTCTGTGGGCAGGCCGGGGTCCCTGGGTGCACACTGCTCCTTAGGAGTGAGCTGCGCCGGGAGGCGCCCAAGAGCCTTAAACCCACATTATCCTTTACCCACACTATTTACCTAATCCAGGCAGGTGGGGAAGAAATGAAAATTAGAACATTACAGAGATGTTTTGGATTTAATAAAGCAGCCTAATATACTTCACAATACTTTTAACCCCTGAGTCAAGGACCTGCTCATGCAAGCCACACAGAATCACGCTGCTTCTCCGTGTGAGGGACGCTCACACGCTGGAAAGACCAGAGGTATAAAGGATGCCTCCTGATGCTCACATGCTCAGCTCGAATATGGCAGCTTGGCAGGAGTGGTGGCCCCAGGTCTGAAGTGTTCCTTGGGACCCTGGCTACACAAAGTGTAGACTGGGAAGGGCCGATCACTGTCCTAACAGTCAGAGTCTGCTCCCTGACACACTGCGTGGCAAGAAGATTGAATAACAGTGACTTAATGTTGAGGTCTCTCATTTTCTTTTCTAAGTCAGCAACAGTCCCCAAACCTCTTTTCTTTCTCTTTTTGCAGCCCTGGGGATGGAACCCGGGGCTGTGCATGCCGGGCAAGCATGCTACCACTGAGCTACACCTCAGCCAGAGGGATCTTCTTTGGAATCCTACGAACCGGGGCCACTCTCTGAGTCAGACTGCTGTCTGCGCCTGTCACTTATCCAGTGCCTGTCATGTCCTCAGGAGTCTGGATCCCCAGTCACATCCCTCAAGACTTTCCCCTTTCCCAGAGCCCTCAGAGGAAAGAGGAGGAGAAAGGAGGCCTGGTGGAACCTTCCAGGCTCCATGTGGTAGGAAGGAGAAGAGAGAGCTCTGCTCTTCCGGAACAGAGACAAGCCACTGATCTAAGGAAAACCTAACCCAACTAGCAAAACTCAGTGGGAAGCTCATAAAGCTGGATTCTTTGTACGGACTAGAAACATGGAACACTTATTAAATTAAGCGAGAGTCAAAGCCACTCCTTGGGCAATGATTCAGCCTCCATTCAGTGAGATGGGTGGAGAGGCTGGGTTCCAGTCTGGGCAGCGCTTGCAAATTACGGGAATTTAGGGCTTCTACGGCTTCCAAGGCCTTTCCCAAAGTTCCCATTATTTCCCTGTCATCCCAAGCAGTAATAAGGTAACCTGCTTCTTCGGCAGAAAGTGGGATTCAGGACAGAGTAGGCATTGCTAGGAAACTAAGGGAGAAAAAAACGATACGTAGAAAGGCATGGAACTCCAGGAACAAAGCAAAACAAAAAGGTGTAACATTTTTCTGGAGGCAGATCCCACTGATTTCACAGGATTCCCTAAAAAGGTGAAGGGAATCTACAATAACAGCACACAATACTTAAAAACTATTCACAGCTAAGTGGTTTTTGTTGTGTGTGTGGGGGAGGAAATTACTGGATGGATGTAACCATTATAGAATTATCTCATCTGGGGACAGGATATGTTGCTTTCCACAGCTGCATGCCATCACTTGATGGAAAATGGAAATGTCCCTGGACCAGCCTGACTTTTTCCATGGGATGAAGCAGACAAGGGATCTGCAGTCTAAAACATAAATTTATAAAATGTATTACAATTAGCCCTTTTTGTCACTGGAATTTTCTCAGTTGCAAACGATCTCTCCTGGTAGACCAGGGCTTGGGTCACGTTAACAAAGAAGCCCCTGTTCTGCATGTTTCACTGTTCTGGATGTTAGGTGAGGCCTTTTCTGGATGGCTTTGATAAAAAGAAAAAAAAAAAAACCCTGGGGTAGGTCCAGAGAAAGTCTCAGGGACCCAAACTGGGGCAAGAAGGTCCACAGCACCGCAATATGCAGCCTCTTTCAACTTCTGGGCTCTTCCAGAACCAATCCACTCGGGTCCACATGCAGCATGTGCCAAAGGCAGCACTGGGGCGGCAGAGCCACACAAACCTGTGACCTCGGGGCCCTGCTCCCTGCCTGACGCGCCCAGGCAAAGCCCATCAAGTTAATGCTCTCTAGAAGAAAATCCAAGGTATTATTAAGTTCCAAACTTACAACTGATCCCAGGGGCCACACCTCTTTATAAAACTGCACTGCAACAGGAAAGCAAACAGAACAAACCTGGGAAACAGCTCTGTGTGCAAGAGGGAAGGATCGCATCCAACAGCCCAGAGGAAAGAAGGAACAAGTGAGAATGTCCAGAAGCCACAGAGTGTTTAGGGGAGCAAGCGTTCCAGCCCCTCCAAAATTGGTCTGAACCATCAGCCGCTTCCTCTCAGCCCCAGAAAGCAAGGTCTGGAAGGTGCTGTAGGCCACTCTGGAAACAGAGGAGAGAGTTCGAGAGTGTCTGTGTGTGTGCGTGTGTGTGTGTGTGTGTGTGTGCATGTGTGTGTAAGTGTGCATACAGGAATCCACGCTATCACCACCACTGATGATCAGGAGCCCAGGTCTCTGTTGCTGGCAACCATCACAGAGGTGGGGAGAAAGCAAAGATGTGGGCAGGGGAGAAGTGCTAGTTTTCTTAGCCGAGCTGGCCTCAACTCACCTCTGCCCACACCTGCCAGCTCCAGCACAAACAGCCCCTTCCTTAGGGGCTTGGCACCCAGGCGAGCACAGGCATGGGAAGCTGTTCACGCAACAGCCCAGCCACTTGCTCAGCCTAACTTCCAGGGCAAACAGCTTTGAGGGAGGCAGCCAGTGGGCTGAGCGGAGAAGGCCTCGCCCCCGCCACCACCACCCCACTTGTCCGTGCCCTGTCCAGACCGTGAATCCAGTGTGTCAGGTTCTCTGCCACGTGCCTCTCTGTTCCGAAGTGCTCCCACCCCAGCTCCGCAGTCAAACGTGCGGCAACATGTGAAGGGAGCTGTGTTTTGCCCTGGGACGGAAACTGGCTCCAGTGCAGGGAGAGGTGGGCAAGGGAGGCTGTAGGACTCGGGGTGTGCTCCTGGCTACCTGTGGTTTAAATGCCCACACTTCTCAGGGAATTGCTTCTGCCCTCCCCGTGGTCCAGACCACTTTCTACTAGTGAGTAACAACAGCTGCTGCTGGACGCCGACTCACATCTACCGCTATGCTACCGTCAAATGTGTCCCAGAAGTTTCTCCCTGTGACCTCTCAGTGGTAGGGACTCTATCCAGAGCTTGTACTTTGCCATTAGACTCTACCACCACAAATGGCTAAGGCATACAGGCAGTGAAGAGAAGACCTCCCAACGGAAAGCCCCACCCAGGGCGAAGAGAGAACACGAAAAAGACCTGAGAGCCAGGCTCTTGCTCCAGGGTAAATGTCAAAAACAGCCAAGAGCTTCGAGCACTTTCCCCTTCCTGACTCCCTTTTGGTCTGTGTGGGAAAGTCCTATTGCTGTAGGCTCTGGGCTGAGTTGGTGTTGCAGACTGAGCTTAAAGGGAACTTTTGAGTCCATTTGCTTACAGGTGGGGAAACTGTGGTCTCTGGCAAAAAAGTGACCTGCCCAGGGTTTCTCAGTGAGCTGAGGACAGAGCTGGATGTGCCACCAGGCCCCTGAATTCCCGATGCAGGTCTCTGTCCGTGTTTCCAAGCGGCCCCTGTTAGGCCCACTTGACACCGTTTCTTGGGAAAGAGACGCCCCATTTCCATCTGTGAGTGAGAGAGTGTGAGGGGTGAGAGACTTGAGCAGGGGGTAGTGTAGGTGGGAACCTGCTCCTCAAAACAGGCAGCAGGTTTAGGATCTGTGGGGACAGAACTGACTAGGTAGAGTCCCAGCCCGGCCTACACCTGGCTTCCCCCTTTATAGTACATAATACTTGCGTCAGTCACTCTGACATCAGTAAGATATTTTTCCTCTCAACCTTTTTATTTGGGGGCCGGGGAGAGGCAGAGAGAGCTGAAGGGAATGTAGAAACAAACCAAAATAGAGTTGAGTGGTTCTGCTCTGGGGATGCTGAAAAAACAAACTGATTGCTAGTTTGGCTGTGGGCACTGGACGCCCCATCTGGGAAGGGCAGGGTGCATAGGCCTGGCCATCACAGAGATGAATAAGAGCAGTGCCAGGGCACCCATGCCCAGGGGGCTGGCTTGTCTCTTCTCTGGGCATTCGTAACCCCCCAACAGGTACAAGTCCCTGCCTCCCAGCCTCTGCTTTTCAAGGGTCACATCAGGTTCCAAGCACCAAGTTTATAAACTGCTGGTCTCGAGGGAGAAAGACACGAGGACATCGTAATAATCCCAGCAGTTCCCTTAGATCACAGTTGTCCTAAAAGATAATTTAAGGGCCGGTAATGGTGGCATATGTCTGGAATCCCAGCACTGGGGAGACTGAAGCAGGAGGATGGCTGAAAATTCTAGCTCAGTCTGGCCTACCCAGTGAGTTCAAGGCCAACCTGGAATACACAGTAAAACCTTGCCTCAAAAAAATTTTTTTTGTGTGTGAGTTGCACGCCACCTTTCTATTCCACCCAGCTGACAAACCCTGCTGCGTAAAGTAATTTATGTCTAATACTAGTCTGCCACATGATGCTGATAAGACATTTAGCCTCTTATGGACCAGACTTGTGATCAGTCTGTAAAACAGATATAATACTTCCTGTTCTGGCCCTTATCATGGGAATTGAGGGGATGCTTTGTACACTGCAAAAGACCCTGTACAAGTAGACCATAATACTGATCCATCATCCCTTTCTGTGATGGAGACAGAAGAGGACAGGACAGTAAGCGACCCAGGAATTGCAGAACTGGCTCAGCCTCACGATCCTAGCTAAGTCACCCTTCTATCTGGTTCTCTGTTTCCTCATGAGAAACAACAGGGCACAACTTCCAAAGTCACTGCCCCCTCTAAATCCAAATGCTTCTGGAGGGAACATTTCTGTTTCAGGCAGCATAACCAACCAGCTCCCCAGCAGCACTGAGCCCGGGCAGGGTTGCACTGACGAGTGGCATGGTAGGCTGGGGACAGCACTGACAGACTGCAAGCCAGCAGGTAACAGACTGAATGGACACGGGGAGGCCAGGGGGTCTCCCCTCAGCCTGCTGCACAGGACACAGGGGCAGATGGGGTACATAGGCACACTGTGGCAGTCCGTGAGTCCTCCCAGCTCCACTTCTTGGTGTAGTCTAGGCAGGCAGAAGGGCCTAAGTAACACACTTGGTAGGGAAGGCTGCCAGGGAAGGCAAGGAAGAAGGGTGCGGTGGGGCGGAGCCAGCCAAGGCAGGAGCCTCCTTCAGACATTCTTTTGTGGTGCCCAGGAATTGCTGTGTTTAGAAAGCCAAGACTGGCAGTGGGCTGGCTGCAGGGAATAGCAGGGGGTGCCCACCCTGCGCAGGGTCTCCCTACAGCAGATCAAAGATTGGGCAAGACACACGGCGCAGCACATTTTCAAGAGTGCTTTGGGTGTGGCGCTCCTGGAAGGGCAGGTCAGTCTGTACAGGCTGCAAAACTGTCCTCTCCCCTCCTCTTAGACCTTAGATTTGCCTGGAGGATTGTAGGGACCCCAGTGACCAGCTCCAGTGTGTGTGTTGTGTGTGTGTGTGGGGGAAATAAGCATTTTGGTTACAGGCCTCTGTAGATCGCACAGGCTTCTAGGCCACCTCCCTTGAGGTGGCACAGGGGTGGCCTTGCCAAACCCTTTCCCTTTCCTGCTTGCAGAAGGCTCCTGTATCTGGGGGGCCCCGGAAGACCCAGGTGAGGGAAGAAGGTTTGGAGTGGACACCGAGGGCTGTTGCTTCTCCCAGGTTTCCCTCTTCACAGAGGCCGAGTGTGACCTCGGGGCCGCTGCCAGGTGAAGGCCAATCCGTGCAGCCCCACCTGGCCGCTAGGGGGGGCTGGCAGGGGGTGGATGAGGCTGAGCACCTGGTCTTGCCGGAAACTCAGACTTAACCCACCAGGTGTCGATAGACATCTACCCACTCCTTCTCTCCTAACTCTCCTAGAGTTCTCTAAAGCCAAGATAGTTATCGCCCTTGAAAAAAAAAATCAGGATAAGCTAGTCTTTCGGGTAGCGAGGGCGTCGCTCTCCGGGCGACTCAGAACTCAAGTCCTGAGCTCCAGAAAGGGGGCTTGCGACTCCGGCTAAGTGGACAGGGGACCGAGTCCCGAGCCCCACCCGCGGGACCCTACTCGGCTCCCCAACCACGCTGCCCGCTCCTGTCCTCCCTGGCCAGGGCCTTGGTTTCCCGGGCCAGGGTGCCGCGCTTCTCCCCGTCGCCTTCCCCTTTTACACTCGGAGAGGGCCACAGGGTGGCTTTTGCTGAAGGAAGGAGGGGGCCGAACCGGTGTGCGCGCCCCTGGCTCCCTCCGCTTCGGGCGAGGCCCCCACGAGAGCGCCGTCCCGCGCGTGTCCAGCCCGCTGGAGGCCGCGACGCCCTCGCTCGGGTCCGGGTGCGGGCGCGGGGTTGGGCATGGGAAGTCCCGGCGGGGAGCGCGGGGCGGTGGCGCTCACTCACCCAGAAGATGAAGTTAAACCCGAAGAGCAGGTATTTGATGCATTTGGAACCTCCTTTGACCGGCATGGTGCGGGCTGGACGGGCCTGGGGCCGGACTGTGGTGCGACCGGGGGAGTGCGCAGAGGGAACAGAGAGGACCCGGCGCCCGGGACGGAGGGGCTGGCGGCTGCTGGCTGGCCGGGAGCTGCACTTTTAAAAGTGCCACTCCTCACGGCGCGGGCCGCGCGCTGCGCATGTGCATGGAATCCGCCCCGCGACCCCGCCTCCCGCCCACCTGCCCCGCCCACGTGTCCCGCTCCGGCCGCGGGAGCCTCCCTGGCCTCGGCGCCCCACCCTCTGCGAGGCCCGGACCCTCGCGCCGCGCCGCCTTCTTCGCGCCTCCAGTTTTCCTCCCGACCGTCCTGGGGTCTTTCCAGGCCGCCACTGGACAGAGGGGTCATCGGGAGGCCCCACCCTTCCGGTTCCCCCGTGGATTCTGCGCATCCCGCCCTGGTCCTGAACTTGGGGAGCCCCTTCCCAGTTTGTAGAGGTCGTGGAGGCCCCAGGACCTTTTCCCCGGCCCGCAGCGTGTGGGCTCCTGCCTTGACCTCCACCTGCAGGGAAGCTGCCTCGCCTGGTTTCTGTCGCAGGCGCCTTCCTGCAGACCTGCGCCGGCTGGGCGTGTTTGGCACAAGAGTTCGGAGGAGGAGGAATTAGGAGCTGGCGGGGCAGGTGAAGCCATCTGGAGCGTCTGGAAGTTGTTACTAGATACCGATCACCCATAGTTCTATGGCCAAGATCTGGGCCTCCCTGAAGCGGTTGCGAGGCCCAGAAAGGAAAAGACGGTTTTGGGCCAGGCTCCAGGTGCCTACCGAGCGCCCAGCGGTTCTCTTATGCTCGGAAACTTTCGGTAGCTCCCTGCATTTGGTGAGGACCTAAGATGAAGGTCCTCATCGCGCACTGAAGGGCCAGGGCCAGAAACTTTCTCATGGGGCTTTCCGCCGGCCGGGCCCCACCCCGCTCCGCTCACCTGGGCAGCGCCCCAGGTGGTGTCCGCCCCTGCCGGATCAGCCCTGCCCCCTTTTCAAATACTTCTTCCTGATTCCCACGCCTGCGTCCGGACAGCGCTTTTTAACCCCTCCGCATTTTTTTTCCCCAAATGAAGTTTCCTTTAGCGCTCTTTATTATTACGAAAGCAAAACATGCCCGTTACAAAAACAGGAGGAAAGATCAAGAAACAGACAAAAATTTGCTTAGCAGAAATAGCCAGTTAGTGTATTGTAGCTCTTATTAAGCGACTTATTATCATTAGACTTGTCTCATTCATTGATTTCTTCAAAAACTTTTTTTTGCATATCTGCTTTATTTCATTAGGGACAAGAGCGAAAAGTAATGGATTAGATCCTGGATTGGCTCCCGCAGGAGCTCAGAGGTCTGCTGGGAAGGGAGGCAGGCATCCAGACCGTCAGAGGAGGTGGTGTGTGGGGTTCTGGAGGCTCACTGGGGGCTGAAAGAGCTCACAGGAGACCTAGGTTGAACCAGCCACCCCGCCCAACTGCCCCACAGGGGACACTGCCATCGAGGGCATCCTAGGCTCGGGCTCTCAGGCGCTCAGAGGGAGTGTGTGGAGAGGCTAGGGCCAGCTCTGAGGACCTGGACGTTGCCAGACTACAGTCCGGAAGTGGGAGGGGCCGCCGAAGGGTTCCACTGGGGAACGGCTTAGCTGGGGAATGGCTTAACATATTCTAGATTGGTCGCTACTTGGATTTTAGGTACCAATTGGGGGAGGGGTGGAAGAGGAGCTGGGGGTGAGCTCCTGCAGGACGAGGATCATTATTTCCAGTCTTTCTCAGCTTCGGGGAGTTGGAGAGAAGACTGAGATGCTGAAGTTGGGGAGGTGAGATTGGGTGATGTGCTGGGAGCAGGAGAACTGAGAAACAGGGTGGGGACGTTGGGGGGCTGTGGGATAGTTCAGGGGAGAGGCGAACACTAGGGTACAAAGGGCACAAGGTGGGACCCGGAGGGAGAAGTCAGCAGCACAAGCCAGACTGGAAGGCTGCATTCACTTGTTCCTCAGACGTTTGGTGAGAGCTTGCTATGTGTCTCCTAGGGTGCTGGGTGTGGAGGGTAGGGGATGAGATGGGACCACCTCTATCCTTGGAAGGTCATAGGTAGAACTGAGGGACCCAGGAACAGACAGCTAGGTGCAGCCTTGGATCTTTGCTCAAGTGGAGATGCAGTCTGTGAACAAATAGGAGTGCAGGACCTGTCCTCAGATCATCCTGAAGTCTTGTAGTGTAGGGGCACTGTAGTGGCTGCCTTTGGGGGATGAGGTCAGTGGATAGGTGGAGAAAATCCCAGGCACAAGCAACTGTGTGCAGAAGGTACAGAAGCCTGAAGCCACAGACTGGTGGCTGTGTCAGGGAACTACAGGTAGGGAGTGATCTGGGAGGAGAAAGGAAGAAGAGAATGGAGACAGGGTCTGCCTCGAGTCCAATGCTATGGGGACCAACCAGAGGAATGCAAGCAGTGCCTTGATCAGCATCCATGAGGATGGTTCTACCTCAGTGTGTGAAGGTTGGTGTCATTGTGCTGCTCCCTCCAGAGTCCGCTGTCTTGGGAGAAGAGGTTTAAGGAGAAAGGCTTTCTGTAACCCCCACCCCTGCACTCAGCACTGGTGGGAGGAGCTCAGTAAATATTCTAGGGTCACACTGGAAGCTACTTCTCAGGCTAACTGAGTCCTGAAGAAGGTAATCCACAGAAGAACTCAAGGCATGTTCCCACTGTTACTATGATGCGCATTTGCCCCCAAGGGACAATGGGGGCAGCCTACAGTTCTGAACGGTATTGTGTATATTCAGGGATCTTTATCTTGAAATTCACTGTGTAGATCCAAGTTCCCGTTTTAGTTCCACTTCTACTTTAGACAGGTCATTGCTAACTTCAACCACCTCAACTGTGCAACGAGCATGATAAAGACATACAAAAGTCTCCTCCATTCTAGTAGTAGCAGGATGGTGCAATAAGGCTCTGGGCCAAAGTGTGTTTGCTACAGGCAACCAAGGAAGGGGAAATGGAAAGAAATGTGATTTGGCTTAACTGGAAGAGGAAAATCTGGGTAAGCCTTGAGTCAGAGATCACATGGAGGTGGCCAGGCCTTCCAGGCTTTGTGGAGCTGGATGGAGAAAACAGTCCCGCGCCTGTAGGGTGGGGTCCAGTTTCTGCCAAAATCCCAGGGTCCACTTTGGTTCTTGGGCGCCCCCTGGTGATAATATTTGAACAGTAGGGGAGCCAGCAGGCTAGAAATCAGTCACACCCAACCTTCCTGGGAAGGCTTATTCTCTACAGAGGGCAACAGGCAGGTCCACCAGTCTACAGACCACCCAAGGCCTTCTCAGCCACCGTAGCAGTGGCCATCTTGGTTAATCCTCATTTCTAGAATCTTCTTTGCTGCTCCTCTTACTGAATCCCAGTGCCACTGCCTCATGAGGCCTCTGTGAGCACCCCAGTGTCTTCTTTCCTGGGATAACCTCATCTGAGTGTCTCATGTGTGAGTCATTGGCCTCCATCGGCTTCCTGTATGTGGACACAGTTCCACAGTGAGCTCCTCCAAAGTACACTTGCTTTGTTTAACTTCTGTTCTCTGAATCTCCTGTCCCTGGCTGGCCCACAATAGGCCCTGGATAAACATTTGTGGAATAACTGCATAGACATATGTCACTCCCTGCTTCCTTCTCAGCTCTTGCCTTGAGCGCTGCAGGCCCTCCCATGATTTCCTTTGTGAGCTTTCCTCCCTGTAAATTCAAGTCTTGATACCTATTCAGTTATCCCCAGCCCCATCCCCAGAATGTGTGTCTGTGCCACTTTACATGACATAGAGGATGCTAAAGATGGGATTAAATTGAAGGAGGTGGGGTGAGATAGGATAGAAAAAATGAAGATAGAAAGAAGACAAAGAGAATCGTAATTTTTAAATGATACTTTTAAGAAAACCGCAACTTCAGGACAAATCAGTTACCCAAGGTTACCCATATCTCACTCTGTAGGCTTATTTGTAGTGTACTTCTTTTCCACACCCACCAAACCCTAAATCTCTTAAAGAAACTTTGCATTAATTTAGTTGTTAAGGTAAAGGGTAGAAACCTGACCTTGAAAAGTACAATAGACCAGGCCCCACCTTTGTCCAGTAGAATAACCCATTGTCTTTCTACCTGTGGGTGGGCCTTGGCATTTCTCCTATAAACAAAGCCCAGACTTTTTATAGATGCACAAATTCCACAGATTTCCACTCCCTCAAAATCCCTAAGTCCTGACTGTAGCACGCCTCTTTCTTGAAGGCTTGTACTCTATTTTTTAAAATTCTGGCTAGACATCCTCTTTATGTCTCTTACTGATGCATCCTGAAGATTCTTTTTCTGTGATGGAAGTCAGTGGACCTGCAACGGACCTGGTGGGTGGGGTGAGTTGAGGTTCCCCATCTGTGCTTTGGGGCCCTCCTCAGACCCTGTCTGGTGATCACAGGGTAATCACAAAGCTCCTTTCAGGAGAGAGGTGAGAATGAGACGGAAGCAGAGGCTGAGTGATGTGGACCACTCCTGCAAGGTGGAAAAGGGGAAGAAATGAATTGTCTTTCACAGCTGTCATGAGGAACAGCTGCAACTTTGCTAACTTATTCTAGACTTTTAACCTCTAGAACTGTAAAATAAACATCTGGCATTATTTTAAGCCACAAAATTTGTGGTGTTTTGTTATAGGAGCAGTAGAAAATTCACAAAGTTATAAAAATAAACATTAGGATCAGAGATCATCATCTCTGAGGGCCCCCTTCTCCGGAGCCCTCCCAGCCCGCCATCACCTGGAACTCCTCCTGCTTCCCCTAGCCTCATTCCTGCTGAGTGAATACAATGCTTCTTTCCTAGTTTTTCTCCTAATGTCCCTAAGAGGCACCGTAGACTGCTGTTCCATTTAACAATGAGGGACAAAGTCTAAGGCAAGGTATAGAGATTTAGTGCGAAAGATCAGGCCTCAGGTCTTCTGATTCAGCCCCGTGTCATTTTCTCCTCTTTCATTCCTCATGTCCCTAACCATAAAAGGGACCAGACCCTGAAAACTCATTCTCCACCCAAATAACTCTCCTACTCTCCCTTCTGTCCCTATCATCCACCTGTCCAGTCTGTACAATTTGTTGGATGGATTGGCCTGCAGTGTCAGTCATGATAGGCTGCTCTGGTCTGCAGTATTTTTTTTTAAAGTTTGGATACGTTTATTTTTATTTATTTATTTATTTATTTATTGACATGGTTTCAATAGGAAAGGACATGTGTACTCCTGTTGGAGCCAGAGGTGTGACAGGCCAAGGTTGTTATAAAATACTGGATGACTCCCAGCCTCAGAGTCCCAGAGTCTTGGAGTGAGGAGACGAAGAGCAGGCTCCTGTCGCGAGTGTCCTGGTCACCACACATGTACTCTGTACCTCCTGAGTGCCAGGCCCTGGGACAGGTGGGACCCTGGCTCTGCCAGAGGGGGAGCTCATCTCCCAACTGCGGGTGCTCCCATGTTCCATATGGTGGGTGCCAACCACTGGACAGCAACAAAGCAAGGGAAGAATGGCGGGTGGAGGACTGCGGCATCCACAGGTTGAAGAGTGCACTGCTGGAGCAGGGACCAGCGATGCTGGGAAGGGCCCAGCCCTTTGCCTGCCTCACCTTTCCACAGCTCAGCCTGAGCTAGCCTGGAGACTGGTCTACCAAGACCAGTCTCCTGAATCTTTGTTTCGGGAAGTCCTGAATCCTATCTGTGTCTTTGTGCTTCGTGGGACCTCTGGTTGATGTTCCCAGGACATTAAGCAAGCTCCAGGAAGCACTCTCTTGTCTTCTCAAGCCAGTTCTGCCTAGGGTGGGCTGGACATAAGCTGCTCCTAGAGGGGCAGTGTGTGTGTGTGTGTGTGTGTGTGTGTGTGTGTGTGTGTATGTGCATACTTGTGTGTGTAAGAACCAGGACCTTCTTGTGGGTGCAGCAGGACTGAGCAGGTGAAATACAGTTAGGATGAACTTGAAGGTGAGAGCTATCACTGGGGCTTGTGAACTATTGCCACCAAGTCATTACCTGGAGACAGTGAAGTCCGAACCCCAACTCATGGCACAGGGACCCCTAACCTATCCTCTGCGCATATCTATTCCTAGAGGTCTTCACTCCTGGAACTGCATGTACTCCTGCTCATTTGATCTCTCTCATTGGGCCAGGGATATAGCTCAGTGGCATAAGTGCCTGCCTGGCAAGCACAAGGTCCTGAGTTCGATTCCTGGTACCAAAAAAAAAAGAGTGTGATTTTCTCATTAAACTTTTTATTTTGGCCAAGCGTAGTGACACATGCCTGTAATCCCAGCACTCAGGAAGCTGAGGCAGGAGGATTGTTGTGAGTTTGAGGCCAGCCTGGACTACAAAGTGAGCTCAAGGCCAGCCTGAGCTGCATAGCGAAACCATGTCTCAAAAACACCAAACAAACAAACAAACAAACAAAACAAAACAAAAAACTTTTTTATTTTAGAATCATTTTAGGTTTACAGAAAAGCTGCAAAAATAATATAGCTTCCTCTGATGTTAACATGGAATATTAGTCAAAACTAGGAAATTAGCATTGATGGAATGCTATTAGACTGCAGATTTCATTCAGATGTCACCAAGTTTTCCACAGTGTCCCTGTTCTGTTCCAAAATCCATCCAAACTCCCACAGTGCATTCGGTACTCTGTATTCATTCAAATCCCCTGTGTGCACTGGGCATTTCTTGTCTCTGTACCTTAACCTGCCATCCTCTTCATCTGTATGAACTTTCCTGCTTACATAAACTACCACTGCTCCAGTAGTGGCTCCTATCTTGGGTCAAGGGTCATTTTGGGAACTTGGTAGGATTGCGTTTGGGATATTAGTTGATGTCTCCACTGGGCTCTCCCATCGGGTTATTACATACCTCTCTGTGTGCAAATGGGAGCGAGTACCATATTAGTCAGCTTGTTGTCACCATAATGAATTACCCAGGGCAGTTAACTTTGTGAGGAGAAGAGTTATATTCAGTTTACAGTGTTGGAGGCTAATGATCTAGATGGCATGGCACAGGCTCTGTTGAGCACTCAGTGTTGGATGGAGAGTGTGTGTGAAGAAGGGAATCTCTTGGGAAGCAGAAAGCAGAGAGAAGCTGGTGGGGCTCGGCTCAGCTTTGACAGCAGTCCTCTTGTGAGAGCTAACCAGGGTCCTGCAAGAAATTCCTTGATCCCTTTTGAGAGCAACCCCCAGCTGACCTGAAGACTTCCTGCTTTGCTGGGCCCCAGCTCCTGAAGGCTCTCTAGTGCTTCCCAGTACCACTGCCACCCTGGGACCTGGCTCCTAACTGGTGAATCTTTAGGTGGGGGGAAACCAACCTGGGTGTGACAGCACATGTCTGTAATTCCAGCACTCAAGGAGACTGAGACAGGAGGATCACAAGCTCAAGTTCCACCTGGGCAACTTAGTGAGACCTTGTCTCAAAATTTAAATACATACACACATAGGGTAAGGATGTCACTCAGTGGTAGAGTGCCCCTGGGTTAGAAATCTTGAATTGCCAAAAAACAAACCCCTAATCCAAACGATGGCAAATATTCCCATATCATTAGGTAGCCCTCCCCTCCCCATGTTACTCAGGGAATAGGTTTGCAGGAGGTTTTCATGGGCTACCTTGGGGATTGGTGGAAGAGCCGGAAGTAGGACTGGGCTGGTCTTTGGTGTCCTTTATTGTGAATCTAGGTGGGTGCTATTCTCATGCCTGAGTCTAGGGGTGTCATGCTGCTCCATTTGGCTGGGACTCTGCTTCCTGTGGTTTCTCCCACCCCAGGCTCACTGCAGTGCCCTTGGCTTTGGCCCTTTACTCTGCTGCTCTGGGTGACAAGAGGTTGCTGGCATCCCCACCACCTACCCAGCTTTTTTGCCAAGCAGGCCAGGAAACCAGAAGGCCAGGCCCCCTGGACTCCAGGACTCCACCACCACTTGTGGTTTCAGTAGGGTTCCCCAGGACCCCTGACCCCACCCCCTCTGCCCCTTGAGTTCTGACCAACTCTCCATTCAACATTAGATTTGTGTTTGCTTCTAACTTTAATTTTTAAATAGTTCATTCATTTGTGTAATTGAAAATTAAAGATACTAGAAGAGTAGAGAGGGTAACGGGTCACTCCTGGAAACTTAATCTGTAAAACGGATCAGTAATCATATTAACCAAATGCAAATGTGTGGGCTTTATTTGAATCCTAATCTAGACAGACCAATTACTAAAACAGAAGACCAAAAAAAAAAAAAAAAAAAAAAAATTAAGGACCTGAGATGAAGAGATAGCTTGTATTATTCAGGGAGCCTAATCTAACTTTTTTTTTTTTTTTCCCTGGTACCGGGAATCAAACTCACAACCTTGCGCTTGCCAGGCAGGTGCTGTGCCAAGGTGCTAAATCCCCAGCCCCCCAATCTAACTTTTACAATCAGACTCTGCAGGGGCTGCATCAGAGGGAGCTGTGACAAAGGGTTGGAGGACAAGGCAGTGGGAGGGACCACAAGCAAAGGAGTTGCCATCTCTAGGAGTTGGAGAAGTTGAGGAAATGGATCCTCCCTACAGTGTCCAGGAGGAAGCAGTCTGCCCATGCCTGATCTTAGCTCCTTTGAGACCCACGTGACAGCCTTCCAGTCTAAGTGCGAAATGCATAATAAATATGTGAGCCAGATCTCTGATAATTTGTCACAGCAGCAATAGACATCTACCACCCGCTGTCTCAGAGATATTTCCATATTGCTATGGAGACTGCACAAGTCTTAGTTCTTCATGGTTATACTTGAGATCTGGAGTCTGGCAGATCTGGGATGGAGTCCAGGTCTGGCCACATACTAGTGTAAGTTTGGGCAATTTATGTCACCATCCCCAGTCTCCTCATCTGCAAAATGGTAATAATACAAATAACAAGAGCACCTTTTCCATAAGGCTGATCTGAAGTTAAATCACATAATGGCCACTAAACATTTGGCACAGTGCCTGGCACATAGTAAATGCTCAAGAAAGGAAAGATGGCTATGACCACTGTTATTAATGAGATTATAATTATTATTACCATGAGCTTTCTGGGAGTTTTCCAGGTCTCATCACTCTTTTCTGATTCCTTATAGACCCAAGAGGCCTCCCATAAGCACCTGCTCTTGTCTTGCCTGCTTGATTCCCTTTGTGTGTGACCCCATTTCCCTAGGCAGTGGCCAGCAGTGTGAGACAAGCCCTGCATGTCAGATGTTTCAGATGGATTTTAGGATGACAGCCTGCCAGTGATTGCTCTGGAAATGGGCAGCTTCCAGGGAGAGGCCAGGTCTTGCTGTCCCTTGCTCTTCTGCAAGGAAGCTTCCTTCCACTTCACACCAAGGGCATGTTGAGGGTGCAGTTGAACTCTGAGAGTGGTAGGGAACTTGGCATCCCTCCTGATGGCCCCAATAGGCAGCTTCTGCATGAGCTTGGCCCTTCTCAGAGGCTTCTCTACCATTTGGTAGCACTGTTCTAGAAAGTTGTCCTTCTTCCCTGGAACCCCATTTTTCTGCTCTCTTGAGCCACACATAATTCATCACTGTCTAGAGACAAAAATGTGGGGGCCATCCCAGCTTTACCATTTCTGGAAGTTGGCCCCAGGTTACATGGTTTTCTTTCTTTCTTTCTTTCTTTCTTTCTTTCTTTCTTTCTTTCTTTCTTTCTTTCTTTCTTTCTTCTCTCTTTCTTTCCTTCTTTCCAGTATGTTGGGGACTAAGCTACTAATTCAGATCTCACAGTCTCAGGTCAATGGTATCTTGTCTCGGGAACAGAAAGCACGGCGAAGCCTGCATGCCCCCTGGCTATGTGTGGAATGCTGATAACCCAGCACTCCTGAAGCTCCAGAGCATCTCTTGAGGACAACTGTCAAAATATAGGCATCTGGGTATATAGGAAAATCTGGCTTCTCATTTAACTTATTCCTTATTTACTCATTCTGTGTAATTGCTGTTCCATGAAATGTGTGCTACCCCTCCCCTTGTGGTTCTTGCTTGCTAGTGGAAGTGGGTTAGCCATGAGATTGTTGTGCTTGTCCACTAGAGACAAGTTCCTTCTGGCTCTCTTATACTTCAATTTTGTCTTTTGTCTTTCTTTATACCCTGTTATCTCCTGGAACAGGGACACTGAAACCTGGAAGGGAAGACCCACCAGAGTGGGAAAGGAGCAGAAATAGATGTCAGTGAACTCTGTAGAATGAATCCAGATGCTGGCTATTCAAAAAAATGAAAGTAAGTCATTGTGCCATGGAAAGGCTTTCAAACTGGGATAATGGGGCAGAGTTTATTAGTAAAGGCTCAAGGATATGTGCAATTGCTGCAGATCTTGTTGAAACAGGGATCCAGGTCAGTACTCACTCTTTTTACCAAGCATATCACCAAGCATAACCCGTAGTTCCCAGAGAATTGGGATAGAGTGGGCAAAAATTTGAGAGGGGTTCATGCTAGGGGAGAACAGTTTGCCCCAGACACCCTTTCAACATGGAGTTTGGTGAAATCTATACTGAAACCTTTGTGTGCTACAATGGTTGCCACAACTGCTAATGCTTCCCCTAACTAGAAAAAAGAGAAAGATTAGGAAGAAAATCAAGAGACTGTTTCTTGGCCCACAACTCCAGAATTTTTAGAGGCTGACACAGCATGCCCAAGATGGTGGTGCAGTCTTCATAAGGAGGTAGGTGACAGAGGTGATGGCAATGGTGATGGTGGCATGGGACCTGGGCCAAGAGAATGAGTCTGCTGTAGCAGGCCAGTGGCAGAGCCACGTAGTAGTGGCTTCCCCCCTCTGCTTCCCTTGGCCCCTCCAGGTGTGGTAGTTCATGCCTGTAGTCCCAGCTACTTGGGAGGCTGAGGGGGATCCCTTGAGTACAGGGACCCTTTACACTGGGACTGTTGGAGTCCATTTTAGGAGCTGTGCATATGGTCCCAGAAGATATTAAACATCTTGCCCATTCCTGTCTATTGGCAGGTCAGTGTCTTCATTTTATTTATTTATTTATCTATTTATTTTGTCTTCATTTTAATGTGCAGCTACAGGAGCTTGTCACAGAATAGACAGGCAGAAATAAGGCAGCTGGAATGTCAGGTATTATGAGAGATATGCTGCTAGGAACAGGACCTTATGCAGATCTTGTATGGCAATTGACTTACCCTAATGAAGCATACAAACAAATAAATTTGATGATGATATGGGCATGGGCTACAGTTCCCAAAAATGGCTCTCTAGTTCAGTCTTTTTTACATATTTTACAGGGCTGCCAAGAACCTTATGGTCAGTTCCTTGCTAAATTTACAAGAGGCAGTCCACAGACAGATTCTTCATTCACAAGCATCTGAGGTTATAGTGTTACAGTTGACCTTTGATGATGATGATGATGAATTTTATTTTATTTTATTTTATTTTATTTGGGTTTTTGAGACAGAGTCTCCCTATGCAGTACAGGCTGGCCTTGAGTTCACTCCAACTGGCCTTTGAGAATGCAAATAAGGACTACAAGCAAGCTCTTGGGGAGGTCAGGGCCACAAAGAATCTTGGAAATTATTTAAAAGCTTGTCAAGATGTTGGGACTGAATCTTAGGGAAGTTCAGTGCTGGCCCAAACTATGTTAAAGCTTACAGAGGGGAATCCCACAAATGCTGTTAGAAGAAAAAGAAGGTCTAAGTAAGTGACAGAAGGCATAGAGGTGACTGAGCCAGAGACTAAATGAAAGAAGTGGGCATGGAGTTGCCAACACGCTTAAGACAAAACAAAATGCAGAAGAAAATATTGGTTATGAGTACAAGGTTTTTATTCCTTCTGATTCTTATTACAAGAGATCTCTGTTAATTGACCTACAAAAAGTTCTGACTAGTCTACTTATTGTTACAATGTTAAAAACTGTAAAAGAGTTACTATAGTTCAACTTGACCAAATACATCTGTGTACACCCTGGTTTTATAAACAAATTGTTTTGTGTGTTTGTCCATCTGTCTGTCTGTTCAATTTGTAACTGGTTATCATACTTCCAGCTGTTATGTTTGAGCTAATAACATTTTTATTCTTTTTGTTTGTTTGTTTTTTTCTGGTACTGGAATTCGAACTCACAACCTTGTGCTTGCCAGGCAGGCGCTGTGCTGCTGAGCTAAATCTCCAGCCCCTGCATCTTTCAGTATGTAAAATATTTGTCTGTAGCTTAAATTGGCTTATAGGTAAATGTTATTAAGAGTTAAGAACATGCTTCCACCCAGGCTTCCAGCTGGTCAAAATGATGCCAAGGCTGGTTTTTCAAATGCAGTGCACATTGTTGGCTGTGTATAACTTGGGAATCTTTCATTGGTCAAAAATACTGGGTTAATAATTATGATCTGGTTCTCATAAGTCATCAAAAATTTGTTAAATATAATTAAATGGAACCCCTTAGGCTTAGGGGAAATATTGGACAGGATTCCCCTTGGTGAATAAAAGAGCAGCTGCCTGGAAACATTTTCTTCCAGTCTTTTTTCACTAATGGGGCCCCATTAATTTCCATAGCCTTATGGGAGACATACCCCAATAAGTGTTGCTAAACATGTATATTATTGTGATATGTTTACACTGGTCATTGTCAAAAGGCTACATTTTTTGTGAGTAAAATAATAAGGGTCCATTAAAGATGATCTTGGGACAAAACTAAATTAAGAGACAAAGTTTCCTACCTAGCTGACACTCATTATTGCTAATCTCATGGTGTACTAACTGTAGTCACGTCTTCCAATTATACAGATCTTCTAAGATGTAAACTAAGATTATTTATGGTGATAACTTTTTTCTAGTCTCAGATATCTACCTTTCTCTTGTGCTGCAGCTACTTGTGATAAGAGGTATATGTCAAACCAGCATGAGATCACAAGTCAGATGATAGTTGAAAAAAAAAAGATGCTTATATGGTGTTATGTATGTGTCGCTATACTTAAAGATGCACAAGCACTGAGCAGTCCAGACAATGCCAGAGACTTCTTTGATGAAATCCTAATAAAAGATAATAAATTAGTTGAGAGCTGCTTTATATACTAGATAGAGATAATTGACTAAAAAGGCTATCTATACCAAGATAGGCGTTGCAAAAATAATATCATGATTGTCATGCTAAAATACTATATGTGGCTCTTGATCTCAAGTTTTTTCTATAAACTGTATACCTGTTGTTTGTTAACACTCCACAGGGATGCAACTACTAAAACAACCATGGTTGCTAGAAAATAACTGTCCTCTGACTATACTTTATATTTCAAAATGATTGATATCCAGATGAAACTGTAATAGTTGAACTCACTGCTCTTACTGCAATACTAACTGTTTCTCAGGTTGTAAAGGGTGATTCAAAGGCCCTCAGCTGCCTTTTATAGTGGACATATTATGGTTTGTGTCTAGATGTCCCCTTAAAGCCTGATGTAGTCATAGAGTTTTTCGGAGGTGGCTGAATCTAGAGTGCGTGATTGATTGGTGGTGCAATGCTGGGATTAAGGGTAAAGGGTGGGTGATTGCTGTATCAGTCCACTGACTGGATTTGCACTGCCCTAATCCCAGCAACCTAGATAGGGTATAAAATGGGCAGAAAGACTCTGTTACGGTTTAGTTGTTGATTTTGTCGTTTTCTGCCACCATGAACTGTTGCCTTCTGCTACATGACATTTTGCCATGGAGCCAGCCAATTATGGGCTGAAACCTCTACAAACTGTGAGCTAATAAACATTTCCCCCTTAACTTTGGGTTCCATATATTTTGTCTCAGCAAAAAAGAAAAGTAACTAACACAGAATTTGGTACTGACAGTGGGGCCATTGCTATGATGTTGCCTGGCCATGTGGCTTGAGAGCCTTGGGAATTAATTTGGAAAGGTTTGAGAGACTGGCCAAGGAGGCACTCCTTGTATGCTATAAAGTATACTGGAGACTCTGGTTGGAGCCTGGAAAATCAGAGTACTGACGGAAATGCTGCCAGTTAAGATGAGGCTCAGGTGGCTTCTACTGAGGACTGTATTGCTTTGGCTGCTGGATCCCAGGTGGTGTATGTTGTGCTTTGGAAGGAAGCTGATCTGCATTTTTCTTGTTTAGAGACATTACCTGGGTCACAGAAAACTTTCAATGCAGTCTACTATTGGGATGGTGGCATGGTTACTGCTGAAGATGTTTGGTCAGATCTATGTTGGAAATTAAGAGTGGAGAGCCAGTAGAGTGATTTGAAGCATTTGGCCAGAGGGAAGACTCCAGTGGAGCTGTGGATTGCAAGGATGAAATAGAGCAGAATATGGTTGTCAAGAAGGAACAGGACAATGAAAAATGACCTAAGGCCTCTTACCAGAAAGGAAGAGTGTTTTTAAAATGCAGGAGATGACTTGGGGGCATTTCTTAGTGTTACCATGCTGTTGTTAAAAGTTAATGGGAAGCAAGGATTGTGATTGTAATAGTTCTCTTAATATGATTTTAGTGTAGTTTTTAGATACATGTTTGTAATCAGGTTAGTCAAAGTATTGTGGCTTTTAACCTTGAATTTTGAGCCCTCTTTGGATATTTTGCTTTTGGTGCAGAAATGAGTGCAATAAGAAATATATATATATATTAGTTATAGTAATGTAAATCTGAATAGACCAAGATATGTTAACTTTTCACAAATCTGCCAAAGAAACTATGGTTTAAGAAAATGTGTCTGGTTATCAAGTTGACCAGGGGTGGACTGTGGTGGATTAACTAATGGTCAACTTGTAACAGCCAGATGAACTGAGTCAGTGTGGTGCTGGGTGTGGATGGCCCAACTGAAGACTGTTGCCAACAGCATAAAAAGAGAACTCAAGGGGAGGATGGTATACTGTTGATTTTCCTGGAGAAGCTTGTCACACTGGCTTTCCACATATGAACTCTGCTGTTCTCATCATCAGAGGAACTTGGGTCCTCACTGAAGTTGAGGATGGCTGTGGTTCTTTTCATGGGGAGCTCTGGTTCTTATCCTGAGCATCACTTCCTGGCTCCAGTGCAGATCCATCAGCCTGCTGGCACAGATCTTTCATTCCACTGGTGCAGACTTTCTAGCTTCCACTACTGACCTTGGGCCTTCCCAATAGATCCTCGATACAGAAACATTGCATGAAACATTGTCATGGGCTCTAGGTCTTCAGCTGGACTTGTGGAGGACATTACCATGGGCTGTAGGTCTTCAGCTGTACTCATGCAAGACATTCAGTGTGGTATTCAGGCCCTCAGCTGGATTCTTTGGGTCTCTAGTGTGTGGACAGATCCCTTGCACTCTTATGCATTTGACTCTTTGGGTGAATATTATAAAGTAATCCTATAAATTATATGTTCCGTATCAAATCTTTTCCCTTGTAAATCCTGACTACAACAACATATTAGGTCCCATTCTAATTTACCAGGACCTTTAGCCTATGGTAACTAACAGAGTGATTTATTGGTAGCTTAAATTTAGCAAATGGATGTTACTCATTTCCCATCCTTTGGCAGTTATAGTATGCTCATGCTTCTGTGGATACTTATTCTCACATGATTCATGTCACCTGCCACGGGGGCAAGATGATGGGAAATGTTCAACAGCATTGCTTATTTGGCTTTGTTGCTATGGGAATCCCTCATACAGTAACACCCAATAATAGACTCTCACATGTCAGCAAGGCCTTCTCTTTCTTGCAACTTTGGCATGTTAAACATCTTACAGACATCTTTATAATCCTCAGGGCCAAGCCATAGTATGGCATTTTCTTTCTTTCTTTCTTTCTTTCTTTCTTTCTTTCTTTCTTTCTTTCTTTCTTTCTTTCTCTCTCTCTCTCTCTCTCTC
>NW_004955413.1:3869214-3876130 GCF_000276665.1 Chinchilla lanigera | reverse complement strand
CTCTCCCTCTCCCTCTCCCTCTCTTTCTTTTTTTTTTGTCTTTTTGAGACAGTTTTGTTTGTGCTTCAGGCTGGCCTTGAACTCACTTTGTAGATGAGCCTGCCCTCAAGCTCACAGCGATCCTCCTACCTCAGCCTCCCAAATGCTGGGATTACAGGCATGAGCCACCACGTCCAGCAGTATATCTTTCTTTAGAAACTTGATTACAAAAACCAAAGAGGGGGACTACAGCTACCTCACAGGCCCAATTAGATCTTTCTACTTTTATCCTAAAAATTTTAAACCCATTCTCAGAAAGTAAATACACTCCATCATAACTTTATTTGCAAAGAAATCAATGAGCATGCCTAGGGCTCAGGAAAGTGCAGTTAATGACATGGGGGTGAGGGTATGCTTTTGTATTAACAGACAATGGAACACCATGGTGGGTGCCATCCCAGAATGTGTGACCATGGGGAGAGGAGATCCCCAAACCTGTGGTGGAGTTAGCTGTCATCACGCCCACCAGTACAAGCCTTTTTGAGGATGATCCTGGAGAAGACACCTCAGCTGCTGATGACCATGCAAGTGACAAGGCTGATGACTTGGGGGCAAATGAAAAAAATGACCCAGGAGGCTGAAAGTCTAGTGATGAGATAAGGCCTCCCATGTACCCCCGAAAATATGTTTATCATCATGATGGCTCATTGCCTGTACCCTATGTTTAAACCCAGGGTCAGGGAAAGAATATTGGGTTTATCTGCCTAATATTCCTGTGCTATAACCTCTTCTGTGGGCATATTTTCCCCCAGAAATTTATCCTGATCAGTTAAATTGGATGTCAGGGCCTTTTGTGGCCCCAGGGTTTATAAACTCCAATATTACTATAAATTATACATCATACTTCTTATATCCACCCTTGTGTACTGAGCCCAGATCCTTACAATCTAACCAGAAAAAATAATTGATAATTCTAGGAATGAGATCTATTAATATTCCAGGGAGACGGGTGTGGTGGCACATGCTTGTAATCCTAGCACTCGGGAGGCTGAGGCAGGAGGATCATTGTGAGTTCGAGACAAGCCTGGGCTACAAAGTGAGCTCAAGGCCAGCCTGAACTGCATAGTGAGACCCTATCTCAAAAATTAAAAAAAAAAAATCTCAGGGAAATGGGTTAACTCCTCTGTGCCCAATGTTCCCCCATGTACACAACTTATGTCTTAGGCTCCCACAGATGAGTGTGCTCCCCACCTTGGATCTCCTGTAAAGGAGGCAGGGGGTGAAAAATTCACCTAGATTAATTTCAATTTATAGATTGAGGATCCCAAGGAACATTAGTAGGGAGAAACAATAATCGTTAAACTTGGAATACAGTCAAATGGCATTTGTATACTGACTATTTTGAAAGAAATACCTCTGGTCTATATTCTGATGCTGAAGGATGGCTTGAATGATGCCTTAGTTATTTTTTTCATTGCTGAGATAAAATATCAATGCCCAAATTTAAAGAAGGAAAGGTTTATTTGGCTCCAGTTTGTAGAAGTTTTAGTCCATAATTGGCTGGCTCCAAAACAGGGTGGCACATGGCAGAGGGGCAGCAGTTCATGGGAGTGGAAGACAGCAAAAGCAACAATGGAGAGAGAGGGAAAAGCAAACCTCTTTCTGTCCCTTATATTGTATGTAGACCACCCACCCCAGAGTGGGTGTAGCACCCACACCCTTAATCCCAGCATTGGACCATAAATCAATCACAAACTCTAGACTCAGCCCCCTCTGAAAAGCCCACCCCTCATGATTGCATGAAGCTTTGGAGGGACCTCCAGTCATAAACCATAACATTCTGCCCCTGGTTCCTCAAAGACTCATGTACATTCCTTTATGCAAAAAGCATTTTGTCTATTTCTAAGAGTTCCAACAGGCCTAACAGTTTCAGAAGTGCTGAAAAGTCCAAGTCCCAAGTCTTCTCTGAGATGTAAGGCAAACTTAGCTATGAGCTCCTGTGCAAATGAGAAGAAAGTTAAACATTTCCAACATTCATGGCACAAGATAGACATTTCAATTCCAAAAGTTACAAATAGGGGAGATAAAAGGAATGGGACCAAAGCAAGTCCAAAATCCAACAGGGCAAATGCTAAGTCCTGAAGTTCCATGTGCAATGTCCAGGGCAATCTGTGGCAAGATGTGAACTCCAAAGGGCTTGAGTTACTATAGCACTTCTGGTGGTTGTAGCTCCCATGGCTTCTCTTTTGGGCCTGCACTACTCCCTCCTTGCAGGTTTCCTCAGATGATCACATTCCTGGGTTCTCCAAACTTCTGGGGTCTCCCCCACACCTTTGGTTTCACGCTTATAACTTCCCACACTGCCCTCTCAGGGGTACACTGCCTGACTTCCCAAGCCTTCTGAAATCTGGGTAGAAGCCTTCTTGACCCTACAACTCTTTAATTCTGCATACACCTAAAACCAGCTCCACATGGATGATGCCAAGGTCTGCTGCCAGGTGGAATAGTAGGCAGGATTCCCTCTCTCTTGGCAGTAGGGGTTGAGTGCCAGGATCACTGAGCACTCTGAATCCAATTCTAAGGAATGAATTCTCTATGCTGCTCCCATTTTGGAATGTGTCATGGCCACTGCCACCATTCTGGAACATGGTGTGATGGGGCTTTCTCCTCAAAGCAAAGTCTTTCACTTTTGCAATTTTGAGGCTGGAAAAGCTAGAGTCTTGCTGCTTCTTGTGATGCCCTCAGGCCGTCTTTTCTATTCTCTTATTCCTTCTCAGCAACCAAGATCTCCTCTGCTCTATCTTTGCAGTCCACAGCTTTACTGGAGCTTCTTTTCTGGCACAACTCACAACACTTTAAATCATTTTGCTGGGCTCTTTGCTCTTGATTGTCAACATAAATCTGGCTAAAAACCCCAAACAGTATCCATGCCACCACCTTAACATTAGACTGCCTTGAAATTTCTTCTGCCAGATTAATTAGTGTACTACCCTTAATCTTAGTTTCAGGCAAAGTCTCTGGGCATTAGCAAAATATAGGCAAACTTTCTGCCAAGCCATAACACACATCATTTGGAGTCCAACAACCAATGCAGTCCTTCTTGCCAGCAGAAACATCCTGAGCCTGGTCTTTCCCCGCAGGATTTCTATCAGCCTTCTGGTCTTCTGAGCTTTGAGCAGAATCTCCCAGACAGTACACCCTAAGGTGTTCCTGCTCTACTTTTTCAGCCGGCATCTCTGAATCATTCCAAATTCTTCCCACAAGCCATTCCCCAAGGCTCCTGAACCATGTGGTCAGGTATAGTCACAGCAATGACCTCATTCTTGATACCAAATTTCTCTCTTACTTTTCTTATTGCTGGGACAAAATATCAATGCCCAAAGTTAAAGGAGGAAAGGTTTATTTGGCTCACAGTTAGTAGAGGTTTTAGTCCTTAAATGGCTGGCTCCAAGGCATTGTGGCACATGGCAGAGGGGTAACAGTTCATGGGGGTGGAAGACAGCAAAAGCAACAATGGAGTGTTAGAGCCCATTGTAGTCCCAACCCCCATGGCAAAAGTACAAAAGCCAACCCTGCCTCCCTGACAGACATCTCTAATCTAATTCACCTCTGACAAGACAGCTGTAATCTAATTTACCCCCCTGACAGGCATCCTGTTCTAAACTAATCCACAAATGTCAGCCCCTCCCAGAAATGTCCTGACCACTCACACAAAGCCAAGACCACTCCACCAAAATTTTCATGCCATTCCTAACAGGGTCTGGCCCATATATATATCCTTTGATTCAGGGCATGCAGTCTCTATCATTAGAGTCCCACCTGTCACTCCTATTGCAATTAAATTCCCCTCTCTGTTACTGTGCCTCATACCTGCTCCCTCTGCCAACCTTACAGAGAGAGGGGGAAGAGTGAATCTCTTTTTGTCCCTTATATTGTATGCAGACTATAGCACTCATACCCTTAATCCCAGCATTGGACCATAAGTTAATCACAAACTCTAGATTCAACTGCCTCTCAGAAGACTGCCCCTCATGACTGCATGAGGCTTTGGAGGGACATCAGATACAAACCACAGCAAATGACATGGATTTGGTTGTAGCCCTCCATTACCACAGGCCATCAGTAATGGCAAACCTGGACCCCTTCAGGGGACATTTTGGAAACTGGGCCTTCCCTGTTTTGTTGGTGAAAAATGGAAGGGATGTTTATACAAATTTAGTGATAATACCTCTATTATCCAAACTGGAAAAACATAACTACACAATTTTCCATATGTACATACAATCCCTATGTTCTCTTACATGGGATTGTTGAATCTTACCTCATTTACATGTAGAGAATGTGTGTTGAGCCATTGTATATCACTTAACACCTTAGTAAACAAGATTTTACTAGTCTTGGGGCATATTCCTGAGGTCTGGATGCCTGTGAATCTTACAGAACCATGGTCTGATACTCCTGCTACTTACCTATTGCAATCATTGACTGTTCACCCTGTTCACTGAACAAAAAGGATATCAGGATTGATTATGACAGGAATTGTCCCTTTGGTATTATTAATTTCTAGTGTTGCTGTATCTTCTGTAGCTCTTGTTCATTCTATACAGACTGCTCATTTTGTAGATAATTGGACCAGAACTGCAGACAAGGCCTGAAATATACAACATTCTGTTGATGCAAAACTATAGTCACAAATCAGCATTTTAGAGACACTGTTATGTGGATGGGAGATCAAATAGAAAGCCTGCAGTTACAACAGGGCCGCCACTGTCATTTTAACATCACTTGGTATTGTATAACTCCTCTCATACACAGCAGTTTACCCTTCCTTAGAACATATAAAGAAGCACATACTGTGTGCTATACACAGTAATGTAAGTATTGATTTTGAGGCACTGCAAAAAGAGGTATTATCTGTGTCTCAGCAGAGTCAAAGTTTTGTTAAACAAATTCAAGATTGAGATACGTTTGCTGATACTCTTGATCAGCTTAATCCATGAAACTATCTTAAAGCCCATTTTAGGTTTTATACTGACTTTATTATATTAATGTGTTTCTGTCTTCCATCTTTACTTATAGTCTGTTGCAGGGGAAGCCAAACCAGACAATGCCTAGATACCATTCAACCTCAAGTCAGGATGTTTCAGCTGCTACAATTACAAAAATAAAAAGGAGGAACCAGTGGGGACTAGGCTAGGCAATTCAGCCCTCACAGTGTCAGGTCAATGGTATCTTACCTCAGGAACAGAAAGCACAGGGAGGCCTGCATGCCCCCGGGCTATGGGCGGAATGCTGATAACCCAGCACTCCTGAAGCTCCAGAGCATCTGCTGAGGACAGTTGTCAAAATACAGGCATGTGGGTACAGAGAAAATCTGGCTCCTCATTTAACTTATTCCTTATCTAACTGTTCTCTATAGTTGCTGTTCCATGAAATGCATGCCACCCCTCCCCTTGTGGTTCTTGCTTGCTAATAAAAGTGGATTAGCCATGAGATTGTTGTGCTTGTCCACTAGAGACTGTGATGGAAATTTTTAAAAATTAGAATCAACTAGTAATCTGATATCATATTAGGACAAAATAAAATCATGCAACCCACCACGTAGCTCCTCTGTTGGACTCATTCAGCCTTGACAGACTACACCCAGCTACAAACCAGAGATGACCTGACCCAGCTCATTTTGACCGCACCCAGCTGCACAGCCTGTTCTTTCTCCCCCTCAAACATACCCTGTTTGCTAACTTGTTTCAAGGACTTTCTGCTCAGCAATGAGGAATAACTCATGTTACCCAATAAAAATTCACCACACTTTTAAGCCTTTGTATCTCTTGCTTGCAAACCTATATAAACCAAGTCCAAAGTTGGCTATGGGCTGATGCTTTGGGAGTGATCCCCCATCAGCCTGCCGGCCCAGTACAGTTGGTTGCCTTCCAGCTCCTTGGTGCAGAATGTTTTCCATTCGTCTCGGGACCAGTTCCACAACAAGTTCCTCCTGGTCCCCCTTGCACCTTAAATTTTGTCTTTTGTTTTTCTTTATTCCTCATTTCCCCCTCATGTATCTGGGGGTTTGATCAGCCCTTGGCACCTTCATACTGAGCTACAACCCTTGTCCTTTTATTTTTTAAATTTGTTTATTTTCTTTTTGTTGTTTTGAGACAGGGCCTTGCTAAGTTGACAAGTTGCCCAAGCTGGACTTGAAACCAGTGATCCTCCTCCTCAGGCCCTCCAGAGTGCTCGTATTAGAGGTCTGTGTACCACTCGTGAGTCTTTTTTGAACCCTGTTTTCACAATCTGTTGAAAAGAAAGAAAAATGCTTACCTTTCAGGGTCGTGGTGGAAAGTATTTCACATGCGGCTCCATGAGAGCTGCACCCTCCCTGACCACTCCGGGCCACTCCCTGGGTTCCTTAGGCTCCTTGGGGAGGGTTTTGGAGGCTGTCCCACCCCTCTAGAGTTGTGGATGCAGACTCAGCTCAGTCTCTGGGGCTGGCCAGCCTTAACTGAAAGGAGCTAAGCCTTGGCCATAGGTACTTCCTGCCCAGCCATGGGCCTCCCCTCCACTGAGGCTCTGCTCCCCGTACCTGACAGCAGCTCAGAACTTCTTCTTCCCACCACATGCACCCACAGACACTAATGCTCTTGCTGGGTACTGCCTTATTTTTAGGTCTGGCCCTGGTCCATTACACGGCGCCTCTCTCAGCATGAACCTGGCCAGATCTGCAAGTTGTTTTCCCCAGTCCTCAGAGCCACAGGAATGTGCTCAGTCCACAACATTTACATAGGCTTTGCCCAGTTTCTCTCCCGCTAGTCACCCTGTCTGCCTGTGTGACTCATGTGAGCAGCCTGTACACATCTGTTTCTGCCATGAAAACTCCCCAAAGTGCTGCCCTGCCTCGAATGCCCTCTGCCTCTTGCTCCATGGCCGCGGGGGGGGGGGG
>NW_004955413.1:3858430-3869055 GCF_000276665.1 Chinchilla lanigera | reverse complement strand
CACACACAATGTCCTGTCTTTTGTGGCCTCTGCCTACTTTCTGAGGTAAAAACAGTAACCTAGAGATTACCACAGTTTCCTTCTCAGTTTAATCTTAAAGATGAACAAACCAAGCACTATCCTAAACCAATCCTGGTAGAGAAAAGAGTTTATTTCCCCAAATCTGGTGGGGCATGTGTGTCTCTCTCTAAGCCTGCTCAGTTCCAAGGGTCTTCAGAGTGACTCCCACTGTCCACAGAGGTCCTTCTGGAGATTGCTCCACTCCTAATCCTGGACCTGAAGTTCCCCGAGGCATGGGACATTTCCCCCGAGCCCCCCACCCTGCTGGGGATGGGACCCAGGGCCTCACCCCTGCTTGGCAAGCGCTCTACCACTGAGCTGTGCCCCAGCTACTTATTCTCATTTTATCTCCAGTTGGTTGGGTAAAACCTAGATTCCTTGGGGCCTGCGGTGCCAGCACCTCCTTGTGTGCTTCACCTGGCTCTCCCACCCCAACACTGGACTGCCCTGGACTAGCGATGCCCCACTGGCCTGCGTACCTGCAGTTCCCTCCTCCTGGTCCCTCTCCCCCTTCCACATGGCTGGTTCCTTCCACTTTCTGGGGCCTCTGCTCCAAGGTGCTCTTATCAGAGGCATCTTCTCCATCTCCAGGCAACACCAGCATCCTCTCAGGCAGTTCTTACCCCTTCCCCTGCCTTGGTCCCTCCTCATCATTGTCCAACACACTGGTTTTCTTCTTGTTTGTGTTTTGTTTTGTTTTGTTTGTTTGTTTGTTTGTTTTTTTGGTTTCTCTCCGGTACCGGGAACCGAACTCACGACCTTGCGCTTGCCAGGCAGGTGCTTTGCCGCTGAGCTAAATCCCCAGCCCCTCTTCTTCTTGTTTGTGTGTCTCCTTCCAGCTGGATGGAAGCCCAAAGTGGGGAAGATCCTCCCTGTCTCCAGGGCTGTGTGGACTGAAAGTGTGGATGGAAGAGTGACTCCTCCCCTAGGGAAGCTCTGGGCCTGTGGCTGCCCCACGGTAAGTGGGTGTGGACAGGAAGGGCAGGGCACCCTTGGTGGTCCTCAGAGGGCAGAGTGGCTGCCCTATTACCAGGCAGGACTCATCGAGGTCTAGGAGGACAGGGGGTTGGGGCTCCCTGGGAGTCTGTGAGGGGTCTGGCCCTGGTTGAAGGGTCTCTGGCTCTTCTGCCTGCAGTTCCTGCCCTTCCCTTCCTGTGCAGTGAGTCACAGTTGGGGAAAAATTTCCAGGAACTCCGTCAGAAGTGCAGGGGGTTAAGGGTCAACAGGAAAAGAACTTGCTTTTGTGCCTCCCAGGCAGCCCAGGAGAGTGCCTTGCATGGGGGAGCTGTGTGTCCCCCAATTCATATTGAGGTTCTCCCCCTAGCACCACAGACTTGGAACTCAGCTGAGCATAGTTATTTTGTAGATGTAATTTTTACATTACAATGAGATTATACTGGAGCAGGGCTGGCCTCTAATCCCACATGATGGATGTTCTTATGAAAAAGAAGTCAAATGACAGAGATGAAAATGGAAAGAATCAGGCTCAGGAGAACAAGCTGGACACCAGAAGAATATATATTGTATGAGTCTACTTTTGAGGGATCTAGAATGGCCAAATTCAAAAAACCAAAACGGAAGAGTGGGTCCTCAGGGCTGGGAGTGGGGAAATGAGAGAGAACCGATAGAGTTTCAGTGTGGTGTAATGGAAAAGCTCTGGAGATGGAGCTGAACACCATTCGGAGTGTACTTCAGGCCGGTGAATGGTAATGAAAAATAGTTAAATGCTAAATTTCTTTCATTTTCTTTTTTGGAAGTACAGGGGATTGAACCCAGGGCCTTTGCTACATCTCCAGTGTCTGTCTGTCTGTCTTTCTTTCTTTCTTTCTTTTTTCTTTATCTACCTATCTCTCTTTCTCTCTCTCTTTTTCTTTCTTTCTCTCTCTATCTATCATCTATCTATCCCCTTTTTATTTGCATTTCTGGGGATTGAACCCAGGATCTTCACATCAGATACACACCCAGCCTTTTTTTATTCTAAGACAGAGTCTCACTAAGTCACTAAATTGCCCATATTGAGCTCCAATTTGAAATCCTGTTTTTTGAGACAGGACCTCACTATGTCGTTCAGGCTGGGCAGGAACTCATTATGTAGCCCAGGGTGACCTCGAACTTGTGGTAACCCTCCTGCCTCAGCCTTCCAGCCTGCTGGGATGACAGGCATGTGCCACTATACTTGGCATCTTTTGATTTTTTATTTTGAGACAGGATCTAAGTTGCCTAGGCTGGGCTTGAACTTACAATCCTTTTGCTTTTTCTTTTTCATCTATATTTTAAAATGCAAACACACACACACCACATGCACACAACAAGTGCCAGGGGAGGAGAAAGAGTTGGCTGAGGGGAGATGATATGGCAATTCAGGGAGCCTGCCCACCGTCCTGCAGCAGCCAGGGCAAGGCCAGGAACAAATTCTCCTCACAGGCCTTGGACAGACCAACACAGCCACACCTCACTCTCCGCCTTCCGGTCCTCAGAATGTTCAACAATGCATTTCTGTGGAATCCACCTGGCTTGTGGTGTTTTGTTGCCATAGCCCCAGAAAAGAAACTCAATGTCTGTCTGTGGCCATTTGTGGCCCTGAAGCTTCCTGGCAGGGCCCCTGATCTCTGGTCCTCAGGCTGGAGTGGGGAGGAGCTAGCTGTTGACCAGCTCTGCTTTGGGTTTCTTTGCTGGTCCCCAGTGCCTTGCTCCCTTTCCCTTTTCTCTTCCTGCTGCCTGTCACACTGATGTTCCTGTTTGAGTCCTGCCTCTCCCACTAGACTGTAAGTCCAGGGCACCAGGGACTCCTTACCTTGTCGTCAGGCCTGGGCACTTGGGGTACTTGATACAATTTTATTTTTCAGTAAACCTAGGGATCTAGGAATCTTCACACTGAGCGACATCCCCCATCCCTTCTTTTATTTTGAGAGGGCCTTGCTAAGTTACCCAGGCTGGATTTGAACCTGAAATCCTCCTGCCTCAGCCTTGCAGAGTGCTGGGATTACAGGCCTGTGCCACCATGCCCAGCTGGTCAGAGGTGCCTTGGCCAAAAGCTGCTCAGGTAAGAGGAGCAGCAGCAACTCCCTGTGTGATGGTGCCACTTGTTGGGGTACTGCAGTGTGGCCTCTTTTTAAATTTATTTATTTATTTATTTATTTTGGTTTTTCTCCGGTACCGGGAACCGAACTCACTACCTTGTGCTTGCCAGGCAGGCGAGTGTGGCCTCTTTTGGTGAGGCAGATTCTGCTGCAGAAAATCTGGCCGGGGCTGCCTTGGGTGACGTCAGTGCTACTTCCCTCAGGCTCCCTGGCTTCAAGATGTCTCTTGTTCTGTGATGGAAAAAGGCTCCCGTATTATGTGAGGTAGAAGCTGGGATTGGATGGTGAGAGGCCAGACACAGAGTGGATACGTGGTGTACTCAGACACTACGGTGGATGCTTTATTTATTTATTTATTTATTTATTTATTTATTTATTTATTTATTTTTCCGGTACCGGCAATCGAACTCACAACCTTGTGCTTGCCAGGCAGGCCCTGTGCCTCTGAGCTAAATCCCCAGCCCCTTGGATGCTTGAATGTTAACCTTTACTATGGTGAAAAAACTTTCCCTTAGCCCCCATTGAAATACTCAAAATACTCTCCCTTGCTTTGATCACACTTAGCCCACGGTTCGTGGTAATATGTCTGTTAATTGTAATAGGCTTTTTAGAAATTTAAACATTAACTGTATTTTTCAGTCACCTCTGTACTGGGGCATGCAGTAGACCCACTCCTGACGTCAGGATGCTCATAGTCTGGACAGACAGGGACACACAGGAAGATAGTCCCAGAGCAAGGTCACTGGTGCTCTGACCACGAGGCAGCTGTGGGAGCAGAGATGATGCTCTGAGGATGGGAGTTAGTGAAGGCAGCATGAAGTGGGGTGAGGGTGTGTCAGAGAAAGGCCTTGAAAGCTGAACAGAAGTTTGACAGGAGAAGGGGAGGAGACGGGGGATGGGGAAGGCATAATGGAAGCAGAGGGACAGCCCTGGGCATGGGCAGAAGTTGGGCAAGGGCTGTGTAGGGCTGGGGCAGCGGGGCCAGGCCTGGGTGTGGTGGGGAGGTGGCTAGAGAGCCCGGTCACAGGGACAGTGAAGCACCTGGCCCAGAGGTGGGCTTGCTCCTGAGCCATTTTCTTTTTGCTCCTCGCCTCTGGGCGTCCATCCCACGCTCCTCTGACCTCTGTAGAGACTGCTTAGCTGGTTTCTGGCTCCCGGGTGGAGGGCAGGAGTGGAGAGGATGGGACAGGACTCCTTTACTGCCTTGTTACCTTGCTGGTGGCTGCTGGGTCCCTCTGGCCACGGCTCCTGCCTGGTGGTTCCACCGTGGCTCCAGCTCTCTCTAGCCCAGATGGGAAAGGCTTTCAGCTGTGGTGTTCCCCTGCCAGCTTGGGCAGCAGTCTGCATCACACTGTCCTCAGCCAGGGGCTGTGCCCAACATGGAGAGCACAGTTTGGTGGGTGGGGTGGAGAAGAGCCTGGGGTGAAGGTGCACAGTGGGGGGCTCGCAGGCAGGGGTGAGGTGTTCACTGCCAGCCAAGGTGTGGGATGAAGGGCTGGTGGAGAGGCTTCCCTGAGTTACAGCTGCATGGCTTCAGACTCACAGGGTAGACACTGGAGGTCGTAGAGGGAAGAATGGACCCCAGGCCTCTGCCTAGAGGCCAGCGCGCTTCCACCCAGTCATTGCACGAATCCCTTTGAGGCTGGTGCTTCCGGTTCAAATTCAGGGCCATAAGCTTGCCTATCTTAGTATGTTTGTGACCCCTTTCTTCCATACCAGGAATTTCAGTTCTAAAGCATACTAGACTAAGGATGCTAGAATTAGGATGTAAGCACAGGACGTGGCCACCCATGCTGCTTTGAGATATGATTTCTCAACTTCTCCGTGGGGTGAAAGTGACAGGCGTGAGCCGGGCGAGGTGATGCACGCCCTTAATCCCAGCACTCGGGAGGCTGAGGCAGGAGGATTGCTGCAAGTTCAAGGCCAGCCTGGGCTACAAAGTGAGTTGAAGGCCAGCCTGAACTGCAGAGTGAGACCCTGTGTCAAAAGCACAAAAAGAAAGAAAGGAAGGAAGGAAGGAAGGAAGAAAGGAAGGAAGGAAGAAGTTGAGTGACAGGCACTCAGGAGAAACCACGCTGGTTTTGAATTTTGACTTTCCTGGGTCTGGTGACGTGTGCTCCACCCAGCAAGCTCTGCAGATGCTGATCCGAGGCTGTGCAGATCCACGGTACACAGCAGGGATCCCGCCAGGCCCTGCGTTGCCCACGCACAGGTTTAGGGGTGGCGAGTGCAAACACGTGCTCTCTGCTGTTTGCAGGGCAGGACAGCTCTGGAGCTTGGCTGGCTCCTTCCATGTCATCTGTAAAATAGCATGAACACGCCCGTCCAGCAAAAGCAAGGAAGGATGGGTAACTGACGGTGACACACTGTAGTCACTGCTGTTTTGCTCCACGCTCCTCAAGGGCAGGGGCTGTGTGTTTTGCTTCTGTTCACATGTACTGTGGAGACTGCTAAGGCGAGTCACAAAAAGCAGGTGCTCAGTAAAACATGGACATTGCAGTGCCAACCAAATGGAATGCTTCTCACGCATACTCTCTTATTCGCTCTTTTCACACTACAGGTGAGGACAGGAGAGTCACAGAGAGAAGGATTAGACCACAGCCCAGGAACATAGGCATTCTGTCCACCTCATGCCGAGTCTAATACTCAAACTCCATTCCTTGGAGATGCTAAGAAAGCGGGGAAGCCGGGCATGGTGGTGGTACACGCCTATAATTCCAGTACTCCGGAGGCTGAGGCAGGACCGGCTCACCAACACAGCTCCATAGATGCTGAGGGACAGAGCCAGAGGGGACCCCGGCTGTCCTCAGGCCTTGCCAACCCGTCCACCCTGTGATGGCCTTGCTGTGGCTTGGCTGATGAGGGCGCTGGAGGCCCAGGGTACCCAGCACTTTTTTGGAGTGGGGGCAGTGGTATGTCCTGTGTTCCTGGTGGAGGTGAGGTTGCTTTGGCAAAATGTGGCGACCAGCCCTGCTGGGGGTGGCAAGGGGAGGCTGCAGACTCGCTGTCTGTCCTCCGGGCCCTGAGCAGCCTTCCGGGCATTGTGCTCCCAGTGTGACCTGGTCATAAGTGCAGGGGCCAGGATGCCTTTGTCGTAACACAGCAACACCCTGTACTTCCTCCTGCATTCCACAGGGGCTCCTGAGTCCAGGCACTTCGGGTCGGACCCTCCTCCTCCTGCTATTCTCCTTGAGGAGGAGACGCCCTGCATAGCCTGAGTTACAGCCTTGACCGCAGAGCTGGGCCCAGGAAGAGCGGCCCCTCCAGATGTCCTCTGTCTTGATCAGCTCCCAGCTCGCATTTCCTGACACAGAGACTATGAGCTTTATATGCTGGGGGATCAGAAACACGGTGAATGTTTAAATAAAAATTTATTACAGTAAAACCCACGCTGCCATTAAACCTCATCAAATTACTCACCCTTGCGTCAAACATACCCCATGGTTCTTGCCACTTTCTGAAGCAGTTCTGGAAGACTTCTTTCATGAGTGCTGCTGTGGCTGCCTCAGTGTTTTGAACTGATTCCAAACGCTTACCAGTTCATGGTCATTTTGACTTTGGGGAAGAGCCAGAAATTGTACGGTACCAGATCCAGTGAATAAGGTGGATGAGGATACACTGTAATTTTTGTGAGAGAAATTACCATGAAAGCGTGGTTTGGTGGTGTACATCTGTCATCCCAGCACTCAGGAGGCTGAGACAGAAGGATCACCATTAGTTCAAGGCCAGCCTGGGCTACACAGTGAGACCTCATCCCAACACCCCCACCAAATAAAACCCAAAACCAAAATCAAAAAAAGAACAACACAACAAAACAAAAACAGAAATTACTGTAAGTGTTTGATCATCGAGAGATGTTCAAAAATTAGATTAATGTTTAAGTAAAAAAATTATTACAGTTAGAGATACCTTGCTTTTTTTTTTTTGGTACCAAGAATCAAGCTTGTGGCCTTAGCAGCCGGGCATGGTGGCGCATGCCTGTAAACCCAGCACCTGGGAGGCTGAGGCAGGAGAATTGCCACAAGTTTGAGGCCGGCCTGGGCTATATAGGGGCAGCCTGAACTGTACAGCAAGATCCTGTTTCAAAAAGCCAAAAAAACCCACCAAAAAACAAAAAACAAAAAACCAAAAAAACCCCCAAAAAACAGCAGAACAAATCTTGTAACCTCATGCTTGCCAGGCAGGAACTGTGCCACTGAGCTACATCCTTGCCTGAAACCTTGCTATTAACTCCCCTCAAAATATGCACTTTGAATACACTTCTCCCATTGTTCTTTGTTGGGGACCATGAGTTATAAGTTGAGTTTTGGGGATGTCCAAGGCTGACCTTGTCCTGCCCTTTGAGCCAGATTGGAACTCAGAAACTCCCTGCTCTTTTCTGGTTACAGCTGGAAGCCCTCAAGACCTGCTGGAGTCGATAAAGTATCTGGGGAAACTACGGTTTCCTTACTGGCCCCTGTCTTGTCCTCCTCTTTGCAAGAATGCTTTGTTCTTGCTCGCCCACCACAGTGGCCATCACCATTCCTGGAAACACCTACTGCCCTTTACCCCCTGTCCTTGACCAGACTTAACCAATAAAGACCAAGGTTCTGGCTGCCTTGTGGCCTTTTGCTCCCTGTGAACAACTGGTCATCCCAGATCTCTGCGGCACCCCTGTTTTGTCGCTTGCTCGTTCTTCCTCTGTGCGCCATAACTCCAGGCATAACTGGGGGCTCACTGCAGGGGTTCTATAATTCCAAGCATTGTCTTTTACTGTAATATGTTTTTTGTTTTGTTTTGTTTTTTTGGGTTTTTTTTTTTAGTACTGGGAATCGGACTCAGGTCCTTGCGCTTGCCAGACAGGCGTTTATGCCACTGAGCTATCTCCCTAGCCCTCTGTAATATGTTTTTTTTTTAAATGTAGACATTCGTGGTCTACACTGAAAGAATCAACTTAAGGCTGATTCTTTTCAAGCAGCCTTGGACCCTAATTTCCTCTATAGTTCCATGGCATGGGAGCCATCATCATTACTCTCTCCCTATTGATGCCGAGGAATCGGAAGCTGGAGGGGCCCAGCAGCTCACTCAAGGGCACTTCAGCAGAAAGTAGCAGAGTCGGGTTCACACCTCCTGTGTTGGAGGAGGTGGGTAAGAATGAAACAGTCGTTCACTTCAGTCTTTTAAAAAATAAATACCTTGTTGCCTGGTGTGACACCTGTAATTCTAGCACTGGGGAGGCTGAGGCAGGAAGATCCTGAGTTCAAGGCCAGCCTGGGCTACATAGTGAGTTCAAGGCCAGCTTGGACTACATAATGAGACCCTGTCACAAACAAACAAATGAGAACAAAACAGAAACAAACCTTATTTTAGATCAATGTTGGATGTATTAAATTATAGTACAGAGATAGTAAAAAAAAACCTGTATAGTGTCTTACATTGCTATGGTACACTATTAATGAACCAATTTTGTTAATAGAGCTTGTGCTTTATAAGATTTCGTCCTTATTTTATTTTATTTTTTGAAACAGTGTGTCAGTTAATGGTTTAGGCTGGCCTTGAACTCACTATGTAGCCCAGCTTGGCCTTGAACTCATGGTGATCCTCCTGTCTCAGCCTCCTAAATGCTGAGATTTTAGGTGTGTGCCACCATGCCTGCCAGTCTTTCCTTGTTTTTTATTTAATGTCCCTCTTCTGTTCCAGAATCCTACCCAGGAGACTGCATTATATTTAAGCATCATGTCTCCCTAGGTTTCTCTTGGCTATGATAGTTTCTCAGGCTTTCCTTGTGGCTGGTGACCACAACAATTTTGAGGAATGCTGGTCAGTAATCTTGGGTCTTCTGTGTTGTTGCTCCCCTACTCCTCTTCCTCTTCCTCCTCCTCTTCTTCCTCCTTCTTCCTTCTCCTTTTCCTCCTCCCCTTCTTCCTCTTCTCCCCTCCCCACTTCTCTTCCTTCTTTTCCTCCCATCTCTCTCCTTCTCCTCCTTCCCCACCTTCTCCAATGGTACTGGGGATTTTTTTTTTTTTTTTTGTCTTTTTGAGACAAGGTCTCGCTATGCAGTTCAGGCTGGTCTTGAGCTCACTTTGTAGTCCTGGCTGGTCTCGAACTCGCAAAGATCCTCCTGTCTCAGCCTCCTGAGTGCTGGGATTACAGGCATGTGTGCCACCACGCCTGGTGGTACTGGGTATTGCACCAAGAGCTTCACGCTTATTTTGTGACAGGGTCAGAATGGCCTTGAGCTTTTGACCCCTCTGCCTTAGCCTCACAGGTAGCTGGGATTACAGGCATTTGTCACTGTGCTTGGCCTGTGTTCCCTGCTTTTCTCATGAGTAGACAGGGATTGGTTTTCTTTTTTAGGGGGGATTTTTTTTTTTTTTTCTGGGAAAGGACACACAAATAAACTTCCATGCTCATCACATCATATTACATACAAGCACCACGGTTTGTGACAGTTGACATTGACCGTGACTGCTGGCTGAGGCCATGTTTGTCAGGTCTCTTCCCTCCCCCTTTGTATGCTGTCCGCAAGTATAATTTGTGAGCCTGGGAGAACAAGAATGGGCAGTTGTGCTAGCAGCAGGGAGGGGTCAGGCAGAGCAGGGAGGTGGCAGGTGTCCTGGCACTGAGAATGAGTTAGCGGCTTGTGGCCGCAGTGGCGCTTGCTGCCTGAGAGGAATCCCGTCCCAGGACTCTGGCAGAGCAGAGCAGTCAGCTCAGCGTGCCTCTGGTGCTGAGAGATGTCTAGGAATCCCCTGGGGTGCCATGCAAGAGCAGCAGCACCTCTGGACCCGGCTTATGTTTCCAAGGACGTCACCTCCCAGTAAAGCGATGAGCGAGCAGACACAGAGCTGCACAGACAGAGCAGAAGGAGACTTGTGCTGTCAGCTCGGCACCTGTCTCCCTCCCTGCTGAACCATTTTGCCTGCTCCTTCAGGATAAGTGGATATTTGAGATCAATCCTTGAATGCTTTTGTTAAGAGCTTAATTTTGCAATGTAACTATTTAAATAGAGCATAAGTTCTGTGACCCCATTTGGACAGACACTTCTTCATTTTTATAAATGTATGTCTTGGTAATTTCAGAGGTAGAGTGACCTGGCATACTGCACGCGCCCTGTCAGAGACTCTGCCTCTCTTGGTCACCAAGAGGCAGGTGAGGGGGGATGATGGGCTGTGGGGGCCTCGAGAGTTTGGGTGACAGCGGAGCTGAAGAGACTTGTGTGGCCAAATCATGTGTTTACCCGTGTCCGTCCCAGAGTGAGAGTAAACACATGAGACACAGGGCTTGGATGGTTGATTGAAAACAGAGGCCATGGCCAAGGCTCAATTTTCTTCCCTGTGTTGGGAAAAATGAATGAATAAACAAATAAATACGTGGACACTTGTTTGAGTTGTCTGACACACAAGTGGAGGTAAATACCTGTGAATATCTAGGGATCTAGGAATGCTGTGTTGAAAATGAAAATACTAGGCCTCGTGGTTCCCCGGAAGGAGGGCTTCCGGCGCA
>NW_004955413.1:3848701-3856375 GCF_000276665.1 Chinchilla lanigera | reverse complement strand
GAGCAGTCTGCTTGTAAAAGAGCCGAGTCCTGTGGGGAGAGGGAAGGGCAGAAATCTGGAGAAGGGTGGGATGATGGAAGGGGACAGTGGGGGTGGGTACCAGTGACCGGTGCCTGGGCTTGGCCTTCATGAGTTGCTAAAAGCTGTCTTTATGATGTCCTATTTCTAGCTAGGTGATCCCAGAGGACGCGCCCATGGGTCAGTCTCCCTCTTCTCTGTAGTGAGCCAGGTGGTCCCATCACTGACACTGTGACCCTCAGCCATCTGTGCTGCCCCTGTGGTTGCCCAGAGTGCCCAGCCAAAGCCCCATCAGGGAGTATACCTGGCTCAGCTGTTCTAGTGCAGGGAGCGGGGTTCTGTTACCGTCACCACGTTGCAGAGTGGGAGATGGAAGCTCACAGAGGTTAGATACCACTCCTGGTGACCTGTGCTAGGGCTGGGTGGGTGCGAGGCCTGTGTCCTACCTGCTGTGTCTTCTGCTTGGTTGGCCAGCACTTGTGCTGTTAGATGAGTCTGCGTCAGGGGTTGGCAACTTCTCCTGCAAAAGGTAAACAGTTTAGGTTTTATGGGTCATATATGGCCTCTCTTCCTTGTCCTCCTCCTCTTTTTCTTCAGCCTTTTAAAGATGTAAAAGCCAAGCCAGGTATGGTGGTGCACACCTGTAATCTCAGCACTCTGGGAGGCTGAGGCAGGAGGATCATAAGTCTGAGCTCAGCTTGGGTAAGTGGGCCACTTAGCAAGACTGTCTCAGAATAAAAAATAAAAAGGGTTGGGTATGCAGCTTAGTGCAAAGGCCCTGGGTTCCATCCCTAGTCCTGAAAACAAAACAAAACAACAAACAAAAAAATGTTTTTAGCCAGTGAGCTGTCCCCAAGGAGACTGCTGGCTGAATTAGACCTATAGGCCACAGTTTAGTGGTCTCTGAGAACAGGTAAAAGGAAAAGGCAAATTCCCAGGGACAACCTGCCTTCTCAGACTTCAGAGAGGATTTAAACTCCAGTACAGGAGCCCAGGCTGGGAAGGTGGCGGGACTGGCTGTGTGGTTCAGGTGGATGCTGGTTTTACGGAGGACCTTGGCCTGGGATGTGGACTCCACAGCCTCTCACAGTGCTGTTCTGATGCGTAGCCGCTGCTGCTCATGCTCCTCTCTCGTCGACCCAACTGGCCTCCCTCTGGGAGCTCCTTGGAGTGCTGGCTTCTCCTCACTGCCGAAGTCTCCATTCTTTCTCCTGGGACTTGTGCTTGTGGTGTTGAGCAGGCCCAGCTGCCCCAACCCCACCCCTTGCTAAGCAGTGGGGGAAGCCGAGAGGCCCCCTCGTGAGCTCTTTGTGCCTGGCCCTCTGTGCCTGCCTGCCTTGGTGGCCAATGTGGGTGAGAGATGCTGAGAGGAGAAGCGCTGGAGGCAGGAATTCCGTATCCCAGGCAGGAAGCAAACTTCTTTGCTCCAAGGTGTCTAGGAAGGAAGGAGGCCTGGGAAGTGAAGTGCTTATGTAAATGCAGGGGGCTCTGCTTGTGGAGCGGGGCAGGAGTGTCTGTACACTGTACTCATCACTTAGGGCCAGCACCGATGCACCAGTGGAGACAGTGTGCAAAGAACAGCGGTCCCTGCCCATAGCAATGTAAAAAAAAATAGCTAAACCAGGCTGAGACCTGGGTTCATGTCCCGACATAGCCACTGAACAGCCATATGGCTGGGCCCAGGTTTTTGACCTCTGGGACGTGCACTTTTCTCATCTCTTATGGCTTTTATCTAGATGTTCCCCCAAAGCCTCATTCACTTGTAAATGGGGATTTTCGAAGGAGGCTGATCTAGGGTATATGATACTGGGATTAAAGGCGTGTGCTACTAAATCTGATTGCTTTATCATAGTTCTGGATATGGATAATGGGAGGGCTCATCCTGGGTATGGGTGGCACCACCCAAAAGGTTTGTAGCCTGGATGGGATAAAAGGGAAAGGGAGGCTTGCGGCTTCACTGCTTTGCTGCCTTCTGCCTACTCTGCCATGGGCTGTTTCTCCTGTGCCATGTTCCTCTGCCATGTCCCACTTTGCCTTGGAACCAGCCAACTATGGGCCAAAACCTCTACAAACTGTGAACCAAAATAAAAACCTTTCCTCCTTTAACTTTGGTTGTTAGGTATTTTGTCTCATCAATGAGAAAAGTAACTAAGACAACATCTATAAAATGGAAACAATTTTTTTTCCTTCTCAGCCATGCTGAACTTGTGTGTGGAGGCTGTTTTGACACTGGGATCCTCAAGGAGATGATGACATTGGGCACCAAAGGTGAAGAGGGATTCGTCGTGAAGGTGAAAGTTGTGCCCTGGTCTCGCTCCACCAATGAGGTGCAGTGATTCGTCTCTGACTGCAAAATTCAAAAAGGGGCTTAAGGTATTTGTTTCATCTACACCAGAGAAGGCAGATGGAGTGGTGGGGATTTTGTTGGACTTGAATCAGAAGAGGCAGACAAATTGGCCCTGGAAAAAGAGAGAAACTGTGGGACATGGATATGTTAGCATATTCAAGTCAAGCAATGTTGGCGTGGACTGGGCTCCTCTCCTTCCCATCGCAGGGCAGGACACCTCCCCTCACATCACACTCATGGCCTATTATGTGCCCTGCTAGCGAGGGGGAGAGCAAGGTATCTGGAGATGAGGTCCCAGTTCAAAGCCCAGATGTTGGTGTTGGTCCCAGTTCACAGCCCTTGAGCCTGTGCAAATCCTCCCACCTTTCTGAACCCTAGTTTTCTTGTGGGTGAAATCTGATCACACTACCTGGCTCATGGTGAAGCACAATTATATGTGTGGTTATGCTTTATATACTGAAAAATTCTGTGCATAAAATATAGGAGTTAAGGTGGGCCATATCCTGAGTGGTTCTCACAGACAGAAGGAAAGTGACTTTGAAGGCAGATGGCCCTGCCTTGGGTATCCATGTGGCAGAGCTGCCAGTTGTCCCCCCAGATTCTCTCTCTCTCTTCTTTTTTTTTTGAGACAGGGTCTCACTATGTAGTTCAGGCTGGCCTTGAACTCACTTATGTAGCCCAGGCTGGCCTCGAACTAAAGGCCTCAGCCTCCCAAGTGCTAGGATAACAGGCTTGTATCACCACATCTGGCCCAAATTCTCTTGTTCATCTTCCACTTCCACTGTTTTTTAGTTGGGCATGTGGTTTCCCAGAACAAAGTCTATTTCCCAGGCTCTTTTGTAGCCAGGGTGCCACACATCTATGTTCTGGCCAATGGGATGTGAGCAGAAGTGGTGGGCGTAACTTCTGTGTGTGTCCTGAGGGCAGAAGCTCTTCTTCCACTCCCTTGGCCCCAGTCTCTAACCCCGTGGCTCTCTGCTCCTTCCTTCCTCCTTCAGGTCACTGAGAGCACAGACGAGGCAATCTGGGACCAGGTCATGCAGGCACCCCACTGGAGGGCAGAGTGAAAATAGATGTCGTGGGGTGTCTGGCCCTTCTGGTGTCTCTGGCTTCCTGTCTCTCCATGTGATCGCTCCCTCCTGCATGTGATATCATCTTCTGTGATATGATACAGCCAGGAAGACCCTCACCAGAAGTTCAATCAGTAAGGTTCCCCTGGTCTTAGACTTCATTTTCCCAAACTATGAGTTCCGTAAACCTCTTAGTAATCAGCCATAGGTATTTGGCATAGCAGTGGAAGGTGGCAAAATACACAAACCCAATGGTGAAGCAAAATGGTAAACTGCTTCTCAACCAGCTAATTACTAACACATTGTATTTGTTCAAGGAGAGAAGAGTGGGAGATGGACAGTGGGGAGGATGGGTGGGTAAGAGAATGCCTTTGGAAAGGACCAGGCAAGTCGTTAGACTTTTTGGGTCTGTCCTCAAGACTTCATGGGGGAGGCAAGATTTAAAGATTTCCAGTGCCTAAGTATACTTTCTTCCACCTACCTATGCCCCTGCAACTCCCTGTCTCCCCTGCTCCCTTCTTTCCTCTCAGTCAGGACCAGCCGTGTACCTCCTCTTTGTTCCTGGAAATGCAGTGAGGAAGAACAAGACCCAGGTCCTGCCCTGCAGGCTTGCTCTACATGGACTCCGGCCATTGAAGCCTTAAACCTTGGAGTCATTCTTGACCTTTCTCTTTCCCTCATGCCCCATAAAGAATCCATCCAAGAATTGGAAATGGTGATATGTACCTGGAATGTTGGTTACTCAGGAAACTGAAGCTGGAGGATTGTGTGAGCCTTCAGGGTTGGGGCTATAACTTAATGGCAGAACTCTTGCAAGGCCCTAAGTTCCACCCCAGAACTACAAAAGAAAATGAAAGAAAGAAAGAAGAAAGAATTCATCAGGCCTCTTTTCCAGTGTCACCTGATCACAGAGAATATCCCCCACAGGCCTATGTAACAAACCTTTCCTCATATCAAGCTCATGTCACTTGCTCTATTACTTGTTGTCCCCCTCACCTTACTTTTTTCTCTTCCTAGAACTTGTCACCATCTGAATTATTGTAGCAGAAGATGCCCATCCCCACCAGTATACTTGTGTGTTATTTGCCCAGTTTACAGTTCCTGTTACTTTTGTTTCTTAGAAATGGCTGGTCATTGTGATGCATACTGTAAGAACCAATCCCCAATTGACAAGCCATTCTGCTCCTGTACTTCCTGCCTGCTTATCCCATATAAGCCCTAGACCGCCAGAGATCAGGGCATGATATTTTGGAAACGATACCAATCAGTGTCCGTTGATGTAAATAAATCTGCCTACAAATCCTGGGTGTGGTTTTGGTTGTTGCATTATGTATCCTGGTACATTGACCTCTCTCTCTGCTCAGGGCAAGCCCTCTGGGTGGATAGCCTACTGCCTACAGTGCCAGCACATGTGTAGTCAGTTGTGGACAGAATGGAGAGGGGATGCTGCCTGCTGCCTGCTGCAGCCAGGCATGGAGCACAGCTTCTCTGCCTGAGTGAAGAGAAGGGATGAGACTTGACGGATGCTCAGGAGTGAGTCTGCTCAGACAGCCCACCAGACCAGCCCGGCCATTGCCTGACTTTGACTTTGGAGGGTTCGGGTTGGCGACAAGGAAGCTGGAGGCAGGAGCTGAATGAATGGAAGTTTTCATGAACAGTGGAATTTTGCCTCGGGTGGGCAGAGGAGTAAGACTGGTCAGAGGAGCAGCACTTAGCAGGTTCTGGTAATGTGGTAGGGCTGGAGGCTGGAAGCAGGGAGAGGAGCTCAGGTCTAGCCCTTGCTGTTTGTTTATTCACCCAGGACAGAGGACGAGATGAATGGGTGCTGGTCCACAGATACAGAACCAAAAACAAACAGGAAATGTGGAGGTGGGATGGAGCCAGGGCTCCTAGGAGCACACACCTGCCCAACTCTTCCATTTATTCCCAGCTCCTGTGGGAAGTGAAATGAGCTGCCTAAGATATTCTTCTTGGTGCTCCCCAACATTCTTTCCTTTGCTATGTTGGCAAACATCTGTTAGGGGCTATGTGCCGCTGATGAACCAGGAATACAGGAAATCTTACTGTGACAAAAACTGGTATCCAGTGTTTATGGCCTCCTTGATCTCTATCCCCCCACAACAATAGACAAGAAATAATCCCATTTATTAATTTCATTGTATTTTCAGAAAGGATTAAAAAAATGTACATTTCCAGCTTTGGTTCCAGATTGCAGGTTCTGGGGCACTAGAGTCTCCTTCTAGATTCAGTTTCTAGATTCTTTTTGCCCTGAACAAAGAATTAGTCAAGAGAAGCACAAAGGTAGTCGAGGTTGAAACATGCCCTGTAGAGTGTGCACGGGCCAATTAAAACTAGGAAAAGAAGTGTATTCTTACAGGGTGATAGCGGATCACCATGAAAAAGAGAACACAGAGGGCCCAAGCTCATTGGTCTTTTGTCTGATCTGATTTATTTATTTAGAGACAGAGCCTCACTATGTAGTTCAAACTGGACTTATACTTGCTCTGTAGCTCAGACTGGCATTGAACTCACATCCATCCTCCTACTTCAGCCTCCCAAGTGCTGGGATTACAGGTGTGTGTCCTCACATCCAGCTGTTTTTTTGTATCTCCCACTCCTCAGGCTGGTGTCAGGTCAAGGTTGTCCTAAGCAAACTCTGATTGGTTCCATGTGCAGGGTTTTGGGGACTGTTCTGCCCATGTGTCCTGGGACTTTGTAATCAATAGATCACGCCCACATTCCCCAGCCAGTTTGCCATACCTGAATCTCCTGCCTCAGTACAAAGGTGTACCAAAAGTATTGCTTATAAAATACTTTCACAGACCCCATAGTCTTGGAGTTACACAAAGACATACATGCTGATAAACCATTCCCCATGTCAGTCCCATGTCCTAGACTGGTACCATGTGCTGGGAGCAGGAGGGTGCTGATGAAGTCTTCACAAGAGGCTCTCTGGGGAGAAAAGCCCTGGTCTAGAGTGTCTCCCAATTTCCACTGTGTAAACATTCCCATCATGGCACATTTCATGCTACTGATGTGATGATGCTGAAGGCAAGGTTGGGAAGAATCACACAGCAGTATACTATTATTTGTCATATCTAACACACAGGTTCAGTAGTTTATATATACAGTCTCGAGAATATAGATAGTATAGATGAAGAATAATTAGGAGGGAATGAGTTTTGAATATTTATCATCTGCTTAAAGTGTAACTTATTAAATTGTGGATATATATTTTAATAGTCAGAGATGATTACATTCAATAGTGGATTCACAAACTTCCTGAAGATGTCACAGTCTGTGTTTATAAGCTATGATATGCTGGCTCTGTTCCGTCTCTGCTGCGGAGCTTGTCAGAAATGCAGTCTTGGGTCCTACTCCAGCCGGCTGACTGGGAAACTGCATTTTCATACCTTAAACAATATTTTTAGGAATTCATACATCTTGTTACCTTTAGGGACATGCTTTCTCAAAGTACAAGAAGTAACAAGGTTTTATGTTCTTAAAACATGGTCCTAGAGGTAACCACCGTTTATGATTTTGTTTATATCTTTTTAGATCTTTGCAATAACAAAGACACATGTACTTTACTGCTGTTGTTCTTAACAAAAATAAAGTCACACTGTAAAGATTTTGCAAGCACTTGTTTCATTTTGTTTTAACTTTTTTTTTTGTTTTGTTTTGTTTTTCTCCGGTACCGGGAACTTAACTCACGACCTTGCGCTTGCCAGGCAGGTGCTTTTGCCGCTGAGCTGAATCCCCAGCCCCTTCATTTTGTTTTAACTTAATAATATGTCTGATATCTTTCCACGTCAGTCTGCAGAGGCCTACCCATGTTTAGTGTCTCTTCAGGGCGTGAGTAAATCATGATTAAAAAATGACAACAACAACAAAACCTCCCTCTCTGACGGGCCATATGCTCTTTTGTTTCAAGAAATCTCAGAATTAAAATGAAATTTCTAAGCTTCTGTCAATTTCCTTATCGAAATTTACCTTTTTATAAAAGAGGCCTAAAGAAGTTTAATAAGGAATATTTAAAGTACACACTCAAAGTAAATAGGGCTCTCAAGAGACAGGCATGATATATGCTGGTGCTGGAGATATTTATGTATTTTTGGTGTGGAACTCTACAGGATTTGTGAATCTATAAAAATGGGGCTTGGTGTTCAGGAGAAAAGAAATGACCTACCCACAAGTAGAAAGACAAAGGCTTTACTGATGAAATGATGGCTTTTTTTA
>NW_004955413.1:3844366-3847259 GCF_000276665.1 Chinchilla lanigera | reverse complement strand
TATATATGCCTATAATCCCAGCCCTTGGGAGGCTGAGGCAAGGGGATCATTGCAAGTTTGAGGCCAACCTGGGTTACAAGTGAGTTTAAGGCCAGACTGAACTGCATAGTGAAACTCTTTTTCAAAAAGACTCAAAAAAAAAAAAAAAAAGATTCATTTGATTATCATGTTAAACAAGCAGGGTCCAAATATTGAATTTTGGTGAACAGTGGTTCCAAAAGTCGTAGAAGTAAGACAAAATTTGGCACAAATCTTTTATCTTTAATATTGACCTCTAAATAGAGGTGTTACTCAGATACAACAGGTAGAATTTATAAGCACACAGACTTTGCCCTGTTTCGTCTATAAGAAATCTAATGTTCTATTTTAACTATAACAATAGCAAGGAATACACTAAATGAAGATATCTATATTTTTGTGACCACTGAGTCATTAAAATTTTTACTATAGGGCTCAGAACCTGGGTCTGTAAACCTGAAGACCTTTCATACTGATCAACTCCAGATATACAAACATAGAAGTGGAAGTAGATAACAGAAAGTTAGTTCATACCACAAAGGTAACAAAACTTAGTAGATAGAATATTTGTATTGGCATTTTAATTCTATAGGCTTACCTATACAAGAAGCCAAATTGTTACCTGAGGAGTGCCTGAAAGCCCATTAAAATAACATAAGGCAAGATCCTAAAAGAGACCGAAAGACACATTTTTGGAAGAGCTAGTGCAACTAGGGGCTAGGGCCTCTGATGGTTGAAGGCTAAAAATGTTATAGGTGTAGCTGGAAACTGCAGGTAGGGGTTTGTTATGATTTGTGTCTAGATGTCCCCCCAAAGCCTCATGTAGTCATAGGGCTTTTTTTCAGAGGTGGCTGAGTTTTGAGTGTGTGATTGATTCATGGTGCAAAAAAGGGTGCCGGAATTAAGAGTGGGTGATTGCTGGATCAGGCCACTGACTGGATTGGCACCACCCTAGTCTCAGTACAATGGATACAATATAAGAGACAGAAAGAGGCTTGTCTGTGTTGTTTGCTTGCTTTTGCTGTCTGCTGCTGCCATGAACTGTTTCTCCTCTGCAGTTCCCCTCTGCCAACCCACACTGCCTTGCATTCAGCCGATTATGGACTGAAACCTCTACACACTGTGAGCTAAACAAACCTTTCCCCCTTTATGTCTGACAGTTGAGGTCTGGAGTACATTTGAGGTATATCTAGGGTATATTTAAGGGGAGATCTTTTTATATCCAGTCTAACTTTCCCTATTTTTAATGTTACTATTAATTATTCATTTTTTCAAAATCTATCTTGTTTTTTTTTTTTTGGTCTTTTTTGAGACAGGGTCTCACTGTGCAGTTCAGGCTGGCCTGGAGCTCACTTTGTAGCCCAGGCTGGTCTCAAACTCACAACGATCCTTCTGCCTCAGCCTCCCGAGTGCTGGGATTACAGGGGTGCACCACCACGCCCAGCCCTACCTTGTTAAAAAAGTCTGAAGACTAATTTATATTAAAGGATTAGAGGCTGAAACTAATAGGGTTTGGCATTTTCCTTCCTCAGGTTAAATTTTTTTTTAATTAAATTTTACTGGGATATTTTTATGAATAAGTTTCCGAGGCAAGTGGCAGGAAATAGGAGTTAGATGCGAGCCTGACTTTACAATGCCAACAACCCACCAAAGGGAGTACAGTTTACTGATGAGACAGAACATGTAGCCAATACAGGGCTTATACTAGCAACTTTAGTGCCATAATAACATAGGCAAAGGGGGGTCTGGAGTGTAGCTCAGTGGTAGAGCACATGCTTAGTAAATGAAAGGCCTTAGGTTCAGTCCCCACTACCAGCAAAACCAAACTGAATCAAAACAGAATGAAACAAAGCTGGGTATGGTAGCATATGCCCATAATCCTAGCACTGAGGGAGGCTGAGACAGGAAGGAAGATCATGAGTTGGAGTCCTCACTGGGCAACCTTAATGATACCCTGTCTATAAGGAAACAAACAGCCTGGGATATAGCTCAGTGGTAGAGTGACCCTGGGATTGATCTCTAGGGGAGTGGGGGGGGGGAGAGAAACAAGGAGCTATTGTTGGTATTAGAGAAATATCCAGTAACTGGGGAGTGGCCCACCTGCCCATAGTCCTTATACTGTACCATGGCACAGATAACCCTGGCAGCTTTAGGTCCTTGGCTAATGGGGTGGGGATGTCGCTAGGCTGGGTCTGAGGGTGCCTGAGGCTGAAATAAGGAGCCCATCCCAGCCTTGTAGAACAGGTTTGCAGGTTTACTGACTCCTGCTGTGCAAAAGCATTTTCCAGATGCACTAGTCTAAGACACGAGGAGGCTTTACTGGATGGATTTTAGGATGCACTCAAGAGTGGAGTGCAGGAGCTGGGGATTTAGCTCGGCGGCACAGCGCCTGCCTGGCAAGCGCAAGGTCATGAGTTCAATTCCCGGTACCAGAAAAAAAAACAAAAAAAGAGTGGAGTGCAAGTGCTGAGAGATGACACGCATTGTGAGCATTATGAGTTGGGGCATCTTCAAGATGGTGACCCAGGATTTGCATTCTTGCTGGCTTTGGGGCACAGTGCACGTCATCTGCCTGTGTATGAAGTTGAGATCCGCTGCCCACCAGTATTGCTGCTTCCTTAGGGGTGGAGGAAACATAATTTACAGGTGAAACGCACAGGCCCAGACCCCAGGATTCACAGGCTTATTGTCTTTAAAATTTTTTAGGAATTTGTTTTTTTCAGTGGGTTTCCTGGAAGGAAAAAAATGTCTGGAGTAACTTTTGTGCCCTGAAGCTGCAGTTAAGTGCAATTTGAAAATCTTGAATTCCTTGTTTCCTTTCTACTTAGTTTTTACGTCTTTCGTCCTACCTCAAGGGCAAGATCAGAAGAGCCCT
>NW_004955413.1:3840323-3844125 GCF_000276665.1 Chinchilla lanigera | reverse complement strand
AAAAAAAAAAAAAAAAGGAATATTTTACCAGGTGGAGTAGAAGTTCTTTTCTTTTTAACCATCCAAAAGAGAGATCCCTCCCACCTTTTGTTATCCTCAGCCAATGTGTGGCTCCTTTATTTCCAGGAACCCTGGTCGCCAAAGATGATAGCAGCTCTACTTGGCTCCTGCTGCAGACATGGCAGTCCCTCCTCTGCTCTGGTGGAAATCGGATTTCGATCAGTGGTGGGACAGCTTCCAGAACTGGCCCCAGCCTGGGCCTTGCCTGGCTGGCTGCCTGGCTGCTACACTGCCTCCTGCACGTCTTCCTTGTTGGCTCCCCCTTGTCACCAGGCATTCATCCTAAATCTCTGTCACTGGAATGTGTGATCCTGGCAGGCCACCACCCTGCTCTGCTTCCCAGGGACAGAATGACTTTCTGCCCTTTGGCTTCATTCACCTTCTCATCTTGCTGGGCCAGGGCTTCCGTTGAATCCGGTAGCCAGGTTCCAACTTGGCTGGAATTGGCCGCTTCGAGAACTAAGTCTTTCACCTGCTGTAACTCAGGGTTTACCTCTTATTGTAGTCAGGGTTCACAGGGGAAAAGATTTAATATAGGACACATAATTTATAGGATCATTTTATAATATTCACCCAAAGAGTCAAATGCAGAAGAGTGCAGGAGATCTGTCCACACACTAGAGATCCAAAAAATACAGCTGAGGCCCTGGATCCCATAGCAATGCCCTGCACAAGTCCAGCTGAAGACCTACAGTCCACGGCAATATCCTCCACGAGTCGAAATAGAGGCCCAGAGCCCACAATATCTCATGCAAGTCTGTATCAAAGATCTGCACGGGGAAGGCCCAAAGGTCAGTGGTGGAAGCTAGAAAGTCTGTGCCGGCGAGATGAAGGATCTGTGCCAACAGGCTGAGGGATCTGCACAGGAGCCAGGAAGTGATGCTCAAAGTAAGGACCAAAGCTCTCCCCAAAAGAACCACAGACATCCTCAGTGACAGCAAGGACCCGAGTTCCTCCAATGATAACAGCTGAGTTCATATCAGGAAAGCCAGCAAGACAACTTCTCCAGGAGAACCAATAGCACCTGCATTTTCCCCTCCAGGTCTCCTTTTATGTTATTGGCAACAATCCTCAGGTGGGCCTTGCACACCCAGAACCACACTGATTCAGTTCAGCTGGGTGTGACAAGTTGCCTATTAGTTAATCCACCACATTTCCTAAGCATCGCTAAACAGAGGGCTATTCTTTTTTGGGGGAGTTTTTTCTTTTAAAATTTTGTGCATGAACTAATAAATACAAAACTCCTGCTATAAAACATGCTAACAAAATGAACATTTGTGAACACGCTGCCTACCTGAGAATGAAGATACCTGCAGGACCGCTGCATCTGCCCGTGTCCCTTCCAGTCCATGTGCCCACCTCCCTGCCAAGATGGCCGTGACCCCGAATGGTGCATTTATAACATTATTTATTTGCTTCAAAAAAATCTGATTCATTGCATATGTTTGTATCTAGGAACTTCACTTTTCGTGTGCTTTTGCTCATTTCTTGATTTTTTACTTTTATTAGTGCATGTTTGCTTCATAATAATCACATTCATCATGGGACTTGGTGCATGTGCATAACACATCTTCATTCTTTTTATGTCCCCTTCCCCTCTCCTCCCTTCCCCTACTTTTGCTTGTGTTTGAGTTTTATGAAAATAATGTATTGTCAAGAGGAAGGGAATGGGGAGGCGGTAAGGGTGGATAATAGTGAGGATGGATATGAGCAAAATATGCACCCTGTACCCCTAGATGTGAAACTAGAGGGGGGCAAGGGAAGGAGCATGATGGGGGACAAAATGATCAATGCTGGGAGCGGTAGCGCACGTCTGTAAATAATCCCAGCACTTGAAGCTGCTGAGAGTTTGAGGCCAGCCTAAGCTATGTAGTGAGTTCCAGGCCAACCTGAGCTGCATACTGAGACCCTGTCTCAAAAACCAAAAAAAAAAAAGGGATCAAAATATGCTATGTGCATGTATGAATTTGCCAAAATGAAACCCATCAATCAGTATAACCCATAAAAACAATGGGAAAACAGTATCATGATGTTGAAAATTATGTACAATATTCCTGTGTGTGTTCATGTATGTCTCTTGGTGCCCACATTTACACTAGGGGGAGATGGTACATGATGTGTTGCAGAGCGTAAAAAAGTACATGATGTATTTCATGCACACAAGGTGATTGCGAAGGAGTAAAGAGTTACATTGCTGCTTCTAATTCCCCTGCAGTGTGAGTTCACGATAGTACACGTGGCTTGATGGACACTTGGAGACTGTGGACTTGAAGTTGTTGCCAGCCAGTTAATGGAAAATGGCTGAGAATATGGGACCTGGTTCATTTCCCCGGCTATTGATGAGGCCACGCCTCTTTCCATATGCTTATTCGTGGGTAATGGGATGTGGGTTTTGCCTGAGTTTTTTTTCCTCTGCAACACTTATTTTTATCTTCTGGCTGTTTTCCAATTGGATTGTTTGTCTTAATTATTTTTTTTTGTTTTTTTTTTTTTTTTTTTTTTGTTTTTCTCCGGTACTGGGAACCGAACTCACGACCTTGCGCTTGCCAGGCAGGTGCTTTTGCCATTGAGCTAAATCCCCAGCCCCTGTTTGTCTTAATTCTTGATGATTTGTAGGAATTATTTATATATTCTTGATACCAGTTCTATATTGGCTATATAGTTTGCAGATATCTTCTCTCAGGTTCTGTCTTAATTTTGATGAAAGTTTTAAATTTTAATGTAGCTAAATACATTGATTATCCTAGGATTTTTATAGAGCCATCTAATAAGTCTACTCTGAGGTAATATAGATATATTCTTTTAAAAGTTTTGAGGTTTTACTTTCATATTTAATTTCTTAACCGAGTGGGAATTGAATTTTTAGTTTGGTAAGAGGTAAGAATCCAATTTCCTTTTCTCTCCTATGTGCAGAGCAGATTACTCCAATATCATTGTACAGCTCCTCATTTTCCAGCTGACCTACGATGTCACCCTCATATACAGGGTTGGTGTTTATCTTTGGGTCTGCTTGATTCCCTGTCCAAGTCTACTGATCAATCTGCCTTAGCCTGCACCAATACTGCTTGGTTTAAAATGCAACAGATTTATGTCTTGATGTCTTGTAGGTTAGATCTTCCTATCTCATTCTTTTTCTTGAGCAAATTAGCTATTTTTGGCTCAGTTGATGGGTTTGTTGAGGTCCTTAAAACCTTGATTTTTATTGGAATTATGAGCCTATATTTCTAGTTGGGGAGAGTTGACATTAGGGTTTTTGTTGTTGTTGTTGTTTTTGAGACAGAGTCTTGCTGTGTAGTGCAGTTGTCCTTGAACTGGCTTATGTAGCCCAGGCTGGCCTCGAATTCATGGCTGTCTTCCTGCCTCAGCCATCTGAGTGCTGGGATTGCAGGCATGGGCTACTGTGCCTGGCGGCATTGTTACTATAATGAGTCTAAATAACATTGAAATAACTCTCAAAACATTTAGGTTTTAATGGCTTCTAATAATATTTTTTTTTTCCTTACTTGTCTTGAGCATCTTTTGTTAGATCTGTTATTATGTATTTTATAGCCTCGGGTTATGTTAATGCGTATTTTTAATAATTATATTTTCTGTTTCTGGTATGTACAGATATAGTAGATTTTCTAATATTGATCTTATATTTGGTCACCCTGACAAAATTTCTATTAATTTCTAATATTTTGTCTGTAGATTCTTTTGGGACAATTGTATCATATTTTATTTATTTTTTATTTTTATTTTT
>NW_004955413.1:3825092-3840123 GCF_000276665.1 Chinchilla lanigera | reverse complement strand
TGAGCTAAATCCCCAGCTCCCCTACCTTTTTATTTCTGATCTTTATGATTTTATCTTCCTTATCTTGTTGCATCGGGCAGGATTGAAATGTAGTTTGCACAGAAATGGAAATAGTGGATAAGCTTATCTTGATTTTTTTATTTAAAGGGGACTGTCTTTGTTTTTGTTTTTTGTTTTTTTTTGGTACTAGGAATCGAACTCAGGACGTTGCGCTTGCCAGGCAAGCACTTGTGCCACTGAGCTATATCCCCAAGCTCCTAAAGGGACTGTCTTAATACTTAATTGTTACTGGGACAAAATGCCCAACACCCAAGTTACAGGAGGAAAGTTTTATTTCAGCTCACAGTTTATAGAAATTTCAGTCCTTGGTTGGCTGGCTCCAAGGCCGGGCGGCATGGCAGAGGGGCCTGACAGAGGAGAAATCCATGGAGTGGCAGGCAGCAAGCAGCAAGCCTCCTTTACCCCCCTTTTTTTTTCTTTTTTTGCATTTAGGCTATAAGCCTATTGGTTAGTACCATCTACACACAGGGTGTGCCTTCCCATTACCCACACCCAAAACTGTGCTAAATCAGTGTGCTAAATCAGTGGGCTAATTCAGTTATTATGACCATAATCCAGTATCACACACTCACCATCCAGCCACTTCCCAAAAGCCCCACTTATGAGCACATGAGGCTTGGGGAGACATCTAGATATATCAGGGACTGATCTTCTATTTCCTTTAAAATGGGAGAGAGAGAAAGGGAGGGAAGGAAAGAGAGGAGAGAGGGAGAGAAGAAGAGAGGGAGAGAGAGAAATGTACTCTATAGGTTTGTATTCACAGTTTGCTAAGAGTTTTTATAATGAATGGATGAATTTGTAAATGTTTTTCCTGAGTCTACTGAGGTGCTCATATTTTTATTCTTTAATTTGTTATATGATTACAATAGATTTTCTAACCTGAAACCGCCCTTGAATTTCTGGAATAAATGAAAGTTGGTCATACTGTACTCTCTTTTTAACATACTGTTGAATTCAGCTGCTAATGTTTTGTTTAGTCTTTTGCATCTGTGTTCACCAGTACGTCTGGCCAAGAACTTTCTTGTTTCATACTGTTCATGTCTGGCCTTAACATTAAGATTATATTGGGGTCATAGCCTGAATTAGGGGTAATTTTCTTTGTGGTAGGGTCTGTTGATGGTTCTCTGAGAGTTATTCTGGCTTTTTAATTTCAGCAACAGATCCCTAACCATTAGCTGGAAGCAAAGCTAGAGATCTATTTCCAAGACACCATGAGTAGATGGATATTGTTATTTCTAGGGTGGGTTTGCTGTCAATGTATAAGTGTGATTACTTTTGCCCTCCTGTCCACTGCCATGGAATGACATACCATGAAGGCACTCAGGAGGTGCTGGGGCCTTGATACTGGAATTCCCAGTCCCTGGAACTGTGAGAAATACATTTCTCTTTATAAATTACCTAGTCTTTGGTATTCTGTTATGGCAACACACAATGCACTAAGATAATACATGTAGCTCTCTTTTGTCTCTCTCTCTCTCTTTCTCTCTGGCAGTACTGGGGACTAAATGCAGGGTCTTCTTACTGAGCTACATCCCCAGCTCTATTTTTATTTTTTGCTTTGAGACAGGTCCTTGCTAATTCACTAAGTTGACCATGCTGGGCTCAAACTTGTGATGCTCCTGTCTCACCCTCCCAGACTGCTGGGATGACTGGTATGCACCACCAGTCTGGTATGTTGGACCAGAGAAGTCCAGTCACTTTCTCAAGGTGGAGAAGGCCATAGGTGGAGGTTCTGATCCCCAGGACTCTGTTTCTGATTCTTCTCCTTTTCTGTGATTCCGAAGTACAATACATACAGCTATGCATTCACATCCAGGTGTGGCTCCAGCCCACTGCCTTCTACAAAGCCAGTGTCCTGAACATGTAGCTGAGTGAGAAACTCCACCCTTGGTGGGTGGCTTGGGGGTGGCAGCTTGCTTGAGGACACTCATGTGGATGCATCAAGTTTTCTTTGCAAATTATAGCAAGTAATTGAGTTTAAAGGGGGAACAGAAGCCTAGGACAACAGGAGAATTTGTCTTGGAGTATTTGTGATTTTTTCTATAAGTGATATTTTCTAAATCAATTAACATTTGTAGTACAAGAGAGGCCATTAAAATACGCGATGATCTCCATGTTTCAGGGAGGCATGGGATAAGGGAAGTGGCTGAGTGTGGGCGGGAGCCTCCCTTTGGGGGTGGCCCTGCTACACAGAGGCACTTCCTGTCTCTGAGCAGATACCGGGAACTGTGGACCACCTGAGTCAAGAGCATGGTTGTTTGGTCCTGGGAATGTAGGTAGCAGGGAGTCTGCATTTTGGTGCCTTAGCTGGGATCCTCAGTAAGACGAGTCTCTGAATCAGTCCAGCATTTGTCGCTCGCACTCCTGCTAAGCCCATCTCTGGGGCACGTGATGTCCTGTTGGTGTCTGTATACATGGTTGTTTACTCATGGTTGTTTACTGACCCAAAGGCCCCCCCCCCTCCCCCAGGAAGCCCAAGCTGCCAGGATTCCAACCTGGTTTCAGAGAGTAAATCAGGAAAGGCTCAGGTAGAGATTCTGGGGCCTCTGATGTTATCTAGATGCACACTGGGAGTGTCCTAGAGGAGGGGCTGTCGCTACAGTCCCTTCCAGGGTGACGGGTGACACTCACACTTTGGGCTTGTGGGCTAAGGCACAGGGAAGACAGCCTGCATTACGTATGGAGGAAGTTGGTGGTAGTACGGGTCACTGAGCCCTGGGCCCAGAGTTAGAGGACAAGGGGTGAACACAGGCTTTCCCACTCCCTAGCTGTGTGGTCTCTGCCAAAGTTACTTTCCTGAGAACTTGCTTCTTTCTCTGCAAACAGGAAATAAAACCACCTACTCTTGCTAACTCATGGTGGTGCCGTCAGGCCCTGCTGAAGTCATGTCTGGGAAAGTGCTTTGGAAGCAGAAAGACATGGCAGGAAGGATGGGCATTTCATCTGGCACCTTCCTCTCTTCCAGCCCCGTCACCCACCATGTTTCCCTTGTGTTCTGTCTTCCAGCTACACAGACCACCATTCTGTTTCTGCCACTGGGCCTTTGCACATGGTATTCCCATGGCTGGAAGTTCTTTTCCTTGCTTTGTGTGGTTTTAATACTGTTCATTATGTTGCGCTCACCTCTGGTGTCTCTTCAGGAAGCCTCTTCTGACCACATCCCTTTCCCTCCATCAGCAAAGGCTAGACTTCTCTATTACACATGCACTATCACCACATCTTGTATCTCCCTCCCACCTCTGTTCTCATTAACCTTTGTGTGCATCTGTGACCGTCCTTGTTAATACATCAATAGGAGGGGAGAGAATGTTTTTGTCTATATATGATGTTTCACCTATGTGTGATGTTTTCACCTATGTATGGCCCAGGCCTAATGGATATATTATCGATAGCACTGCAGGTCCTGGGAATGTAGGTAGCAGGGAGTCTGCATTTTGGTGCCTTAGCTGGGATCCTCCGTAAGACGAGTCTCTGAATCAGTCCAGCATTTGCACGTTCTCTCGCCCTCCTGCTAAACCTATCTCTGGGGCACAGTGATGTCCTGTTGGTGTCTGTATACATTGCATACATCAAATTACGGTGACCTCTTATTAGTGGTAGGCAGTGGATCCTCTCTGCATCTGCTAGGAGAGGCCCACAGCTCTGATCTGAGAGCAGGAGCCAGATGGGAAGTGAGGTTTCCAGCCAGAAGCCCAGGCTGTGTTAGTAGATGCTCTTCTGTTTGAAATTCAGCTTGGGAGGATTGAATTATTAATAAAAATTCTAGGAAGCCCAGTGTTTTTTCAGAAACCTTTATCCAATTAAGGAAAAATAAATTCTAAGTGTGCTTTTAAGCACCATTATGTGTTTTTTTCATTTTGAAAACTTTATATTGATGTACAATATTCAGAGAGAGTGCAGAGATCTTAAGCATGCAGTTTGGTACATATTCACAGACTGACACCTGTCCTCACCACTCTCCAGGTCAGGAGTGGAACACTCCAGCTTTCCTCCTGCTGTCTGTCTTCTTGCCAGCCCCTCCCCAGGGGGGCCGTTCTCCCGACTTCTGCCAGTGCTGACCAGTTCTGCCAATGCTGGTGTTCCATGTGAATGGGACAATGCTTTCTCTAGTTTGGCTTCTTCCACTCAATATTGTTGTTGTCTTTTTTTTTTTTTTTTTACTGTTGTTTGTTTTTTGAGACAGGGTCTCACTATGTAGTTCAAACTGGACTTGAACTCACTATGTACCTCAGGCTGGTCTCAAACTCCTGGCAATCCTTCTGCCTCAGCCTCCTGTGTACTGGTGTTGTTGGGTAGTTCCTTTAAAAATGGCTTGCCAGTGAGAGAGCTGGACGGGGTGAGGACAGGCCAGGGAGGAGCTGGCCATGCTACCCAAAGAGAGGAGTGTGTCTGTGACTAGAGCCAAGAAAGTGAAGATGTTTTCTCACACCGCAGAAATAATGTAAGAGAACAAAGGTGTAAATAAAGACCAAAATGGATACTGGATATTGTGAAATAGGAAGAAATTGTTCAAATGGAAAGGGGAACTAGGGAGGGAGGAGAGGGAAAGGAAAGAAAGGGAAAGAAAAAAACGAGAAAAGGAAGAAATGGAAACAAAGCTTTTGTAAATGAGAAGGAGAAGAGGGGTTGAAGGGAAGGGAATGGGAAAAAAAGAAGAATCAAGTTACATCATGTACAGGTACAAGTTCCCTATGATGAATGTGATCGTTAGGTATATCTAAAATGTACCAATAAACTTAATTAAAAAATACTGTTTCTTGTTAATGAAAACAAGAAAGTGAAGATGGCCACCACATCCTGCCTTTGAGGGCGACCAACAGGTTCCTGTTGCATATAAATCACGTTCCTGTGGTTACATATTTATTAACAGAAAACTTTTAAATGCAAAACACTCAGAGAAATCACCATCTTCTACAGAGAAACAGAGCGTTTCCTCTGTGAAGGAAAGGCTTTTGTGCTTTCAGTCACCTTGGCAGAAATAAGTAGCAAAATTATCAATCAAAGACTTATAGTCTGAAGAATCTGTTGAAACTCCCTTCAGGATTATATCATCAAATTCTCAAACTGATGGACCCTCAGGAGCATTCTGACTGCACCAATAAGGGACATTGATTGTTTTTTATTTATAATTTAGTCTGAGCCATACTTTGGTAGGTAGGAGCTTGTGCCACTGAGCTATCTATCTCCCCGGCCCTGTGCCACACTTTGGGAGCACAGCTGTATCCTCGGACTGTTCTGGAATTTCCTTGTTTACCAAGGAATATTCTCAGTGTTTTGTGTTGGGATATAAGGAAGAGTAGTTTTGTAAACCAAACAAAATGTTGGATAGATGGACGGATGTGAAAGATAAAAAGGACTAGGAGTAGGAGTGGAAATATGAGAACTCAGGAATGAAATGCTTGTCAGTTTTCAGGGTTGCCACCGGAGATGCAGTATGTTAAATATTATCAGAAAGAGTGGTGCTTAAGTACATATGTATACGGCAGGTTTTCGCACTGACTCATTGCATATATACAGTTCATTTACTTTTAAGGAATTGTCAACTGATATTTTATTGAATGGGGAATTAAGAATAGAAACTGTAAGTTTTGTCCTCAATCGGTTTTTTCCCTTGGCCATTTTTATGACGTGAGGTATGAGTTATGTTCTTAAAGATAATTGTTAAACAGGTTGGAAGTTTGGGTGGTACATGAAGAAAAATATTTAATATATATCATACTTCAGGTGTAGACATCTTGTGTTATTGAATGTAATTTATTTATTGGTTTGTTTGTTTGTTTGGTACTGGGAATTGAACTCAGGACTTTGCACTTGCCAGGTAGGTGCTTATGCCACTGAGCTATATCCTTGGCCCTAATTTATTTATTGGTTACAAAAAATTTTCCTCTCAAGATGGCGCCTGTGAACCTAAACTCAGATACACTTATTACCTGCAAAATGTTTCTTAGCTAGCCACTTCTAAGCTGGAATGTTTTATCTGAGTGGATGTTCATTTACACATCCTGACAATTATTTAAATTGTTACTTAACCTCTGCAAGAAAAAAATAAAGCTTAATGTTGAAACTAAATTAAAAAATGACTCACCAATTGAAAGTGTTCCAAGTCCTTCATGCATCAAGAATTGGACGATGGGGCTGGGGATTTAGCTCAGTGGCAAAAGCGCCTGCCTGGCAAGCGCAAGGTCGTGAGTTCGGTTCCTGGTACCGGAGAAAAACCAAAAAAAAAAAAAAAAAAAGAAAGAATTGGACGAGACACGCAAAGAATGGTGCTAATAGTTTATTTGAAAAATGAGGGATGAAGGGTAAGGGAAGAACTATCTCTGTTGAGTGAACTTGGGCCAAGCAAAAAAAAGGGTAAAAGCAAAAATAAAAATGTACCTGCCTCCACAAGATGCAGAGTGGGCCCCAGGAAGAGTTGTGACAGCAGGCTTCTCATGAAGTCTGGTCTCCTTTATGCCGACCACATCTCCTGGGAGCCCGAGAATTCCACGTACAGTAGGGATCCTGAGAAGCCTCTGGTTCTGCCCTGGGATCTTGCATTTGACAGGTCTGCCCACGTCTTCAGCTAGCTTTGCCATGTCCTACCTCCTATATCACTGGGATCAACACTGTGTTTGTGAGATTTGCCCACACAATTACCAGCGATTGGTACCCAGTACTCCATCGAGTCAACGCGGTAGTCACTCCTCCCTTATCCTTGAGGGATACAGTCAAAATCAATCCTGTCTCAGCCTTTGAGTGCTGGGATTACAGGTGTACACCGCCCCAGCCACCTGTGTAGTTTTAAAAGACCCGTGGCGCCCTTCCTCCTTCCGTTGTCCTAAGGGAGGTAGAGAATCCCATAACAAAACCCCAGGTTATCTCTGATGCTCTAGGAGAGAGCGCATGTGTGTTGGGTCTCCTGGCCTGACCTTAGTCACCTTCGCCCTACTCCAATCTTATTACGGGTTTGTGAATAAACACTAAGTCTCATACATGTGATTAAGATCAGAGTGGATTCTGGGGCAGCCTGCGCGGAGAGCCCCTGAGGTGACGCAGCACCCGTCATTCATTCCTGTCTGTCACCCCTAGAGACTCGGGGAGGCGCTGGGCACAGACGCAGAGCCTTTCAATCCCGAAGCCGGATTTATCGGGGAGCTGCCTTGCGCTCTGTGTGCTGTGCTTTTGCTTTCCCGTCACCCCGCACCCCTTCTCTGTTCGCTCCAGGCCTTCCCTCAGCAGGGACTCGCCCTGAGCGCAGCTTTCTGTGGCCTTCAGTAAACGCAGCTGCTTCCCACTTGCCGCGCACTGCGCCCTTGGAATTCACGGCTCCTCCTACACAAGAGCCTGGATCATACCTGCTAAGTCTGGGAAACTGAGTTAGGACTAAGCACATACACACTGTTTTCCCTATCCATCCATCCATGCATACCTATAATAAACTTTAATTTATAAGTTAGTCACAGTGAAGGATTAACAACAGTAACTAATAAAATAGAATAATTATAAACAATATTTTGTAATAAAAGTTATGAATTAATTATTTCTGGAATTTTTCATGTAATTTTTTCAAAAATGATTGCCATGAATAAATGAAACTACAGAAAACAAAAAGAGTGGCTGAGGGCCGACCAGTGTACCATAATTTATTTATGCACTGTCCTGTCGATAGGCATTGAGGTAGTTTCCATGTGGGGATGTTATAGAAGCACCACTATATGTAGTTCATCCTAAGGAGGTATTACAAAGCAAATCCAAGACAGCAGTGCAAACATGTGAGTGCATTTCTTTCTAGTGTTTTCTTCCCTGTAGTTTGGCATGGTGAAGACCCAGGCCTGGCACATATCTGGGCCATTATTTTGCCTGCCATGCTGCCACAGTGTACATGGCGCTGTCAGCTTACCTCAAGCTCCAGAGTCTTCTTCGGACCCTAGCCGTTTGTCTTTTGGAAGAATCCGTCAGCCACCTGATCGGCTCCCTTTCTCCATCTGCTCTCCCTACAGTCCATGGTCAACCCAGTGTTCACAGGTGATGTACAAACCCCTCCCCTTGCTCAAGGTCTGTGAGGAATTGATTCTTAGCCTTTTCTCTCATCCAGTCTCCCACAAGTCTGTTCCATGCTTTAGCTATTTACTTAACATTCCTGGAACTTTCCTACTGCTATTCGTTTTCCTTTTTCTGTGCATCTGAAACATCCTTTGCCCTTCTTTCACCTGTAAGCATCCTATGCAGCAAACGAATAGTAAAAATGTAAACCATTACGATTTTTTCAGAGTGACTATTGGGCCTTGTAGCAAAGGTTTTAAAATGTGGATGCCTGCTAATCCCAAAAGTGTACATATACAATTTCCATTCTTTTTCTTTCCTCAGGAAAGAATCCTGAGGGCTGTCCATAGATATAGCTCCAAAGATGCTCACTGCAGCATTGTCAACAGAAAGAAAGATTTCCAAAGATATTGGTCTGGTCACACAAACTGTGGTATACTATAAGTGAACTGTTATACAGTGACCCAAAGCAACAAGATACAGAACTATTAATGAGTTGAAAGACATTTATGATCTACTCAAAAGAAAAAAAGGAAAAGATAACAAAACTGTGTGGGAAGATCTTATTTAAAAATTTTGTTATAAAGATGGGAATGTAGCTCAGTGGTAGACTGCTTGCCGAGCGTGAGTGAGGTCCTGGGTTCCGTAAAAGTCCATTTGACTAAGAGCTCTGCCCTGGGTCTGGAGGTGGGGTATAGTCTGGGAAGGCAGTGTACTTTCAAAATGTCACTTCTGTTCTTGCGGAACTGGTGCTCTTCTGAGGGAGATAAGGTGCAGAAAATCTTCTGAATCCTTGCCAAATAGTGGTATGCGGTCAGGCAGGGCAGAGGGCACTGCAGACGGCAGAAGAGTTGATGTGCTCTGGCACTCGGGGCACCAAGCCTGGACTGTACACAAGTGTAGCCCGAGCACTGTCACTTAGCTCAGCATGGTGACTGTATGGCGCTGCCTTTCATCTCCATAGCATACTTTCATACATGAGAACTTCACAGACTCCCAGGGAAATGGACAACCTCCGGGAAACATGCTCAGTGAGGTTACCCTGGCCAATTCTCTTCTTTGCTAATTGATCAATTGCCTAATATAGGAAATATATGTTAAAATCACTAGGCTTAAACTCTTGAATGTGAAAGTTGATAACTTGGCCTCTGAATTTGGATTTGCCCTGGAAAATGGTGCTTGTGGCAACACCTGGCTCTGGGGGAGCTGTGGGCTGTGAGGGCTGGAAGCTGATTGCCCTGTAGCCTGCACCGCCATCTGCGGCCCATTCTGCTGCTGCTTGGTCTACACAGCTCTCTTCTTGGTGGATCAGGAGTGCTTTGAGGGCTGGATCCTACCTGTATTCATCTGCATTTAGGGTGGCTTTGAGGAGGGAACCCAGAGTGCTGTGAGGGCTACATAAGTGGCCTATCACTGAGCTACAACCCCTGTTCCCCAAATAGTCTCCCACCCAAGTACTAACCAGGCCCGACCCTGCTTAGCTTCCGAGATCAGACGAGATCGGGCACGTTCAGGGTGGTATGGCTGTAGACACCAAATAGTCTCAATATTCCAGCCAACATTGTACACAGTTGCCAAATGGAACATGACCCCAGCTTGATGTCCCTGCCCTGCAGCAGAGCCCTCCTGTGACTTTTCTTGTGCAATTTCCTAACCACAGTGACAAGTGCTCTTTCCGTCCTTGCTAGTGAACTGAAGAGCAGCTAAGTTGCTCTGGTGTTGAACAATTCATTCTTTGCAGTTTCAGCCTGTACTGCATTTCATAACCTGAATATGGGTTATGGGACACTTGTTATATTAGCAGAAAGTTCAACAAACAGATGTAAAACACTTACTTGCCATGCATGTGTTAAGCTGTCAGAAGACACATAAATGAGTAAGCCATTCCCTTTGTTCTGGAAACCCTCATATCAAAGGAGATAAGATCTAACTGGAGAGTGTGTGAAAAGATGAGTGCTCCATGCAGCACATCCAGAGGAGGCTGGAAGGCAGGGCACTGAGAGAGGGGTGGGTGGGGGAGAAGAGGAGGAAGGGCTTCAAGTCATGGGGGACGTGGAACAAAATACAGACTTCAGAATCGGAGGGAAGTGGTTCAGATGCTGGTTGTTTTCTGTGGCAGTGTGGTCCTGCGCAAGAGACTTAGTCTGGGCCTCAGCATTGTGGTCTGTAAAATGAGTGTGTTTTTGTATTTGTGTTGTAATCATAGGATACCACAGACTGGGAGATATATTAAGAAAAGATTTATTATAGTTCTTGGAGCTGGGAAGTACAAGGTTCAGGGACTTGCATCGGGTGGGAGCTTTTTCCCTGCATCAGGCCATGCAGACGGCTGAAGATTGAATGGGGTCAGGGGCCAATGGGCCAAACTCATCTTTTTATCAGGAACCCCTGTGATAACTAAGCAGTCCTGCAGCAGTGGCATTGATCCACCCACCTCTTAGAAGTCTCACCTCTTAATAACACTTCTGAATTGGCTCAGGTGTCCAAGCCATGAATTTGGGGGGTGGCACATTAAAATCATAGCAGAGGGTACTCTCACATGTGCCTCAAATTGTTGTTAGAATATACAGTGAATCCTGCCTCAGCCTCCCAAGTGCTGGGATTACAGGTGTTCACCATCATGCCCTGCTTAAATTTAATTTGGAAAAAAAGGTTTTTGCAGATGTCATGAAGGATCCCAAGATGACATAATTTTAGATGCTAGATTACTTGATCATACTAAACTAGTTAGAGTCAATGGCAAATGTCCTTATAAGTGACACTCAGAGGATAGATATGTGGAGAAGACAGAAGGCCAGGTGAAGATGGAGGCAGAGACTGGTGTGACTCAGCCACCAGCCAGGCAATGCCAGGAGTTACCCATGGCTGGGAGAAGCTAGGTGGGTGTGTGAGTCAGCTTTCAGCACTTTGACCGATACCTAAACAACTTTTAAGGAAGGAAAATACTTTGGCTCACAGTTGCAGTGGTTTCAGTCCGTGGTTGGTTGGCTGTGACATTTCAGAGCCTGTAACTCTCCTGATCCAATCATCTCCCAAAGGTCCCATCTCTGCTAGAGCACCTGCTCCTAGTAGGGTGCTTACCAAATGACCCATCATTTCTTTAAGGGAGAGGGATTGGCAAGGGAGGTGGAACATTTTGGACTGGGTTGGGGGGGGCGTCTCAGCTGAGCACAGGAGGGATCTGTGCAGCAACATCAAGGGGCACTGTGCAGCCATCCTAGGCACATGGTGTGGGGTCAAGAGGAACAAGTCAGACTACTGGCCCCTGGGATGGTGGCCAGAAGAGGAGGCCCCCAAGTCGGGAGAGAGATTGAGGCAGGTGAGGGGCTTGGTTTTGCCCTGCTGCGTGCCCTGTGGTAGCGGATGACCCCACATCTGCCCAGTTTCCACTTCCTTGGTGGTCATGGAACACTGAAGCTGGGGCTCCAGAGGCAGCTTGCGCCTGACCGAGAGGTCATGCTCAGGAGACGTGGAAGTTGTTGGACTGCAGGTCTTTGCCTGAACCCTGTGGGTGCAGATAGAAAGGAGATGTGAGGCTCTCAACCTGGGTGACTGAGCATCCTGGAACCCTCTTGTCTAAGAAGATTGGTTTTACTCTGATGTCAAGAAGACAGAAGAGATGGTGTACTAGGATTAATATTCCCTACAATAGATTGGAAGACAAATGCTTCAATCTTTTATGATATCTTTGGAAGTTTGTCCAGGAAATAGGACAGTTTCCTTGGGAAGGGAACTGAGAGTTTTTTGGGAGACCAATTATCCCAGTTTGCTGAGAACTGTCTGAGTTCAGCTCGTGAAACTCCCCCAGCCTGGCAGAAGAGGGGTGGCTGGACATCTAACCCCAAGGAAGGAGAGCTGCCTCTTCACCGTGGGTCTTTGTATGCTTTAGGGTTTACTCTGCATTGCAACTGTTATCCAGCTCCCTAAAAACAACACTAAAAAGCACCCAAACTTCTGAACACCCCCAAAAGAACCAAAACCACTATCAATCAATCAGTAAATGAATAAGTAAGTAAGTAAATAAATAAATATTAAAGGTAAGTGAGGGAGGCCAGGCATGGTGGTGCACGCCTGTAATCCCAGCACTCGGGAGGCTGAGGCAGAGGATCGTTGTGAGTTCGAGGCCAGCCTGGGCTACAAAGTGAGCTCAAGGCCAGCCTGAGTGGCATAGCGAGACCCTGTCTCAAAAAAAAAAAAAAAAAAAAAAAAAGGTAAGTGAGGAACTGGAAGAATGTTCACTTATTAATGTCAGAAAAAAAGAATAAAAATCATTCAAGAGCTTTTACAAGTCAACAGAAGAGACAAGTGTCTTGGTTGAACACGAGCCGTCATTTAGAGTAAGAAATTCACAAGAGAAGAAATACAGATGTATACTATCAGAGAATGCTCTGGAAAATGAACATTAAAACAACAACCTTATAACAGTTTTTGGCAGTTATATAACCAAATTAAAAAAACAACAAAAGGGCAAATTTGTACACTTCTTGGCAGGATGTGTAAATCTTAACAATTTTTGTGACTTTTGATCCATCATTTTCTCTCTCTTCTAGGAATTTCTTGTTTGAAGGAAATAGGCTGCATGGATGGAGATTTATGTACAGGATGCTGGTCACTCTGCTATTTATAAGGCCAAAGCCAATACTCTCAAGTCATTGGCTTTGGGACTTTAAGTGGAAATTGCAACCATACAGAAACCTAGAAAGGATAAAATAAAAATACTCATGTTGTAGCCAGCTGAGTCCCAGTGTAACATTGTGCCACATTTGCTTCATAGTTTTGAAATGATTAAGTAAATGAAACATACACGGAGAGAAACAACCCCTTATGCCACTTCCGGAGCCTGTCTCCTCTCTTCCTCCTCAGAGGTAACCACCATTTCAAGTGTAGTGATTAGCACACCATCCACACTTACTTTTACTGCAGTTAAACATATTTATAAATAATATATGCTTTTGTTTTTTTTTTTGTTTTTTTTGGTTTTTTCTCCGGTACCGGGAACCGAACTCACGACCTTGCGCTTGCCAGGCAGGCGCTTTGCCACTGAGCTAAATTCCCAGCCCCTAATATATGCTTTTATTTGACCCGGTCTTTAATGTTCCATAAATGGTACCACACTGTACATATCCTCTGGTAGTTTCTCTTATTTTTGCTTACCATTATTGTGGGGGTTCTAGCCGTGTCGGATGTGGTAGCCTAGATTTTTTTTAAACTAATATTTGGTACTGTACTTCACGGGATAAATGTAGCACAACTCATGTCTTCTATGGAAGTGTGTTTAGGTTGTTCGTTTACAGATCTTTGGGACTGCAGACTCCGCTGCAGTGAACACTCTGCGCTTGACTGGCTTTGCCTTTGGGTGAGAATTCCCGGAGGGAGGGGCCAAGCCTAGGGCGGAGTGAGCTGGGGGGAGGGGTACGACCTAGGGTGCAGTGGAGGGCTATGGGAAAGACCATCGTTATGTTTTATAGGTAGCCTTCCATTTTCTCCAAAATGATTCCTCATTTGTCGTTCTAATAGCAGAGTATAGGAATCCCAACTGTTCCACACCCTTCCCTTCTGATGGGTGGAGAACCAGCTATGGTTTTGTTTTTGATTTGCTCAGTGACCAGTGAGGGTTTCATATGTTCGCTGGCCAGATTTTTTTTTCTGAGAATGGGTTTTTCATATCATTGTCCATTGTCACTGGATTGAGGTCTATTTTTAATTGACAATTTAGCATTTGGAATTTTTACTTTTTTTTTATATGTTTTTACTATACTTTATCTCAGGATTTCCATATGGATTTTAGGAACAGCATGTCTAATTTGATGAAAGCTATGTTAGATATTGATTGGTATTACATTTAATTTATAGATTAACTTGAAGATATTTGGTATCTCTACAATATTATGACTTAGTAACAGGAATACAGTGTGTTTCTTTGCTGGGTTTTCTTTTGTGTTTTGCAGAAATATTTATGATTTTCTGCTTAACGTTATTGTATACATTTCATACTATTTATCCTCCTCCTCAGTAATTGTTATTTTACTATTAGGGTCATTTTAAAGATTGAATTTCTGGGCTGGGCGTGTAGCTCAATAGTAAAGCGTGCTTGACTTGCATGTGTGAGGCCTGGGGTTCATCCAAGAAAATAAAGTTTTCAGCCATATTTCCTCTTTCTCTCTCATCTGAACCTGGGCATCTGAACCAATGTGGATCAGCAGGGATGAAACTGAACATCCTAGTCTTGTTCTGTTTTTTAAAGAGAATGTTTTGCATTTTACCCTGTGTAAAGTTGGCTGTTTCTCAGGCCAAGGCTATTTCTTCCTCTTTGTATGCTACCAAAATGTTTTCGTTTGCTTTTTAAAAAATAAATGGATGCTGTGGCTTTCATCCAGAGCCTTTTCTTCTTTGCATTATAATTCAATCATTTTTAAAAATTTATTTGTTTATTTATTTGCAGTGCTGAGGATGGAACCAGGGCTTAGCCCTAGACTGAACTTCACATCCAGCCTTGAGTCAGTCATCCTTAAAAAAAAACTGTAAGTGGCTGGACATAGTGGTGCACATGTGTAATCCCAGCACTCTGGAGGCTTAGGCAAGAGAACTACTGCAAGTTCAGGGCCAGCCTGGGCTACATAGTGAGTTCAAGGCCAGCCTGAACTGCACAGTGAGACCCTGTCTCAAAGACAAAAACAAAAACAAAAAACACAAAACCTGTAAGCTTATAGTATAATCTAGAGTTGTGGCTTCCTGATACACTGAAACTTTTATCATCTTACCTGCTTTATTGTTAATACTGATGTTTATCTTAAAGTCTGATTGTCTAAACGTAGTATAGTAAATTTACCTTTCCCTTGCAGTCTTTGTGTCTTTATATTTTAGACTTGTCTCTTGAACATAGCTAGATTATTTTAACATTGATTACATTAACCTTGATGACTTGAACATTATTAGATTATTAGAT
>NW_004955413.1:3794279-3824992 GCF_000276665.1 Chinchilla lanigera | reverse complement strand
TTTGAGACAGGGTCTCACTATGCAGTTCAGGCTGGCCTTGAGCTTACTTTGTAACCCAGACTGGTCTCGAACTCACAACAATCCTCTTGCCTCAGCCTCCTGAGTGCTGGGATTACAGGTGTGTGCCACCATGCCTGGCGGATTTATTATTATTTTATTTTACACTATTTGTCTTGTTTTCCCCACATTTTTCTCCTAGATCTACGTAATTTTTTAAATTTCCTGTCCCCCAAAAAACATACATTTAAGTTTATTTAAATATTCTTTCTTAAAGTTTTACTATACAGTCTTGCCTTAAAAAGACTATGGTTGTTATCTTTTTATTTCTTTTGAGGATTATAAGGACATTAATATGTATACTTTTATGTCCATTACTGCCTCCGTACCTTATGGGCTATTGCTGTCTAGTATCTTGGTTCCATCCTATTTTTTTAACTCTAATTTGTCACTGCTATTATTCTACCATTGTTATTATTGCACTGTTTTCTACCCGTTCATATTTATACCCATATTTTTTTTTGAGGTGGGGGGAGGTTTTTCTGGTACCAGGTATTGAACTACGACATTGTGCTTGCCAGGCAGGTGCTGTGCCGCTGAGCTAAATTCCCATCCCCCATATTTACACCCATATTTACCAATTTCTTTGTTAACCTTTTCTTTTGGCATCTTCTGAGTTTCATTTCCTCCTTCTTCAAATACCCTTGTTAAGTAGTTCTTCCAGGAAGGACTGCTAATGGTAAATCCTTTGATTTTCTGGGCGGGGGAGAGAAAAAAAGACAGAAAGAAAGGGAAAGAGCTGGGCGTGGTGGTGCATGCCTATAATCCCAGCACTCAGGAGGCTGAGGCAGGAGGATCGTTGCGAGTTCAAGGCCAGCCTGGGCTGCAAAGTGAGCTCAAGTTCAGTCTGAACTGCATATCGAGACCCTGTCTCAAAAAGACAAAAAAAAAGAAAAAGAAAGGGAAAGAAAAGGCTCTACATTCCTAACTCTGAATGATGATTACTATGTAGACCAGAGGCTACTTCTCTTCCCACAGCCCTCTGATCTGGAGTCTTTGGCTTTTCTCCTATTCTACCAGTGCCCGCCCCAGCCACAGGTCTGGAGGGTGATGCCCCAGGAGTGGCTCTGGACAGGTGGCAGCTGTACGCATAGAAATACCCTGACCTATTGACTCGGGCATGGGACAATTCTGACGCCTGTGTTCTAACTTCTCCCCACTCTCCCCTCAGGGTTAAATGTCATTCGGTCAGCTGGTGGCAGGCTTAATAAGCATCTGTTGGCTGCTTTCCTTTCCCATATCACATTTCCCCCTCTCTGCCTCTGTTTCCTGCCCTCCCAAGTAATTATCTGCATGAAAGCACTCAGGGTCTGTGTCTGGGGCACCCAGTGAGGAGGGAGGAATTCTACAGTGATGGACACTTTCTCTCAGCATTCCTCCCATCTTTCTGAACTTGCCTCTCATTGTTTTAATCTCTTTATTTCTTTGAGTAATTTCCTTCAATTTATTTTCAACCACATTTTCTCCAGAAATACTTGCTTTAAATTCAACTTTTTATTATTTTTATTTTTATTTTTTTTTGTCTTTTTGAGACAGGGACTCACTATGCAGTTTCAGGCTGGCCTTGAGCTCACTTTGTAGCCCAGGTTGGTCTCCTACTCACAGTGATCCTCCTGCCTCAGCCTCCTGAATGCTAGGATTACAGGTGTGCACCACCACGCCCACCTTAAATTCAACTTTTTAAATGAATTTACTATAAAATTTCTAAAATTTATTTTTTTCTAAATTTTTTTTCTGTGCTGTCATGTGGTGAGATCAGCCCTTCAAGATTCTAAATTCTAAAGAAATTGAGAAATATGTTGCTGAAATTAAAAAGGAAAAGGAAGAAAATGAAAGAAGAAACAAAAGAAAGCATCGTGAAGAGAGCTGGGTGAGGTGGTGCATGCCTGTAATCCCAGCACTCAGGAGGCTGAAGCAGGAGGATTGTTGTGAGTTCAAGACCAGCCTGGGCTATAAAGTGAGTTCAAGGCCAGCCTGAACTTCGTAGCCAGACTCTGTCCCAAAAAGACAAAAAAAAAAAAGAAAACATTGAGAAGAAAGCTTCCTTGCTTGGAGGGGCTTTAAACTCAAACATGGATGAGTCCTGGTGATGTGTGGGATTTTCTGTCTGTCACGCTGAGTACCCAGTAAACTTCCACTTTTTTTTTTTTTGTCTTTCTGAGACAGGGTCTCGCTGTGTAGTTAAGACCGCCTGTGAGCTCACTTTGTAGCTCAGGCTGGCCTTGAACTCGCAACGATCCTCCTGCCTCAGCCTCCTGAGTGCTGGGATTACAGGTGTGCACCACCACGCCCGGCAAACTTCCATATTTTTAACAAAAAAAATTTTTTTTTCTAAAAATTCTTTTTATAAGTCTTCCCATTCTTACTTCCAGTTCCTGCATTTTAGTCCATTATAGTTTTTGACATGTACTTCTTTCTTACATCATTTTATTACTTGAATTCTCAGTAGTGTTTTGTGGTGACTGCTTATTCTTGCTCATGGTCGACTGTTTTTTCTCAAATATTTTAAAATTTGCAATTGAACTCATCCTCAAGACAGCTTTTTCTGAGGGGATCATGTGTGCTCTGAGAAGAAAGTTTATCTTTTTCGGTTAAATTTCTGCTCATTTCTGTCAAAAACTCCAGATACTAAGACTAAAGCCTGTATCCCTTGCTCAGTCTGGCGGTTGCTGACTGTGTGGCCACTTCATTTTGACCTTCAAGCCTGCATGTAATGCGGGCTACATACGCTACAGAAAGACTTAATTTTCCTGCCCTTGGAGGTGCATAAGACTTCTTATCAGCTGTGCTGCACAGGGATTCTTTCTCTTGGTCTACTCTTTCCCTTTCAGCTCTGTGCAGGGCTCTCAGTGCCAGTTTCTGTCTGGTCAGGCCCAAAGCCTCCTTTCCTGTCCCTAAGACATCCACTGTCAGCCTGGAGGGTCTAGCTAAGCCCCGGAGGCCTGCACAGCCTTGTGCTGGGTCAGGTCCTTTTTCTTCATAGGCTTTGGAGATACAGTGCTCCTTACTTTGCTCCGTGCTCAACTGTGCATTAAAAAGAAAACACTTGTTATATTTAATGCAGCATTTCTATGTTTTTTTTTTTTTGTCTTTTTGAGACAGGGTCTGTCTGTGCAGTTGAGGCTGCCTGTGAGCTCACTTTGTAGCCCAGGCTGGTCTTGCAACAATCCTCTTACCTCAGCCTCCCGCGTGCTGGGTTTAGAGTCGTGCACCACCAAGCTCGGATTCTGGGTATATTTTTAATGGGAAAATTTTCAGGGTTTGTAATTTTCTTTTTTTGAAAGATGGAGGTGGACACCCTTAGATGCCTTTTCCACCTCATACTAATCTGCCACTTCTGCTATTCCCTTTCCTTGACAACATGTATGTGGAAGGGAGAAGTGGGGGCCAAAGCTTCCTCAGAGTCTCACACAAGGGGGGTCATGAGATAAACGGTGAGGTGGGCCTCACTTCCTCCATGCTATGTGTCTAACCCCGCCTGAGTTAGAGCCGGGGGTCCTGCTGTGAGCCAGTCACTTCCTGCCTTCTCCCCTCTTTTTGTCAGCGATCTCTCCTTAACAGGAATTAGTTTGGCAGATGATGTTGAGAACTAAGTTCTGGGGTATGGGAGGTTGGAAAGTGTGAGGTGCATGCGTGTACATGTATGCGTATGTGTGTACATGTATGTGTGTGCAAGTGTATGTGTATGTCTCTGTGTATAAGTCTGGGGAAGAATCAGGGGAGTAGGAATGAGGTGGAAGAGTCTCTGGGGGACTGAGGAAGCAGTGCAGTGACTCACTTGCCTAGTACGTGCAGGTCCCAGACAGAGAGAGAGAAAGAGAGGGAGGAGAGAAGGAGGGAGAGAGAGGAGACTGAGGGAGTATTAGAATCAAACCATCACTTCCACTCCCCCATTGTTTTACAAAGGCGTGGTCTCACCAGGACTTTCGTCTTTATCCTGCCCCTTAAGTGTTGGCCACAGCCCAAATGGACTGTTCAGAGAGGGTCTGGGACATACTTAGAGTGGGCAAGAAGTGCTAATCCACTCCTTCCCCCTTCTTGGCTCAGGGTGAAGTGTTTTTCAAAATTTCCCGGAGTCTAGCCCTGGAAGCCGGATCCAGAAGCCATGTTTATCCACGCCGGTCTCTCCCTGTCCCGCCCAGCCTGCTCTGGTAAAGCCAACAGTCCAGGTCACAACTCCTGTAATCTGTATGGTATCTGGGAGTCCCAAAGCCAAGGACCTCACCCAGGGCTGTGGGGTTGGGGGTATTTTCTTTGGGGAGGTCAAGGTAGCTCATTAAGATCCCTGCCAGGAGGTCTCCCTCCAAGCTGTTCAAAGCCTTATCAGCCTGGAGGTGTTTCTAATACCATTTCCTGCCATTGTTTCCCTCTGGTAATTAAGGGGAGGCCAGTGCTCTGTTGTGGCAGTTCACAGCTATTGTGGCCCGGAAGAGGGGCTGGTTGGTCAACGTCACAACTTGGGCTTTATCTCCCCCTCTGTGGAGACTCTAGGGCCCCTGGGCTACTTCACAGCCAGACAGTCCAGAGCTGTGGCAGTCCAGCCAGCCTCAGCAGTTGCTGGGAGCATGGCCTAGGGGTGGTGACACCACCAGGCAGTGGCTGGACTTCCCACGGGACCCTGGAGATACCCGAAGCCTCCATTTGCAAGGAAGGTGCGGTCTTCTTTGTCTTCGGAAGGAGGGCTGGCGAGAGCTGGGAGGAGGATGAGGGCTGAGCCCTCCCTAGCCCTGGGCTGTGGGCTGGGTCTCCATCCCTGGACTAGAAGGGGTTTGCTGAAGAGGCCATTCAAAGCCAGGGGAATCCTAACACGTCCCCTGTCCCCTGTCCTGCTTCACAGTGGTTTTCTCCCACAGCAATGCTTCAGTGCTTTGTGCAGATGAGACTGGCACCAGCTCTGCCCTCACTGCTTGGGTCTTGCTGGGGGTAGACTGTAACAGCAAAAGCTGCAAGCAGCGAAAGTCCCAGACAGTTCCTGCTCCCCAGGTTGCTACCACAGTGGAAGGACCTAGGGGCACCTCTGCTCCTGGCTGCTGCAGGGATGCGAGAGGTCAGGCTGACTGGGAGGAATGGAAGGGGCAGGTGGAACCTCTCCATCTTGGCACTGGGACGGTGGTCTGGGAAAGAGGGTCTGGGGTATGGCTTACAGGGATTGTTACACTCAAGCCTAGCACTGGCCAGGGGCATTTTGGGGGATTAACAACCCATGTTCAAGTGAGAAATGGGGGTCCACGAGGGAACAATCTTTTCTCTTGCTTCATGATGATGTTTAAGTTCTTCCCTGGCTTTACACCTTGACAACAGCATATGCCAGCAGGGTCTATCTGGGCAGTAAGAAACAGCTTGTTTTTCTCTCACTCCCTGCAGATGGCTCCTGCCGGGCTTGCCAGAGTGCTGCTTGCCCTGATCCTCACCTTGCCAGGTGGGTATCAAGGTGCTGTTCCTCATGCCTGCCCAGGGCCACTGGAGCAGGCCTTTCCAAGCATCAACAGTGTGTCGGGCTCACCGGGAGAGGTCTTTCTGAGTCAGTCATTGTCTCCTGTGAATGGTTCCCATCCTCTGACACACGTACCCCAGAGACCGGGTGTCTGAAATGCCTTGTCTTACTGGGGTAGAAGAGACAGAGGGGCACAGAACTGACCGATGTGATGGGGGCACGGGGTGGGCAAGATGGGATCTAACCTTGCATAGGTTATTAGTCTTAGAAGGGGTTGAAGAGCTCACCCAGTTGAAGTTCTTGTGGTACAGATGAAGAGACTGAGGGTCAGAGAGGAGACATGATTGCTCTACAGTCACACAGAGCCCAAGTCAGAGGTCAGTTCTCCTGGGCTGCAGGCCAACTTTCTTCCCACTCTACTGCGCTGTGTGTCTTCCTACCCTCTCTGGGGTTCCGAGTTTGTGAATGGCAGCAGAGAATTTGCACCTGGACCTGCTTCCAGGTAGACCTTGTAGGTCAGCAGCATATAGCCTGCTGTCCACAGTTTGTGTGGGGAGAAGTGTACATCTGTCACACTCTCTGCACACTCGCCACCGGGCAGAGGATGAGCCAGAGGAAACTTATTGCTGTAATTCTCCACCTATCCACACATGCATGCATTCATGCACACACGCACACACATGCGCATACATGAGAAGTTAGCATGTGGTAGCAGTTAGCACTTCATAACCACAGTGACACACACACACTGTCTGATCTATCTAAAATTTAACCTTCCCCAGATGTACTAGATTTATGTACAAGATGTTCATTGAATTCTATTTATAATAGTAAACACTTTAAGAACATGTTGAGAATTTAACAGTGGGAAGTGATACAATATATAGCTGGAAGATACGATGCAACCACTAAAAATCAGTTTAATATGTATGTAAATAAATATATACATAAATAAATATATAGAGACATGGAAAATCATTTATAGTCTATTGAGAAATAAACTGACGTTGTATGCGGTTGATACAGGACAATCACCAGTTTGTAAAAATCTGTAACCGTGTAAGGACCCTAAAATGGAACAAGAAGATTAGTAGTAAAATATTAACTGTAGTTATTGCTGAATGTTGGGTCATGGATGATTTCAACTTATATTTTCTTCTGTATTCTCCAAATTTTCTATTATGGGCATTATTGACATTTTAAGTCTGTAAGGAATACCATTAAGGTGAATAGATTTCCAGAAGCCTGAAAGCCTGGTCCATGACTGCCCTGAGTCCTGGCTCATACCTGGGGCTGGAAGCAGTCACTGCAGTCTTGTGTAGGCTGGAAAGTAGCTCCCTACAGGTCAGAGCTTAGTCTGATGGTCCCAGCTATGCTCACCCAGCGCTTTCCCACCAGGGACCTTCTGCACTGAAAGGAGTCTAGACAGGCCTTCCACGGCCCGGTGCAGCCTCTTTGGAAGCGACTTCATCAACACCTTTGACAAGAACATATACAGCTTCGCGGGAGACTGCAGTTACCTCTTGGCAGGGGACTGTCAGAAACACTCCTTCTCCATTCTGGGTGAGTTCTGCCACCAAGGGAGCTGCTCGAAGCCCTGGTGTTGGGGGAGGGCCCAGTTTTTACTGCATACCTTCGCACACAGGTCACTGCTGAGAACGTGGAGGGCAATGGCCTTTCCATGATACCTGGCTTCCCTTGGCTTCTCCAGGTTGTCTGTTTATCAGAGCCTGGTGGATGGCAGAGAGTGTTTTTGCTCTCTAGTGGGTACTTTTATTGCTCTGGGTCCAGGCTACATTCTGGGAGCTCCAAAGCACCAAGAAAAAATGGTGATCTTACTGGCCCTGGTAACACACACCTATGATCCCAGCCACTCAGGAGGTCAAGGCAGGAGGGTCACAAGTTCAAGCCCAGCCTGGGCACCTTAGCAAGATTCTATCTCAAAATAAAATAGAAAGAGGATTGGAGATGTAGCTCAGCGGTAGAGCACTTAACCTAGCCTGTGCCTGGCCCTGGGGTCAATCTCTAGCACCCAGAAACAAAAAACAAAACAAAACAAAACAAACCAACCCAAATCAAATCAAAATAAACAAACAATAACAAAACATCTACAAGGACATTTGGAACACATAAAGCTCCCTGCAGTGAGAAAGGGTCATTGTTTTCTTGGTGGCTTGTGGAATTCAGAATATCTAGCTTATGTTGTACAAATCCCACGTTACCAGAAAAAGTGCTGGTACTATATAGGTGTTATTCCCATACCCTACAACAGCTCTGAGCTGTAGGTATAGTCACCCTTGTTTTATAGAGGAAGAAATAAGGCCCAAAGAAGTTGTATAATCCCCCGAGGCCTGGAAGGTAATAAAAGGAAGGCCTAGATTTTAACTCCCAGCTTTTCAGGTTGAAGGATATTTCCTTTGTACTAAGGGGAAAGCTACTTAGTAGGGTAGCCTTCCCCTTAGGGAAGTGGGGCTGGACCACTGGTGGAGAATTATGGTTTGGTGAATGTCTCACTCTAAGAGTCAATCAGCTGCAGTGTGTGAGAAGGATGGTACAAAAGCCAGTGAGGGTTGGTCCTCTGCTTTAGGGAGCCAAGGAGCAATGGCCAGAGCTGTGTTGTAAAGGAAAAATTCCATGGCACTTGTTAAACTGGTGGGAAGACCTTGTATTCACGAGGGACTACTGCAGGGGGAGAGAAAGAGAGTTCAGCTCCAAATACAAGGGAAAGTGGAATCTAGAGCCAAAGAAGGGGGCATGTCAGAGATGGAAACTATAAGAGGACTCATCAGGACAAGGGGAATCCTATGAAGTCAAGCCACACAACTAGAGACCATGGTTGGAGTAGGAGGAATTGAATCATATGTTGAAGGTGAGATTTTTCTTCTTTTTTTCTAAACTGACCCAGTGGGATTCTTGCTAAAACTCAACTAAGAAGGCCAAGGACAGAGCCCAAGGTTGAGACCTCGTGGAAAATAGGGCACAGGAGCCTCACACAAAGGCTGGCCAAAGAGAGTGTTTGGCAACACCCAGAGCCTCATGTTACACACAGGCTGCAGAGCTCTTGGGCTTGTCCCAACAGGCAAGGTGGGATCCATGCAAGGTCCTATCTTGGCCCGCGTGCGCTGTTTGGGAGCGCAGTGGTGACTGTGGCCATGGCTATGAATTCTGCTGTTTAGCTTCTCCCTCTGCCACCCGCCCTGCCTTTGCAGAGCAACCTAGTATGGCAGGACCTCGGTGCATGCCATTCTTGGTGCTTCGAGGAGCTCCTCAAGGACAAAGGTGGTGTTTTGCTCATCTTTGTCTCTTGGTAATGCTGTAGCTCAATCAGGCCTCTGCTATATTAAAGAAAGGCATTACATGATGGGTGGCTAAGAGCCATGGGTATGGGAGGGTTTTGGTTGGGTGGAGAGGAGCTCCATTCTCCAGGCAGTGGGGACAGCGTGTGCAAGGACACGAGACTAGAAGTGTGTTCTTCTTACAGGGAGCTGGATGTATGGTGTGTGTGTGTGTGTGTGTGTGTGTGTGTGTGTGTGTAGGCTGAGCTGGTGTCAGGACTACTGGCAGGGCTGCTTCAGCCTTCAGCTAGGCTCTGCCCCCAGCCTCCAGTCCCCAACCCCCAGAGGTCTGATCAGTAGAGCTGGGCTGCAGCCTGAGAGTTTCTTATTCTCTAACAATTGCCCAGCGGTCACTGTTGGTGCAGCTGGCCAGAGGACCAAACTTTGAGAAGCATGGGGCTGGGACATGGTGCGTTGTATGGCAGGGCCACAGGCCAAGCCAAAGGGCAGATCATGACACACCCATGCCTGCCACCTACACAGGTTTGCACCAGAGCCCTGGTCTCTGCCACCACCTCTAGGGGTCTCCGCCAAACAGCTCAGCGCATTCCCCACTGGCTCATGGCAGTTTCCTGGGAAGTTATTGGCCTGTACTACAGTCTGGATCGAATGTACTTTAGTGTGGATTTGTTTCATTTCCACCAAGTATTGTGCTGTTAATGTCAGAAAGACTGGGCTTGAGATGTCAGTAGTGGTGAGATGATGTAAACCCAGCCCTCAATTTCTCCATCTGTAAAATGGAGTCAGTCTCGGTTAGTGTTTTCCACACTGAACCACAGGCCCTGGAGCCTAACAACTTTTATAAAGATTAAATAAAGGTGTGATTGGAAAGTACAGTGGATGTTTAAAGTAAAAATGATGACAGTGAAGAACACATTGATAGTAATACCCCTCAAAATCGTCCCTCTCCCTTTGGATGCATTTATACCATTGTTCTTGCCACTTTCTGGAGAAAATCTCCAAGCTGTGCCTCACTAGAGCCTCTAGATGCACTGCTGTGGCTCCTGGATGTCCTGAATGGATTCAAAATGTTTACTTTTTATGGCCAGTTTGACTTCGAGGAAGAACCAGAAGTTGGGTGGTGGCAGGACCAGTCAGTAAGGCAGGTGGAGACTCGCTGTCATGCGTTTGTAAGCCTGCTCTTTCTGTCGTGCGGCACTCGGCAGCGGCATTCATTGTATTCTTGATCACCTCTCACAGGGCCAAGGATATAGCTCAGTGGCATAAGCGCTTGCCTGGCAAGCCTGAGGTCATGAGTTTGTTTCCCGTTCCCAAAAAAAAAAAAAGAATATCAACACCTTATAAAGACGTGAAAGAAGACTTCCAGAACTGCCTGGCTGGTGTAAGCATGTTCAGAGTGAGGGAAGAATTCTGAGAGGAGTTAAAGGCAAGGGGTCCTTTACTATAATAAATTTTAAAATTTAAACATCCAATCTATACTTTGCCTACCCCTAATAAAATAAAATAGAAAACATCAGAAAATTTCAGAGTACACAGGAACATGGGACTTGGTAAGGGTAAATATGGGAGAAGTGTGTGTGTGTGTGTGTGTGTGTGTGTGTGTGTGTACTGGGTCAGGAAGTACATTATGTTTTTACTGTGATTTCTGGACCCAAACAGTTGAAGAGCCATCTAAATGGTCTCCAAGACCCTCCCCACGCACTGCCATTGGTCTGCTTTTCTGCATCAGCTTGTTTTGTTTTTTGTTTTTTTCTTCTGGTACCAAGAATTGAACTCACAATCTTGCGCTTACCAGGCAGGCGCTTTGCTGCTGAGCTAAATCCCTAGCCCCCAAGGTCTGCTTTTCTGAACTATTAACTTTCAAACTCCCTTGGGCTCCTTTGGGTGTGGGCTAATGGCTCTCAAAGCCCCCTTATCATTCCTACGCAGGGACTCCACAGGCTTTATGCAGTTCTGTAGTTGCCCAAGGTCACAAGGGCATTTCTGCCTCTAGATTGCTATTTGTTTGTTTTTTGTTTTTGTTTTTGTTTTTTTTTTGTTTTTTCTCCGGTACCGGGAACCGAACTCACGACCTTGCGCTTGCCAGGCAGGCGCTTTTGCCGCTGAGCTAAATTCCCAGCCCTTATTTGTTTGTTTTTGAGATAGGGTCTTGCTATGTAGGCCAGGCTGGCCTTAAACTCATGGTGACCCTCCTGCTTCAGCTTTCTCAGTGCTGGGATTGTGGGTGTGTACCACCATGCAGGGCTGACTGCTACTTTTGATTCACCTCTGGGTGGGTAGATGGGTAGGGGCTGGTTACTGTGGGTCTCGACTTCTAGCTCTGGGTGCTGCTCACTGGCTGCTCTCCTGGACTTGCTAATGATGGTCCCTTCTGGGGCCATTCAGAGCAAGCCCTTCAAATACTGAAAACCCACGCAGGCCCAAGTTCGAGCTCTGCCATCACATACCAGCTCTGTGATGGGAGCCTAATAAGGCAGGCTCTTCCCCTCTCAGTGTTTTGTTCTTTCCTCAGCCCTTCTCTGCCTATAAAACCGTCCTCCTCCTCCTCTGTTCTAGGAGACCTGTTGCCTGCATTATTTTCTTGAGAACGACTGGGATGCCCATACCCTCCTAGATAGTCTCTGGGTTCTCCCTTGTTGGACTTTCTGCATCTGCTGACTTCCTGGCTTGTCCAGCCTTTTGGGCCCTGCCTTTCAACCTTATAATGATAGCGACCTCCTGGCTTTCCTGGTGGCACCTGCTCAGCTCTGCCTCAGTGGAGCACAGGATTCCTTTAGTTGATTGTCTATGTTTGAAGGCCTCTGGTAGTTGTAGACCCAGAGCTGTGTACAGGTGGTGTGTCTAAGCTGCCCACTTGCCTCCCAAGTGTTCTTTTGGCTGGAAACCAACCCTCCAGCCCAAATCTCCCTGGCCAGCATGTTCCCAGCCACCCAGTCTGGATCCCCATGTGAATGAGAACTGGAGAGGTCCACGGGGACTCCTTGCTTGTTTCCAGGTGGGAGGAGCCTCTGGCTCAGAGGTGACCTTCTGCTGGATCACCCAGTGAAGCCCCGTCTATCTGCCCTGTGAGACTGGGGCTGCGGGGAGGGTCACACAGATGAAGAGGCGGAGTTAGTGGTCCTGAGGGGCAAGGCCTTGCAGACATCCCAGCAATTTTGTACTCTTCTGTGGCAGGCAGACTTTCTTCTGCTGAGCAGGTATGCGGAGAGGAGGATGTGACCGGATCCTTGCACTGGATCACTCGTCGCTGGTCACTCAGGCTGGTGCATTGTGGTTGGAGTGTCAGCTTAGAGAAGCCTAAGAAGGGACTTGATCTTGGCACATTGCAAATGCCCCGGAACCAGGAAGACTTCCAGCAGAGGGACTGTTGCCTGGCTGTTCCTTTACAATTTTATTATGGAAAATTTCAAACATACAGAAAAGTTGAAAGAATGCAAACACAACATTCCAACATTCATGTGCTTTCCTGTTTACCCTACCATTGATATCTCCAGGTGTTTGGTGTTCTCCGGTAGTTTGGTTTCTTTGTCACTTTCCTGTCAGTTGGGACACCATACCCAACACCCACAATTTAAAAGAGGAGAGGTTTATTTTGGCTCACGGTTTCAGTCCATGGTCAGCTGGCTCCGAGGCAGAAACAAGATGGTGGAGGGGCCTGGCAGATGAAAAGGTGCTCAACTATGGCAGCCAGGAAGCAGAGAGAGAGGAGGAAGCTGCTGGAGACACACCCCAGGGCCCCACCTCCAACCGGGCCCCACCTCCTAACAGCACATTGTTATGAACTCATTCACGGATGAATCCAGTGAGGAGTATAGCACCCCCTTGACCCAATCACTGTCCACACATGTGAGAAATTTGCGGGACATTCTGGATCTAAACCATAACACATGGCTAATTTCTTGCTGTTGGAAAGTTTGTTCTACTTCTGAAGATTTGCTCTTTCCAAAACTGTTGTCAGGGAAAATGAAGAGCACGTTGGACTCCCCAGGTTAGATAGGGATGAAGGACAGAATTAGAACAAATTGAATTACAAGATCTCAGTAAACTGTTTTCTATTTAAGAATCAGGTAACATTTCATTCTTTGTTCTGTAGAATGAACTTTCTGATGCCCTGAACAGAGAAAGTTGGTTTTATAGAGATGGGATGAAGAGAGCAGAAACGACAAAAGATTGAAAAGTAGGCAGGGGCTGGAGATCTAGCTCAGTGGTAGAGTACCTGTCTAGCACACACCAGACCCTGGTTCCATCTCCAGGAAACAGTAGCTGTGGAATTAGTTCTTCCAAAGTTACTTTCCTGGTAAGGTTATAAACAGCTTCAGTCAGCCCATTTGAGGATTTGGCCGCTCTCTCTCATTCAGATAACCATCCTTGTTTTGGCTTGGTCCTGTGGAACTTTAGCATAAGTGACTCCATTTTGGTTTGGCCCGTTGGGACCTAGTATAGGAACTCAACCCAATCCAGTGGCCTCTTGTAAGTTTTTTTTTTTTTTTTTAAATACAGAACAATATTCCTTCACCTTGCTTGGCATCTCCCTTTTCCCCTGGCAGCACAGGTGGGGAGCTCTATAGAATGTGGTTGTAGAACTCCTCTGCCTGGCCAGAAGTGAGGAGGCCCTTTCCTAGGTTGAGTCATCAGGGTTCCTGGCTATGGTGGCAATACGAAGTCCACAGACCTTCCCAAGTCTTCTGGACTTGCTTCCACAGATACCCTGTCTCCTTCTTTCTGAGGTGCCAGAGCCCATGCTCCCCCACACCATCTATGAGGAGATATATTTCCTCATGTCCAAGGCAATCTTTCACCTGCATCCCGTTCCCTGTTCCTCCAGGACCCCTAAGGCACTGTGAACCCCCTGTGCGGCCTCGGCCTTCACTGGCTGTCCTCCACCCTCCCTTTCTTCATCAGTTTCCAAGTCTTCAAGACTTGAGACTCAGACTCTACTTTTCTTGCTCCATCATTGCCTGTGGCCAAGCCCGTTATTTCTGAATACCATGAATCTAGCCCAGGTAGCACTTCTCAGACACTGCAGACGGTTAATCTTGATACGTTGTGAAAAATGTCTTGCCAAGTTTTCCCCTTTGTCAGCTGCCAGTACCCTTGTCTCTGTTTTTGCCCCTCACACCAGGACCATGAATGGACACTGTTTTATCGTGTGTTTGACCACTTAAACATCTCAGAGGCAAAGGCAACACTGACCATTTATTGAGTCCTTAGAATTGAGTCATGGATCACCATTTTTATTTTGAAAGAACTCAGGGATTCTGGTTTAGGCTGTCCAAAGACTGACTCACTCTCTCTCTGTCTCTGTCTCTCTCATCTGTCTATTTTGTGGTGCTGAGGATTGAACCCATGGCCCTGCCCATGCCAGGCAAGGGCTCTGTCACCCAGCTGCTCCTCTAGCCCTAAGATAACATTTTTAGTAACACTACCCTAGAGTCCCTTCTAGGAGTAACTTCTCTTGTTGCTTCTATTTGCTGCTGTACCTTGTTGCTACATGCTTGTCTAATACTTATAGCTAGATTGTAAACTCTCAGAAGCAAGTGATCATGTTTTTAAATTTTTCTTTGTGAGATGTAAGAGCCCATGGAAAGCTGGACATCTAGAAGGCACTCAAATAAGTATTTGGAGGTGAACAGGAAGATGAACAAGCAAGGGAGATGTTGAGGGAGATTTCTGCTGCCTACTTATTAGGTCTTTTGGGGGAGTTTTCCACTGAGACAAGATTTTAGAAGTAATATGATCAACATATTTAACGACTTTTATGAGTAAAATGCTACCTACTCTTTTTTCTTTCAGGGGACTTCCAAAATGGTGAGAGAGTTGGTCTCTCTGTGTATCTTGGGGAATTTTTTGACATCCATTTGTTTGTCAATGGTACAGTGGTGCAGGGGGACCAGAGGTAAGTCAGAAGCCCAGAATGCCAAATTAGAAAGGACCCAGGGGATCCCCTTCCCTATGTTTCACATGAAGAAGCTGGAAGTAAATGTGCCCAGAGGAAGCAGGGTGGGGTGGGAGCCAGGTCTCTGTCACCAGGTCTAGAACCTCTGTCCCTTTGGGCCAGGGTCTGAACCCTGTAACATGGGGTTGGGGTTGGAAGGTGGGAGAAATATCCTGAAAATGCACAAGAAGCCCAATTCTGAGCCTGTCCTTTGCCCTCCAGAATCTCTGTGCCCTATGCCGCCAAAGGGCTGTATCTAGAAACTGAGGCTGGGTTCTACAAGCTGTCCAGTGAGGCCTATGGCTTTGCGGCCAGGGTTGATAGCAGCGGCAACTTTCAAGTCCTGCTGTTAGACAGATACTTCAACAAGACCTGTGGGCTGTGTGGTGATTTTAACATTTTTTCTGAAGATGACTTTAGGACCCAAGAAGGTAAGATTTCTTGGGATACCATTTCCCTAAGTTGTGGTTTTGCTTTTTATTTCCATTTCACAGACCTCCACTAATACTCCTTACCTGGCATTTGGGTCCTGTCATGACTGCTTCAGTTTATCTCACCAGCCTTTCTTCCTTATCCTACCTTAGTGCTTAGACCTCTGGCCAATCCATACCCTGGAGTTCCTCAGATCGACTTTGTTCAACTTTTAGTCCCCTATAGCTACTTAGACATGGTACATAGTTGGCAAATACTGGATGGTGTAAGTAGACAGTGGGTGAATGTTGGGTGGTTTGAATAGCCCCTCCCAAGCCCACCTGCAAATGAATGCTAACGTCTATAAAGAGTGGTTCCCCACTCTCTGAAAAGGCCAGCTTATGTTTGTTCAGGAGCAATAGAAGAAAACATGGGTGTGAACACAACTATTAATCTTCTTTTGATAGCTTTAATCCCCTAGACATTTAATTGTTATGTTCCTTTGTAAAAGCTGAAGATTTATAAATGATATCCTGTTTCTTTGACTCATTCACTCTCCAATGAGAGAAATAGTTGGCTGTTTCTTTGGTTGTATTGTACTGTGTTGAAAAACAGTAAGATCATTTGTTTTTTCTTCCCTGGCACTTACTTCTTTTATTGTGCCATAAGGGCGCTTGACGCTATAGATTTTCCTCTAATTACCACGACAGCTATCAATTTTAATATGCACCATGTTTTTGTTTTTATTTCATTCCATGAATTTCCTAACTTCCATTTTGAGTTATTTTTCAAACTATAGTGTGTTTAAAATGTTCCACTGTTTAGAATATTTGAGGCAAACGTTTTATAATCATATTGATCTTGAAATTAAATTAGAAATTTGTGGAGACTTGTTTTTTTTTTTTTTTTTGTCTTTTTGAGACATGGTCTTGCTGTGCAGTTCAGGTTAGCTTTGAGTTCACTTTTAGCCCAGGCTGGTCTCGAACTCACAGTGATCCTCCTGCCTCAGCCTCTCAAGTGCTGGGATTACAGGCGTGCACCACCATGCCCAGCGTGGAGACTTGTTTGTAACCTAGCACAGATGTCACGATTTTTATGCTGAAAGAGAATATATTCTCAGTTTGGTACAGATTCTATGTATGCTTGTGGAATTAATCATATTTCATTAACATTAAATTGCAGCCATTATTATGTAGCCATCACCATCATCCGTCTCCACAACTTAGTTTCATTTTGCAAAGCTGAAGCTCTACTCACTTAAGCAGTAGCTTCCTGTTCTTCTCCCCCAGCCTCTGGAAACTACCACTCTACTTTTGGTCTCTACGATGTTAACTACTCTAAGTACCTTACATAAGCGGGAGCATACAATGTTTGGCTTTTTATAGCTGGCTTATTTCACTTTGCATAGTGCCTTCAAGGCTCATCTGTGTTACTGCCTATGTCAGAATTTCTTCCTTTTCCAGACTCAACGTTCCATTGTATATTTATACCACGCTCTGCTTATCCATTCATCCACTGATGGGTACTTGTGTTCTTCTGTATTTTAGCTATGGTCAACAATGCTGCTATAAATACAGCTATGCATATATCTCTTCAAGACCCTGATTCTAATTCTTGTGGAACTATACCTAAAAGTGTGATTTTACTGTATATAAATTATACTCCTATGGTAATTTTGTTTTTAATTTTTTAAAGGACAATTGTATGGTTTTTCCAGTGGCTTGCCTTTATATATTCTTATCAACCCTATAAAAGTGTTCCAATTTCTCTACATGCTTGCCAGTGCTTGACATATGTATTAAGAGTTGTCATGTTAATAGGCATGAAGTAGCATGCATTGGCAGGTTTTTTGTATAGACATATGTTTTAATTTCTCTGGGTAAATATCTAGGACTGGGATTTCTGGGTGGTAGGACATGTGTATGTCTAGTTTTATAACAAACTTTCACCTTGTTTTCCAAAGGGGCTATACCCGTTACAGAGAAGAAAAAATAAATGAAAATTTTCTAAATCTAAGGAAAAATAAAAATTATCAGATTCAGGGATCACAATAAGCCTCAGGCAAGATAATAAAAATAAAATCCACCCATAGATACAATCTTATAAAATTTCAGACTATCAAAAATGAAAAGATGACATACACAAAGGTAAAAGGCCATATTACTGCTGGGTATAGTGGCACACATGTGTAATCCCAGCTACACAGGAGACTGAGGAAGAGGATTGTAAGTGTGAGGTCAGCCTGAGCAATGTAGTGAAGCCCTGTCTCAAAATAAAAATTTAGGTGGATGGGCATGGTGGCCCACGCCTGCAATTCCATCACTTTTCTCCTTTGGGAACTATTAGACATATGTTGGATATTTTTATTTCATTCTTTTTTTTTCTCTTTACTTTACTTCCATCTCCCATCTTTTTATTCTTCTATGTTGCTTTTCAGGTGATTTGTGAAGGTCAAGGGCTGTACTCGTGCAAAACCAACTGTGTGCACCTCTTCCCAGCTCCACATTAGTAGTACCACGTTGGTACCTTGAAATCGGGCATGTTAGGCATATTCACATCATAGAAATTGGCAAGTGCTACAGATCAGGGCTCTCTCTTTTCCCTGACTCCTTACCTATATTTTCAAATTCACTAATTTCTCTTAACTTTGTCTAATTTGGGGATGATGTCTACTCGATCAATGGAAATTTCTCTTTATTTCATTGACTATTTGTAATTTTAGGAGATAAATCTGGCTATTTTCTACTCTATTATTTTCTTATTTTCTTGTTCTTTTAATGAGTTTAAGTTTCTTTTGTGTAACAATAATTTAACACATATTTTATAATCTGTATAAAATTTAATTATGTGAAGTTTGTGGAGCTCTAATTCAGCTAATTTGGGGTCTGCTAACTCTTGCTTCCAGTGGATTATTTTCAGTGTTCCATAGTATGAGATTATGAGGTCATCTTTGGAAATGTCACATGTGAAATTTTTAATCCAGAGTTACTGAATTTTATATGAAGTATAAATGAGAAGCTGAAAGCTCCCTAAGGACTGTCCCACCACTCAGAGAGCTTTGTGTCAGGGGAGATTCTTCTCCCCTCTTAATCAGAGCTCACTCACTCAAATTAAAGAAACAAACTGTTTTTGTGTCTCATTTCTCAGAGTGGATTTTCCCTTGTCAACTTTATATGGAGAGTGTCATCCCTCAAGGGTCACAGCTTCATCCTGAGGCTCCAGGACCCATTTCTGTCTCAACAGAGTTGTTTCAGCCTAAGACACCTGGGTTAGAAAGATGACATCCTCTAACATCCTGAAGTCAGAGGACTTCCAGGTTTTGCTTTTCTCCAATTTTTTCTGTTTTTCTTCTTTTCGTTTGCCTTTTCCCCCTCCTCTTTATTATTATTATTATTAATTTTTTTGCCTCTTGGAATTTCCTCTACTTTTTTGTGAAGTTATCTGTGGATTCAAGAGGGCATTTGTCTGTTGTAACAGAATAGGTTTTGGATTTTTCTAATCTGCCATGTTGCTAGAAATGGGGGTCTTACTTCTAAAACATTTTTCTTATTATGGACTTTAGTGTTTAAAAAACTAAAAATAGGATCTAGACCATGAGGTAGAAGATGGTATTTGTTGGCAACAAAACCAAACCATTAAAACAAAACAAAACACAAAAAATTCCAAAAGAAAATGAACAAACAAACAAACACCACACAAGATTCTGATGGTATCTGGGAAATCATCTCCAGCGGATTATTTAGTGTGGGGTAATTTTCGTTGGTTAGTAAAAACTCAACTATTTGCTTCCAAACCATTAACTGTGCTTTCTGATTTCTGGACTCTGCCCTGCTTGACTTTAACTCTAGCTCTTGGATGGTTTTCTCTAAATGTGAATATTTATAATTATACCTGTTAGGCAGCCTTATGCCCATGGAGTTTGGGACATAAAGTTTCACTTATGTGAGGTCAGGGCTGGGAAGGATCTTCAAGGTCCTCCAGTTCAGCTCCTCCCTCCGATGAGTGGGCTTCATGGGGTGCTGGGTTCAGCCTAGGTTACCACCTCTTCCTTAAGATGGTTTATGAGGAAACATCCAAGCCTGTGCTATGGAGTGGCCAAGTGCCAAAGATTGCCAGCACAGTGCTTGACACATGGTGGGTACCTCAGATTTCAGTTCTTGTCCACTTGGCTTCTCCAATGTATTAATTTTTTGTAGCTGCCAAAAATCACCATAATTTTAGTAGTTTAAAAACAACAAAAAGTTACGCTCTGACAATTCTGGATGCCAGAAGTCCAGAACTAAGGCATTGGCAGAGCTTCATTGCTTCTGTAAGCTTTAGGGGAGGATCTACTCCCTGCCTCTTCTAGCTTCTGCAGGTGACCTTTGACCTGTGATCACATCATTCTGTCTCCACAGTAGCTTCTCCTCTGTTGATGCTCTTGCCTGTCACATTAAACACATGTGTGGCTGTATTTAGGGACCACTCAAATAGCCCAAAAGAAGCTCCTCCTCCCAAGATCCTTAACTTAATGACATCATCATTTACATGAGATAATATTTATGGAATAGCAAGAAGTGAATATATCTGTAAAGGGGAAATGGTTTTGTTTTTTTTTTTTTTCCTATCACACTCCACATATTAACTGACTATAGTTCTAAGACCTCAATTTTCTTTTTTTCCCCCCAACATAGTTTATTTCCCATTGCCAAGTGCATTATTGGACCTTAAAACTTGCTTCATTCTTCCAGGCCTGGCTCTGCAAAGGACTGCTCATGTCAGTTCTGCAAAGGCAGCAGTCCCATACTACTACCTATGTAACAAAGATTCAGCAGGGTTATCAGGTAGTTGCTCTGTGGTGGCCATTTAGGCTCAGAGGGCCCTCACGGTCCACTGTAGGTAGCTTACAACAGCATAAATGCTACAAGCACCAAAGCACAGATTCTGTGAGAATCTAGAGGACTCCAGGACTGAGGAGTTAAGTTCTATGTCACATCCTTACCTTCCCTCCTCCAAAAGAGTTTTGAGCATTTATAATGCACTGTATAAGATGTAGAGGGCTAGGGATGTAGCTCAGTGGCACAGCGCCTGTCTGGCAAGCACGAGTTTGTGAGTTTGATTCCTAGTACCAAAATAAAGAAAAAAAAAGTAGAGATAAGAGACACAGCTCATGCCCTTCATTAAAAGGCCACTGTTGAATTGGAGATGAATATAATTAAAAAGAATGCTAACACAAAGGGAAGTGAGAGTTACGGCATAAGGACAGGAGGGGGTACAGAGAAGGGGTATACTCAACCAGGCTGAAGTGGGGAAGGGAGGAGAGCTGATGCTGAAATGCTCCTGGCTCCTGGGAGGAAGTGCTTGCATCCTGGGCTGCATCCCAAGCATGAGTGAAGATAGTCAAGGCAATAGGAGGAAGGAGGATGACTCATACAGAAGGAAAAGGCTTTATAGAGGCATGAGAAGGACGTCGGGTGGCATCTTCCTAATCAACTTTCATGTCATCTCTCATTGTATCCATCTGTCCATCCATGCATCCATTCATCTATGCATCCATCCACCCACCCATTCATCCATCCCTCTCCACTTACTTAGCTCCAATTCCCGTGCCCTGTGGTGCCACGTTGAGCATTGTACAGAAGGTCTTCCCCACCCTAAATACCGATGGTCTAATCTAGTAAAAGTTTTCTTCAGGTAGCAATACACCTAGACCTTTCACTCAGCACAGCTGAAGCATCATTTTTCTAATGCTGTTCCTCAGGGACCTTGACCTCGGACCCATATGACTTTGCCAATTCCTGGGCCCTGAGCAGTGGGGAACAGCGGTGCCAGCGGGTGTCCCCTCCCAGCAGCCGCTGCAACAGCTCCTGGGGGGAAATGCAGGAGGTGAGTACAGCCTGGCTGGACATGGCCGGGGTGGTGTGTGACTCCTTGATGTAAATGGCAGGTGGACTTGGCTTCAAGCCCTTCCTCTAGGGCAGGAGTTGACTTATCCATGGGTCTTACTGGCTGCTCAGTGCGGGGTCCCGCAGGCCCTTATCCTCCTGAAACTAATGGTGACTAGAATCCGTCCAACTCCAATTCAGTACTTTTCTGTGCCTGGAACTCTAAAAATGGGTCTGGGCTAGTGAATAGATACTGTGAGTGTCTCAGTCTATTCGTGCTGCTGTAAGAAAATGTCTGGAACTGGGTAATTGAAATTTATTTATTATAGTTCTGGAGCCTGGGAGGTCCAAGATCAAGAAGTCAGCATTCAGAGTCTGGTAAGGGCTTTTTCTCCCTTACCTGGTGGAGGGGCAGTAAAAGGCTGCTAGAGTTACTCACCTGCGGGTCTTTCTCTGCAGGAGTTGGGCTGCATATGATTCTTAAGGTTCCTTTCAGTTCTGAACAACTCCTTACTGCATGTTTCTGTGAATTATACACAGAGAGTCAGTACATACTGGGTCTCAGGAAATACTTAAGGGAATAATAAAGGCAAGTTAAGTGGTATTGTCACCTGGCTGGGGTGAAATATGGAACTGAAATGTGGAACTTAACCCACCCTCTTGCAGCAGGTTCCCTGATTCCTGTTGCAGAGAAAGAATTTTCGGGGTGCCTCAGTAAGAGGTGTGAGAAGGGTTTCTTAGAGGTGTAAGATGCACTCCAGAGCAGAGCACGACACTCAGAGATGTATTACAGTTTGTAATGGGGAATGTTTACCCCTGTCTTGTAGGGGTGGAAAAGCCCGGGAAAAGGTGGCCCACTCCCCACCCTAGAAATGGGTATTTGCCCATTCTACAGGTATGCAGATGTGGGCTTTTTTTTTTTTTTTAAGTAGGTAATTTGAACATTCTTTGGGTTTGCAACCTGCTCCCTTATCTTGGTATCAGGTGCCTGCACTTTACTTTCTCAAGCCAATTTATGGACTCCTAGTATTCCTGAGGAATTTGGGTTTTGATGGGTGTAGATTGAACCAGAGGAATGCTGAAGTGCATTGTCTTGGGTAACTTTGGCTGGGTTCTGGAAGTTGCAATCTTAAAAGTACAATTTTTTAGTTATGATCATCTTGTCTCTTTTTTCTTCTTTCCTTTCTCTTTTTTTTTCTGGTACTGGGAATTGAACTCAGGGTTTTGTGCATGTTAGGCAAGTACTCTACCACTGAGCCACATCCCCAGCTCCAGTCTTGTCTCTTTTTTACCCATCTTTTACTACTATCTTATCTCAGTGTTACCTAGGAATTGCTGTGACCTCCTCAGTAAGAATCCAGAGTCTCTCAATGGTGGACCCTGGGTTCCCCCAACCCTGCACGTAAGAAGAGAAACCCAGCCCTCTCCTACTCCGGACACAAAGTGACGCCTGTCTACACTCACAGACCCCTACCTTAGCACAAGAAAGCCTCATTATTAGCTGGTTGCTCGTCCATGAGTCTTCTTTATTTTTATAAAACAGTCTGAACTTTGGACCCAGGAGTACGTCAGGTCGGGAAGTTATCCTGGCTTGCTGCTAATCTAGGGCCTAGATTGTTAACACAGGGATTTTCAACTTGTAAACAAACACATTCCAAGAGACTTTTTCCCTTGGTTTCCAGTAATTCAATGGTACTGGGAGCCCTGGCTGGTTCCTAAAACCCTGCATGCTCTGGAACACAGCCCAGTACTAACAAGGCCGACTCAGTTCTAGCACCTAGTGGTGGGTGCTGTTGTGTGGGAGGGGGAGACGACTTTTTTCCAGTTGGGAATATTTGAAGTTTGCCCTTGACAGTGCCTTGAGTTTCTCTCACCCCTGGGCATGGCATTGGGTTTGGGTCAGGCTAGGTACTGACTTGGCAGCTTTGGGTAAGACACATGCCTTCTCCAAGCCCTGGCTTCCACCTATGTGAAAGAGGCTGAGGAACAGCACCAGCAAGGGCCACCGAGGGAAAGGAGAGAGGGAACCTGTGCAGAGTGTTTTTACCAGAGGTCTCCATTGTATGTGCCGCTATTACTATGACAACGAGGAGGTGCCCCTTGGTGTTCTCCCATCCTGTGTGTCCCCTGGAGTGCCCCAGCTTTGAGAGCAGGGTGGGGAGCAGCAGGCTCAACGAGCATAAGGTGTAAGCTCCAGAATTCATTCCTGTCTTCCCCTCCCTCCAAGTATAATACATTCCTTTCGGGAGCTGAGCTTAGCTTGAGGTGGGAAGGAAGGTGCCTGGGAGGTGCCTGGCAGAACTGCACAGCCAGACAGGTGAGCGACAGAGCCCAGCTTGTCCTCTGAGCTGCTTGTCCATACAGGTGAATTTCAGAGTGATCACACTCAGGGTATCGTGTGCAGCGAGGAAGAGGGGGGCTGTTAGAATTTCTTGCTTTCATGTCTAAGTTTACATGCTGTTGTTGACGGATGAGTCCTCTCTTCAGTGTTCCGTAGGCAGGGGTGAAATGAACAAGTCTTGGAGAGCTGATCACATTTGTCTCACTTTATTTTACAAACAGGCAGTGTGGAGTGGGTGCTTGACAGATGCTCCCTCGCCCTCCAGAGTACAAAGTACTAATTACTTTTACTGCAGGAGGTGAGGACACATTCTCAGAAGACTTATCCTCAAGTGGAGAACCGGATCTGAGGGCGTGGAGGAGGGAGACTGGGTTCTTTGTTTCCTGGAGACAAAGGGCAGGGAGGGAGGAGCTTTGCTAGCCTCCCCAGGAGCACCTTTGGAGGCTCCAGCTGTATCCTACTACTCACTTTGTCTCCTGAGTACATTAAAGTTCTTCCTAACCAGTGTCCTGGGAACTGCTTAAGAAATTTGGTACCTAGTTCTAGTGTTGGACTGAGGCACCAAATACACTTGACCTACAGGTGCAAGCTTCTTCAAGCTCAGAACTCTCGGATTGTTAAGCTAAGAAAGCAAGGTTGCTTTGTCCTCAGCTAATCATATTGTGTTTGCCCACCACTGGGGCTCTCTCATTGGCTGGGAGGTACAATACTCATCTCCTGGGAGATGATTAAGGTGGTCTTTTGAATGGTTCACTGTCTCTCCGCTGGGCCCCAAATTCAGAGGTATGGGCTGGTAAATGGGGCATCCTTTACCATCTTGGTCATCCTGGCTCTAAGTGTTTTAGGGTGAGGTTTCGGGGTGGGGAGGAAACTGCACCACCCTTATCTGTGCCCCCTTTTCCTCTGGTGTTTCCCATGTTTGAGAGGCCTAGCAAGGATACAGCTCATCCCGAGAGCCAGTTTATACCTAGGGATTATGTACACCTAGGGAATGAGTATTTCCTTGTTGTGTCAATGAAACCCAGTACCTCTCTGTCCTGGGACTGGTAATGGCCTACTGACTGCATGCAGACTTTCAGTTTGTTCAGTTGTTCCAACTAAGGGCAAGATTGCTGGAGTCTGAATCCCCAAGTCACAAATCATTGATGTTAATTTGAAAATGGTTCTTCCACACAACGCGTATTTTAGGAAGAAAGATCCTTGGCAGTTTTTTCTTTCTTTTTAACAGTTTTGGTCCTGGAAACCTCAGAAGGGGGTGAACCTCATAAAAAGATTGTGGCTTTGTGTTGTGGTTCTGCCTGCAATGGGGAAGCCCAAGGGGCCAGGGGACAGCATTAGACCAGCTGTGCTCTTTCTGATGAGGAAAGGGGGCCCTTCTTCTAGAAGGTTTTGCTACCACTTGCTGGGAAATCAGCACAGCAACATTAAACTGCACGTACAGTGTGCAGATGTGTTTACAGTGTCCCCCACGTGAACCATAGTCACTTGGTGTTTTGCCACACAGGCCACAAATCTGTCTCCCGCCTTCCCTGCTGCTATCAGAGTGAACATAAAGACGTTTTTGTCTCTAGCCCTAAGGGTTCTTTCCATATACTTCCTAGGAGTTGGTCCTCAAGATAACCTGTTTTCACTGAGAAGACTCATTCCCCCAGTTATTATTTGGGCTACCAGTGATGCATCAGCTGGAGAAACTACCTTTCATTAATGTTAGGAGGCTTAAGCTCATAGAAACTCCGAGGGGAATGTGCTCCTAGAAGATACCTAGATCCACTTCCTCCCGACTTCATGAACGCTTTCAGCAAACCAGGCCTGGATAGACAGGCGATGCTGTGACCTTGGCTTTGTCAAGTCCTCGGAGCACCTTCGGTAGGTTCTTTCCAGGCAGCTTGTGGGGTTCGGCCCTAGGTGTTCTCCCTGTCCTTGATAAGCCCCTCCTTTTATTCTGTGCCCGTTGGAAGCAGCAGCCCTGCCTGCCCCTCAATGTCCCTAAATACTGAACAAGTGAGGGTCTTTCCTTCTGGTTGCTCCAGGTCTGAGCCCTCATCCATCTGTATTCCTGCCAGTCTCTGAACAGCCTCAGATTTTCTGTTTTTTTTTTTTCTGATCTCTGAATTTGGTGTTTGTTAGGTGAACATAGTCTTTATTTTCTTTTACTTTTTACATTTTCACTTTTTTGCAGTGCTCTCCTTGCCCCTTCCCCCTTCCCTCTTGTGTGAGACAGTGTGCCATTCACCTGCTATTCCTCTTGTTCTAGAAAATCACCTGTCCCATGAGCTAATATTTGTCACACTGCTGCTGAGTTTGAATAACCATAACTTGTCTCCTCGATAGCTCAGAGAGGAACATAAAATATCCACTCTGTTGGGGACAAAGCAGTTCACTCTGCATGTTTTCATTAAATGATGTTTGCAAAGGATGTAGCCAGTACTTCCTAGTATTTGTGCTCAGAGAGGAGCTATAAGGGGGTCTCATAGGCGGCGAGGAGACAGTTTTAGCCCAGAGATGTGGCTGATTAGGCCCACTCTGGGCATCTCCATCTCTTCCATTACTTCACTGGGTGCTTTGGTCTGAGGCTTGTCTCAGCAATTGGGAAGGATTTTGCTGCATTTGTTTGCTTGGTAGAATAGTTGGGATTCAGGGAGACCGTTGTTGGGGAATAGCGTGGCCCATGGAAAGCAGTGAATATCATGCAAAGTCCCTTGGAACCCAAGATCCCTAAGGAGTTAGTTGTCATGACAACATCTTGGCCTGGCTTGACATCCAGGGTGCCCACTCACTTTGTCCAGCAGTGCTTAGCCTGGCACTGGGGTTTGGATACAAGCACAAGCCTGCCTTTCTCCTGTTACAAAGTGAGTATGTTCTAGTCTGTCTGAGTCATTGGTAGACTAAGAAATGAGGACTTATTTCATGTAGTTTACCAAGAAATGAAACACAGGGTACAGTCCCTGGGTCCACTCGGTTCTCTGTATCCTTGTGCAAGTCACTTTCTTGCTCTGTGTCTCAGCCTTCTTTCTCTGAGGGAGCAGCTCTCCTAAATACCCGAATGAACAAGTACCTTTATAGTGAATTTTCTCACCTGAGTGCAGTGGGGGAGGGGGCAGTGAACTGAGTGGCTGTGCTGGGACAGTGGTGACAGGGGTGACAGTTCCTTTGGAGTTTAGCCTCCCAGCATGGCTTGGTGGCTGCCATGGGTTGCAAAGATTTCCCCTGGATCAGCCAGAACTTACCTTTTAGGTTACTTATTTGACAAACCCTTAAGGAAGTTGGATAAAGTCCCAGCGTTAGAGCTATTGTGGGTCTTTGCTTTAGTGACAGTGGGAATTAAAACCAAAGCAAGAATTTGCAGGAAAAAGCTTTAATCAAAAGTAAGAAAAAATGGTAAAGGATTTTAGCTTGAAGAACGGACAAAGATCAGTCCTTAACAAAGGAGAGTAAGAAAAACGTCGGACAGGAATCCAGCCTGAGCAGCTGGAGAGGGCCCACCTCAACACAAGGGTTAGACTGGTGCACCTGCAAAAACAGGAGGCCAGTTTTTCAGGGTTAGGAAAATGGGCCAGGTTCCACTCACGTGTCTCAGTCCTGGTTTTGTGGCTCAGATTGGGTCCTTGGGTTTTTTTTTTTTTTTTGCCTTTTGAGACAAAGTCTCACTATGCAGTTCAGGCTGGCCTTGAACTCACTTTGTAGCCCAGGCTGGTCTCAAACTCGCAACGATCCACCTGTCTCAGCCTCCCTACTGCTGGGATTACAGACATGCGCCACCACGCCCGGCTAGTCCTTGGGACTTGAGGGGAAGTTTGGTTTCCATGGGAGTGATCCTCATGGCCCTGTGAGGCTCTGCTGGAATCTGCGCATCCCTGCAAATCTCTTATTCCAGTGTCCCCAGTCTTGAAGGGTAAGGTGATAGGCTACGTAAATTTAAGGCTGATATATCTTGTTTTGCCACCTTTTAGACAGACACACCCTAAATGATTACCATGCTTATATCCAGCACTGAGAAGGATTTGACCTACAGTCTCACAAAATGAAGGCCAAGCTTTATTCTACATTTAACTACTTATTGAGGGTCTATAGGCCCAAGTGAGATGATTTTTAGTAAAAATCACTTTCAAGTCCCTAGCTGCCTCAGAAGAAAACACAAACTATGTTTTAGATGAGCAGCAGGTTAAGGGCCCAGGAGTTTGCTCATCCTTTGTCCCAGTGGCAGGTTCTGTGTTATGACCATGTCGCTAGTATCCAGGCTCTCGGTTCAAATGCCTCCCGAATATGGCAGTCTCAAAACCTGTGAGAAATACGGCTGGCTCTCTGTGTCTGGGCTGCGTATCTATGAATTCAAACAACTGTGGGAAAAGATCACATCTGCACTGAACGTGCACAGACTGTTTTCTACTTGTTACTCCTTCAACAAGGCAGTGAGACTACTGTTGGTGTAGCATTTACACTGTGTTAGGTAGTATAAATAACCTAGATGCAATTTAAAGTGTGTGACAGGTGTGTATGGGTTATGTGCAAATACTATGCCATTTGCTGCAAGAGACTTGTGCAGTCCTGGATTTTGGTGTCTGAGGAGGGGACTACCGGTCCCCAAAGTGTGCTAAGGGACGCTTGTGCTTCCTAGTGGCTTCTTTCCCAGGTAAGGACTGGAACGGGTAAATAGAAGATGGTCCCCATGAGCACACACTTAGGAGATGTTTTTATGGTTTGTGTGATAATATGTGCAAGGCAGAACAAAGGACAAGACACAGAAGAGGAATTAATCAACCATTGGTGACACGTTAGCAGTTGAATGGTAAGTGGTATGGCAGCTGGGGGAATCAGCTGTGGTTACAGAGCTGAGTGTCCTTCCTCGCTTGGAGCAGGATGGGTGGACTAGTTCTGACTGGGCTCTTTGCTGTCTCTTCCCTTGGATGGACCCCAAACTGGAAACCAGTGAATGGTGTCTGGTCCTTGTCCTTCCTCTTGCCTGCCCTGATCCAGAGAACCACTCGGCTGCCTCCCAGGAGGCCAGGGGAGAGGGTGTGGAGGGGCTATCTCTACTGTGATCTAGGTACCCCCCTTCTCCTGAGGACTGCACCCCAACTATTTTTAGAGAAGAATGACCGACTCCTGAAAAGAATCCATTTGGTGGAAAACTATCTAGTAGTTGTTTGGTCAGAATCTTAACCATGAATCAGAATCTTGGAATGTGGATGGGACTCTCGGGCGGGCCAGAAGCTATAAATAGAATCAGCACCCACCCCCATCCATCCCTGCTGGGTGGCCAATGACAGGCAGCCTCCTGCACAAGATGAATTCCTGAACCCACTGCTTTCAGCCAGTTCAGGCTCCTTCAGGCGCCTCCACACCTCCTCCAGGGGCACTCAGCCCAGAGCTGGAAAGATCAGGGCCTGCTGAACAATCTTGTGCTTTATACATTGGACTCTCCCCTCTTTGTTCACTTGGGTCTTAGGAATGCCCCCTACATAGGAAAGACCTCCTTGGTCAGCTGTTTGGGAACAGACACAATATCCAGGCTATGGACGTCTGGCTTTTGCTTTCTTGCCTTGCCTGCCTGCCACTGGGGAGATGCGCATTTCTCTCCCTCTCCTTTGAACAGACCTGGTGTCTCTGGGTCGGGGCCTGGTGCTCTCTGATTAACTGCAGATGTGATTAAGATGGGCCACAATTGGGTCTGCACACCCGCCTGGGCAGGGTGAGCTCACGGATTGAAGGAGCTGGGCTTGGGCTGTCCTGCCAGCTTCTGGCACCACTGACAGGAGATAAAGGAAGACAGAAGTAGCTGATACTGAGCACTGGAGCCAGGAAGATGCTGGAAATGCCAATTAGCTGACCCTTGTTTTGTGTCCCTGCCAGAATGGTTTAGTGGAGAGCTGAAGAGAAGCCGATCTAGACAGTAGGCAGATGGTAATAATTGTTATAAGCCCCCAGTTCCTGACCTGCTATAATCTTGTTTAATTTTATTTTGCAGCAACTACCTGAGATAGGCATTGCTATCTGTTCTTAGGAGTAGGTTCAGCTGTGAATGATGGGACACCTAAAGTAACAGTTGCTTATACAATCTAGAAGTTTCTTTCTCCCGTATAAACAAGCTCAGGGTAGGGTGTCAGGAGCCCACGTGGTTGGGATTCAGGGTCCTTCCATCGTATTGCTCCATTTTCCTCACCATGGGCTTCTGTCTCATGGGCCAAGATGCCAACTCAAGCATCAGGCACTGTGGCCCCATCCCAGCCACTGGGAGAGAAGACACCAGAAAGAAGCAGCTCTTTCTTTGGAGCACATTCCTGGAAAGTGATAGGAGGACCCTTGGGCTTGTAGTCTACAGGGCACAGCTTGGCCCCATGGCTGAGAAATGGGATCTTTCTTCCCAGGGTCTGTGTCCAAGTAACAGTTGAAAACTGAAGGCCTTATGACTAAGGAAGGAGGGATGATTTTCTGATCTCTACACTACATACCTTTTTTACAGGCGAGGAAGAGCAAGATGAACTTCTTTAAGTCACAAACTATGGAGGTGATGGGGTTGGGACCGAGTCCAGCTGTGCTTCTAGCACCTGAGCTCTACGTAGTGCACAGCATTGTTTTCTAACGTGATTGTTGGGAAATAGGGTGTGGGTGGGTGGAAACAGCTGCCCTTTAGCACCTGTTGGGGTTGGCTTCTGGGCCCTGCTGATACCCAAAACCATGCACGCTTGATCTCCTATGGAATGGCAGAGTATTTTCTCTCATACACTTTATTTATTTATTTATTTATTTATTTTTTTGGTTTTTTTGGTTTTTCTCCGGTACCAGGAACCGGACTCATGACCTTGCACTTGCCAGGCAGGCGCTTTGCCGCTGAGCTAAATCCCCAGCCCCTCTCATACACTTTAAATCATCTCTCTGGGTGACTTAGAGGGATGATGGAATGTGAAAGCTTGGTAGGTAGTTATTATACTGTGTTGTTTAGGGAACAATGACCAGAATAAGAGGCCTGCACATATTCAATACAGAGTCACTTTCCACCCCGCCCCCCCAGTACATTCAGAACTTGTTGGTTGAGTTCTGAATATGCAACCCTTGGAGACATGGGGCTGACTCTGCTGGGCGGTTTGCTAACAACTCGCTCATGGAGTAAGATCAGGCTTCAGCGTGGTCACCCCTTCACTTCACCATGGTTCTCAAACTGTGTAGTCTCAGAAACCTTTTCTACTCTTAAAAATTATTGAAGACCACAAAGAGATTTTGTTTGTTTAGATTACATCTTTTGGTATTTACTATATTAGATAATTATTAATTCATAAATTTTTAAAGATATAAACCCATGATATTTAACACAAACACCTTTCTTTCTTTCATTCTTTCTTTCTTTCTTTCTTTCTTTCTTTCTTTCTTTCTTTCTTTC
>NW_004955413.1:3782835-3794179 GCF_000276665.1 Chinchilla lanigera | reverse complement strand
CTTTCTTTCTTTCTTTCTTTCTTTCTTTCATTCTTTCTTTCATTCTTTCTTTCTTTCTTTCTTTCTTTCTTTCTTTCTTTCTTTCTTTCTTTCTTTCTTCCTTTTTGAGACAGGGTCTCTCTGTAGTTCAGGCTGGCCTTGAACTCAGGACGATTCACCTGCCTCAGCCTCCCATGTGCTGGAATTACATGCATGCACCACCGTGTCCAGTTCACAAATAATGTATCTTAATAAAATAACTCTGAATTCCAGAATCAAAAAATTTTAGGGAGAAGAATGAGACTGTTTTAGCTTGGCCTGTCAATTTGGGCCTGTGGCAGCACAGTGCATCCTAGCAGGAGCAGGTGACAGAGGGGCCTGTTCACCTCAAGGTGGCCAGAAACAGAGCCTGGAGAGGGCCGGGGTCCTTAGATCTTGTCCAGACCATAGCACTGAGTCATGAATTGCCTGGGTAAAGCAAGCACCATCCTGCTCACTAAGTTCTCAGGAGGGGGAAGTAATTTGAATGAAGGAGAAAGGCATTTCTAAGTTCTTCACCAGGGACTCATAGGAGGTCTGCAGGGCTGGGCACAGGCAGAGGAGATGCACATATTCACTGTGAGCTCAGTCTGACTTGGAACGTGATGGGGAGTGTAACTCCCTGCTGAGAGAAGCTGAGGCCATTAGCTTAGCAGATCAATGTCCCAGGAGGAAGACTTTGGCAGTCCTGGCCAGGAGTCTTGGCTTTGGCCCTAATCACTTTGCTACTCTGTCCACTTGAAGCTGCGTCACTGGCTTTACCTGGCATTTTCTCCCTCCTGACCCTAAGTCCTAGACCCTATCTAGGCCTCTTTCAGGAAGCCTTCCTGGCATCTCAGAGGCAGGCCTCTGCTGGCTGCAGGCTGCACTACTGGGAAGATTCCTAAACTGGAATCAAATCTTCAGGCTGTGTGTAAACAGTGCCATGGAAACATCTGGTTCAGGGAACTAAAACCTCTTCCGGGCTGGAGAATACAATGACGGTTGTGTTCATTACTTTGAGGTCAAACCCATCGCTTCCTTGTTGCCTGCTACATGCGCCTTGGTGATATAGTTCCTGTCTTTGAAAAGCTTGCAGGGCAACAGCAACAGAAATAGGTGATTTCAGTACAAAAGTAGAGATGCCAGGAGCAGAGAAGCCTAGGAGTGGCAGAGGTGGCCAGTTGTTTGTCACTGTAGTACAGCTGCTGGGTGAAGGCAGATGCCTGCAATGCCTGCCCGGCTCTCAGACTGTGGTCACTCCTGTGGACCAAGTTCAGGCTAGAGCTGACCACAGGAAGTCTGGAAGGCAAGGTGAGGGCAGACTTCCTCTTGTTTCTGTTGGAAAAGAACCCCAGCAAATGTCAGGTTTTCATGGCAGAGGCAAAGGAGTTGTTCTAAGAAGGGAGGTGGATGCTTCTGCAGACATCGCTTCTATCCTGCAGGCAAATAATCAGAAAACACCCTTCTTGTTAAGGCTTCTATAAACCATTTAATATTTCAAAGGAACTCCTGGGAGATGGGCTGTTCCCATTTTTCCTGTGGGCTGGGAAAAGACTGATCTGGGTGAGCTCCAGATGGACGAGGGTGCCTCTGCCTGGTCATGGCTCTGGGCAAGGAGGGTGCCTGGATTTTGGGGTTTGACAAAAGAGTCTGGCTGATGCTGTGTCCTCCCTGGTGAGAACCTCCAGCTCCTGGTCCCCACGCCTGCAGGAGCTGGTCCTGGGGTGCAAGGACTGCCCTGAGCCACTGTCCTATGGCTGTGGAGATAGTGACATTTCCTAGAAAAACCACACGGGGTTGCCGTTTTTGAGTTTTCTGTAGTCCTAACTCCTGAGTGGAGAAAGAGGCAGGCAGCCTGAGCAGCTGGCCCCTTGTGGGATGCTCTCAGCAGCGCTTTGAGAGTTTGTTGAGTTCACTTCCTGGATGGCCTTGTGATGTCCTGGCAATATGAAGACTGGCAGGAAATAGTCAGGTCTCAGCTTCCTGCCCTGAGCCTCCACTTGCCAGGGAGGACAGAACTTCTTGCATCTTCCTATGAGAGAAGAGAGAAGTTCCTCCCTACAATTTGTCTTAGAGGAGCACAAATATCTTAAATAAATGATAAGCTAATGCAGCTTTGCTACTCATCATGGAGAACCGGAGATACTAGGACAGTGCTAGTATCACCATGGCAACCATCCTTCCCAGGACAGCCCAGGGAGATGGAGATGGGGCAAAGGGACCAAGGGGTCCTTCTGTCCTGCTGGGGACCTGCTCACCATTTTGGAGGAAAAGGCGGTGGTTGTGGGGTAGCCAATGGAAGGACATATGACTTTTGGAGACCTAAGTGACTCTCATTCACTGGTATTCTTCCAGGCACTATGTCATCTTCACACCAAGTTAGGAGGTGAGGCAAGTATGGCTGTGCTTCCCTTTTTGCTTGAAGACACCTCTCTTCAGGAGCGGAACTAAGCAGCTCAGTCCCCGCCTCCAGTGAGTGGCAGAGCTGGGCTCTTAGCTTATGCTCTTTGACAGCCATATGGGGTGTGGACCTGATTGGAGGGATTTAGAAAGATTGTAGGAGTGTGGCTGTCCCTCACCCTGGAGTCTGCCTATGCAGGTTTGCAGTTCAGCCTTCTAGGGTGCAGAGGGAACCAGCTCTGTGCAGACGCACTCCGTACTCCCCACCGCGTGGCCCAGGGCTCGATGTGGTCAGGCTACAGGGCTGACATCCTTCCCTGCCTGCCTGTCCTGATGCAGACTGTGCAGCTCAGACAAGGGGCAGGACATGGCCAGGGCCGCTGTGGGCAGGGTATGGATTTTGCTAGGACTACAGAATGCCCCTGGTGTAGCCCAGGTGGATTGCGAGGAGTGTGAGTGAGGGCCAGGTCAGACTCCTATTCCTCCTGGCTCTTCCTGGTGCCATATGAGGCATCCCGGAGGCCTGGCTGTGGCTCGTGGTTCGTGGCTCATGGATTGTGTCTCCTGGCTCTTGGTTTTTGTGGGCTTGCTATGGTGGTCCTTGGTATGATTTGACCAGACTAGGTTTCCCTTTCCTCAAAACTGACAATATTTTTGTTTTTGGTACTGGGGATGGAACATAGGCCCTTAAACTGTCTAGGCAAGTGCTCTACAATTAAGCTACACTTCCAGCCCCCCAACTGGCACCCCTCCCCCTTTTCTTATCTGTTTTACTGACGCTGATTGGCTGAGGTTTAACCTTCTGGGCTCAGCCCTTCCATTTAGACTCTTGTACTTTACTTTTCACGGGTTCTTTCACTAACTGCTGGCTTCCAGCAAGAGTGTGCATATTCATGAATACAGTGATACTGGTACTTGCAGTTATGTGATCATTTACATGGGTAATATTATAATGTGTCAAATCCAAGACATCATTGATTCTAACACACATCACCATTTTATGTATCACTAAGACAGAGAGAAAAACCGCGTGTTAAGCCACCCATGGTGAGATGGACCTCCGCTTCAGGAGTGCTGAACAGTGAAAAAAGAAAGGACATTTGGAGTCATTAAAACATAGGCCGTTGAGATGTTTATAAAAAACACGAAAGAGTGTTTGTACAAATGAATTAGCAGAAGAAACAGCTGATGATTCCAAACCTGCCTTGTGTTATTAGTGGAAGGTGCCAACAAAGGGAAAAGTCCCAGCAGAGCCCTTGCTTCACTGGTGCTCTGGGGACATTGTGTAGATCCCAGCGTGTTGCTGCGGATGGGAACTGGCCCTGTCTGGTCCCAGCAACTACCTGGGGGTGTTTGAGAAAACAGATTCTGGAACCTCCCCCACCCCACCCCACTCTGGAGGGTATAGCCCAGGAATATCTGTTGTATAAAACCCCATGTGCCACCCCTCATTTAAAATGAAGAAGATCAAGGTCAGAGTCAAGGCCAAGGCCAAGGCCAGGTCAGTGCGGAACAGAGACTGGCCGACATTACTGCCTCCCTTTCTCCCCGCTTTGCTCCCTATTAAGGCCTGGCCTGCTGCGGCAGCCCCGGGCGCTCAGACTCTGCACTTAAGTGTGAGGATCTAGGATGCCGCCTTAGGCATGGTGTACCCCACATAGCACGTGTCCCTGCCTCTCCAGGCACCGAGGGGCTAATTTGACACATGTTGATAAGCACCTACTAAGTGCCAGGCACTGTCCTGGGTCCTGAGGGGACTGCTGTCCTGGTTTTTCTAGCAGGGCTAAGTCTCCTGGACGCCTTCCTGAGGGAGGCAGGGAGTGAATGCGAGGCAGCGGCCAGAGCCCTCTCTGGTCCCACTGAGGTGCCCTCTCCTTGCAGGCCCTGTGGGAGCAGTGCCAGCTGCTGAAGAGAGCCTCTGTGTTTGCCCGCTGCCACCCACTGGTGGACCCTGAGCCCTTCGTGGCCCTGTGTGAGAAGAGTCTGTGCACCTGCACTCAGGGGCTGGCATGCACGTGCCCTGCCCTGCTGGAGTATGCCCGGACCTGTGCCCAGGAGGGGATGGTGCTCCATGGCTGGACAGACCACAGCGCCTGCCGTGAGTCACTGCCCTTCCTCTCCATGCCAGGCATGGGCCGTGCCAGCCCTGTGGTGGTGGCCCTCAGGAGACTTTGGGGCCTTGCCATGATGTGCATTTTCCCACACTGCATTCAGCCAATCCCCACAAAACCACATGTCCTTGGGCCCATTTCTTGAATGGCTCCTGGCCTCTGCACCTGGCCTCAGGGGTGCTAGCTGTAGAGAAGTCTCCTTGGCAGGCTGTGTGGAGATTGGACAGGACTTCTCAAGGTCCCCGTGAGGTCCCTGCCTCTTTTCCCATGCCACACCTTCCAGTACCCTATGATGCCCCCAGGAAATCCATCCCTTGGTCTCGCTGCGGATGGAATGTCAGCTGTTGCAATTCCAGGACCATCTGCCGGTCTGAATGGAGGAGGAGCAGGGAGTTGGCTGAGCTGTCTAGGAGCCCATCTCTGAGAGACAGGAAGGCGATCATTAAGTCTTCCCTTTAATAACACAGCCCGCCCATCATTCCTTCCATGGACACCTGTTTGTTATCTTTTAACCTCTCCGCGTTCTTAGTCACTGTCACCACCCTGAATTATCACGATCAAGCAGGGGCTTCCCTGGCTACCGGGAAAGAAACCTCTGCCTTCCCCAGTCTGACCAGAAGCTGTGCAGGTGGACAGCCGCTCTGCAGTAATCATGCAGATATTGTCAGCCGAGGGAGGCAGAGGAGACGCAGACAGCGGCCCCACACGTGGGGTTCAGAGTGGAGCCAGCATGTTTGAAATTAGAGCTTTCTCCGTGTTGTGGGGGCGAGAGGAGGGCAGGGCAGCAGCTGGCTTCTCCTCTGTATGGGGAGGAGCTGGTCTCTGACGGCGGGGTGGAGGAGACCCCATAGACCTCAGTGAAGGGCCTGGGCCAGTGTCTGGGGAGAGCCCATCCATGGGGAGCTGGTCCAGTGGGGGGACAGAGAGCTGCTTAGGCCCTGCAGTAAAGTGGGAATAAATGTAGAATGAGTGTCTCCATGTAGGCAAAGTGTATGTGAACAGTGTGTGTCCTGTGCTGGGGACGGGGGAGCAGGCGTTCGTGGAGGAAGAAGTGGTGGGGGACCCCGCCAGCTTTGCTGTCCCAAGATGCCCCTGCTTTTTAGCCCAGAAGACTGGGTACCACTCCAGAAGGTTTTAGAAGGCAATGGGGCACAGAGGGGCAAAGGAATGCCAAGGTGTCTGTGGAGAATAGGTGACCAAGGGGAAGGGCTGGGGTCCTGGCAGCCCTAATTGGCCTGAGCTGGGCCTCAGGAGGTGGAAGGCGCCACTCCAGGGAACAGGTGGCCTCAGGGGTACAGTGGGACAGGGATGGCCCTTGGAGCCCAGAGGACAAAGGAGGCCGTGACTGCGGTGTGCTGGGGAGATTCTGTGCTGTGCGGACCGCTCTGGGATGACTCCTCTGCCTTCTCTCTCAGGCCCGGCCTGCCCTGCTTTCATGGGGTACAAGGAGTGTGTGTCTCCCTGCGCCAGGACCTGCCAGAGTCTACACGTCCGCGAAGTGTGTCAGGAGCAGTGTGTTGACGGATGCAGCTGCCCTGGTAATAAACTTCCTGCTTCATTTACAAACCCGAGACCTCGCCAGTGCCCTTGGCTTTGGGAAGGGAGATGAAGGCCACTTGTGTTTGTTCCTCCTTGCTGAAATCAGAAGGCTTTTATTTGGTTTTTAAAAGTCTTTGTACAGAGGGATCAGGATTGAGCTGGTCTTTATTTCCTTGGTGCTGTGTCCATGAAAGCCAGGGAGCCAAGAGGGTGGAGGGGGCCCTGGAGGCGGCTTTGGGGAGTGTGTGGCCCCATCTGAGCCGCAGCTCTGTTTCCCTGTTAGGGGTCGGGGAATCAGGCTGGGACAAAAAGTCTTAGGAAATGTTTCCTGGGTTCACCGTGTGAGCTCGCTGAGAAAGGCCTTTGCTCGAGGGTGTCTGTCTAGGGAGGGAGGCTTTGTGAGCGTGGACCCCAAGCTCTGCTTAATGACAAGGGGGGCCCTGTGCACTTCCACTCAAGGCTTCTCTACTGAGTGACCTACAGCACAACCCTTGACTCTGTTTCTTCATCTGGGGAACAGGGATGAACAACCTTTCCCCTTCCTCACACTGCACCACACAGCAAGGTCTCTGAGCTTCCTGGAAGGAGTCCTGAGCCTAGACTCTCGGCTTCCCTAGGAGACGACCTTGAGCTGCCCATTCCTTCAGGGAAATCCATAACCTTTTCATGGCGAGTTATAATCTCCTCCCTCATATTGCGCTGATGTGAAGGATAAATATCACAGAACCAGTACTTAGAGCTTCCTGGAAGCCCTAATTGGACGGTGGCCTCTGGGGCTTCCGTAGTTGTGAAGTGAGTAATGATGGTGACAACGTAGAGATCTTTGCCTTGATGCCCTTGTACCTAGAGGGACAGCTCCTTGATGCAGGCCGTTGTGTGGACAGCACCGAGTGCTCCTGTGTGCATTCCGGGAAGCGGTACCCCCCAGGGGCCTCCCTCTCTCAAGACTGCAATACCTGGTAATGGGGGTTGTGGTAGGGGGAGCTGCTCCGGGACCTGGGAGGGGAGCCTGGGGGCACACTGGTCAGCAGTTGGCCTGGGCAGAGCCAGGGCTGGGGTGGGGGTTTGGGTCAGGCACACAGGGCACTGATGGAGTCCAAGAGTTACATACAGATGTGCATGGACGCTGGGGAGGTCAGAGGCTGCCTTCCACCTAAGCGACATCACTAGCTGTCTCTCCAGACCACTCTCATACACGATCCTCCCTCGACCAAGAGAGCTGCACGCCAGCCACAAACTGCATACAGCTCTTCTTCCCTTGAAATCTTTTCTCTCCTGGGAGGTGGGAAGCAGCAGTGCCCCTGGGAGACTCACGGCTCTGCCCTCCACGGTTACTGCAATGCCAGCCCCAGCCTGGGCACCTGTCCCTGCTGAGCCCAAGAGCTCCTCTGGATGTTGCCTCTAGCCAGCTCCTGTACAGCTTTTGACATCTGAAAGACTCCTCTTCCCCTCAACTCTGGAGGCCTGACGTCTGGGCCACTGTAATTTACTCATGTGTCCTTATTTTCCCAGAGCTACCAATGACCTGTGCTTCTCTCCCTGACAGCATTTGCCGGAACAGCCTGTGGATCTGCAGCAATGAAGAATGCCCAGGTGGGTGGCCCCTTGGTATCTCCACTTCCCTCAATGGGCAGGCCTGTCCTCTCTTACTAGGGAGGTCCCGGGGCAGGTCAGGGAGAGGCTGGTTCTTCTGCAGAGAATGGAGCTTGGTTTCAGACTCCAGTCACGCTGACATGCTGGTGGCCCAGGAAGGGTGCCCCGCCTCTGCTGGAAGAGGGTGTGCACCTGGCCAGGTGTTCCTGCCTTTCCTGTTGCCCGCCTGCTCAAAGGCTTGAGGCTCCTGAGCTGGGAGGCCTGTAAGGTCACGACCCACTGAACAAACATCCTTGGGAAACTTCAGAGGAAGAAGGTGCTGCTCACTCTTCAGGCTTAAAGTGAGAGTGTCAGTGGAATTTTCTGGAATGCTTAATACGCAGACTGTAGCATGATTCAAGAGCGAGGAAGGCCAGGCCACCAAGTGATTCCCCTGCCTTCCTTGCTCTGGAAAATCTGTGTAGGAAAAACAATTTTATAATCTGTGCCCTTTCCTTTTGCTCTGCTTGGCTTCCCTCTGTTCTGTTTACTGAAAACCTCGCCCATTCAAATCTCTCTCCACCAAGCCCTGAGGTCCCAGACCTTCTGCATTGTGTGCACTCTTGTGATGTTTGTGAGGTACTTGGTACTGTGCTAGGTGTTTTACATGTGTCACCCCACTGTTACTACCTACGAGATTGGTATAGTTTGTTTGCATCTTGAAAAAGAGGAAACATATCCAGAGAAAGCAACTTGCCTAGAGTCACACAGCTGCTAAAGGGTAGAGGCAGGACTCAAATTCCCAACTGCCAGACTTCTATCTGGCCTTTTCCTTTCTGGGTCTTAGATTTTGATGGGCCAAGAGTGGATTGAGTTTGGATACCTGGGGCCATATTTGAAGCCTGTGGATTATAGGGTTTGGGGGTCATGTAGGACCTTATCCAGTCACACAGAGACTAGCATTTCGGAGGTGCAGACCACGGGGTACCTCTGAGGTTACCTAGTGCTGAGTGTTGGCTGTGGGTACCAGGAGGGAGGGGACCACCTGTCTGTGCTGGGGAGTGGTGGAGGCTTCTTAGGACTCGTTCCCCATATACCTCTCCTTAGGGGTGAGAGTTTAGGGCAGCTGTAAGCAGACCTCTGGTGCATCTGTGAGCTCCACATTGCAGCTATAACATTCTTGCCACTGGCTCCTTGTGAAGGAAAGAAGTTTCTTTGGTTTGTGATACTGGAGGTTCAAGTCCAAGACTGGGTGGCCCCATTTGTTCGGGCCTGTGATGATGCTGGGATATGGTGCTGGAGTGTATGTCAAAGCCAGTGGTCACATCTGTAAGCGGGAAGCAGAGAGACAGAGACTGAGAGGATGGCTCCCGCAGTGCCCTAGGGCACAGCCGCTGGCTTCCTCCACTTCCTGACAGCACCTGCTTGGAGACCCGTTCTTTAACACAAGTGAAGACTAGATGCAGGCCGTGGCACGTGGTTTCCCCACAGCCTTCAGACCTGCGGCTCTGCAGCCCTGACCTCTTGTCCCCTGCTCTGCGAAGCAGTGCCCAGGGAAGCTTTGCTCGGGTGGTTCCCACCGAGGTGGGAAAGCGTGCTTAGGGACAGTGCGGAGCATGCCCATGGCAAGGATGCTCCTCAGGCGAATGAAGCCCTTGTCCTAGAATTTCATCACGGTAGAGGCTGCAGGCATAGCTCAGTGGCATAGTCCTTTCCCACCATGTACAAGGCTTTGGTTCCATCTCCAGCATCAAAAAACCAATAGCAACAAAGCCTAGATAAATGAATAAAGTAAATAAAGAATATAAGCTCCTAATGGAAGAGTGTGGCACTTGGTGGGGCAAGGGGTGAGTAAACAGCAGATGTTTTATTTGTGTCCAAAATCTCACATGAAGGGTCTAGAATGGGGGGCCGGGGATGCGAGTTTTGTACTCAGGCAGTTTAAGGTTAGAATTCTGCTCCACTGATGACTAGCTGGGAGACTTTGGGATGGCTACTTAATGATTCACAGCCTCAGTTTCCTAATCTGTAAAATGGGCAGTAACAGCAGCTTCACTGCAGGGCTGTGTGTGACATTTATTACTCGACACTCACTGTGTGAGCCGGTGTCATCTTTCCACAGCACAGGTTGGGGCAAAGAAAGGCTAAATAGCATGAGAGCGAGAAAGGTGAGGGTGCAGGTGGGCAGGGGATGTGCAGACCCTGGCAGGTCCTGGCGCAAGGGGATGCACATGCCATGCACTCCCTGCCAGCAGGGCCCACACCTCCACTGGAGAACATGCTGTGATTCATGGGCGGGCTTGGGTGAAGGCTGACATCTGGACAGGTCTGAGCTGCTTTGCTGAAGGCCTATGTGCTGACATTTCTGCCAGGAGGGAGGTTGTGTAGAGAGGAGGTTCTGGTGGAAAAGGGGTTTTCTTTGTTTTCACGAGGGAGGCTCTTAATTCACACAGGAGCGGATCTGCTTTGGCTTCTGGGTGCTGTTCTTTGTGTGTGACGTCAGAATCACCTGCTTTCATTCATTACTGAAACTGGGGAGCCCAGCTTTGCACCAGGTGGTGGCGGCTGCTCGTCAGGGGTACCTCTTGCTGCTGCCCATACTTGAGAGGTCCTGTTCTGGGCAGAGCCCGGCCACGCAGCCCATGGTTGGGGCGGATATCCCCGCTCCCGTGGCCAACTGCTACCCCCCAGCACACCCATCCGTTTTCCAGGGTTCCTGTGTTTGCTCCGTCTCTCAGTTGTACCAAGGAGATAAGCTCAAAATAATATGAGACTTCTGATTCCTGAGAAACAAATCTGTGAGATTTAGGGTAGGAAATCAGATTAGAAGATTAGATTCCGGCCCTGACGTTTTGCTTTTGAATATTCGCACATTTTCTTGCTAACCCCTCTTCCCGGGCACTGTCAGCGTGATGGAGTCCAACTTCTTACTCAGATAAGAATGTGCTTGAGAAAACAGAGAAAGGCTAGGGGAAGGATTTCCACCCATTTTGCCGCAGCGAGGTCAAGACTTCTGGCGTCGGTGACCAGGTGGCTCTGCTTGTCCTGTGGCAGTGATTTCTGAGAAGCGGCCGTCTGAGAAGGCTTTCCTGTGACGTGGCTGGGTTTGGAATTCTAGGACGTGCACAGTGAGCTGCGTGACCCTTGGCCCTGTGCTGTTGCCTGTTCTGCTCTGATTTCCACGAGCAGTTACCCCTCCTCCCTCTTGCCCTTTTGTGGAGAGCAGTGGAGTGGGAGGGGATGTGAGCAGAACCATCCAGAGACTCCCTACTTCTCTTGATTTCATCTAGGCTGCCATCCCAGAAGGGGTGAGTGGCCCTGGGTAGTGGGTGGAGGGACACTCACCATCACCTAGGGCTCAAACCTATGCCCAAGGCTGAGCTGCAGCAGGATCTGAAGCCATGCAGCCTAGCTGGCGCCTCACCAAAGAAAGCCTCGGTGGAGGTGGCTGGCACTGGGATCCTCTAATGTCCTTGACAGATGGGTAACTGGGCTCTCCCTGTGGCCCTTGGGGTCCTCCTGAATCTCAGCTCCCTGTGGGGTTGCTGTGAGGCCCTCCTGGGCTGGGCAGAGGAGAGCCAGCCTCTGCTGCCTGCAGGTCAGGGCGCGGGGAGGGAGGAGGCCCCCGTGAGGAGGAGGCTGAGCATGCACGAGTATGTTCAGTTTGGACGGCAGGGAAGAGAACAGTTGGAGGAAGAGCACAGAGCGGGGCTGGCCAGGGA